>NC_068971.1:36000130-36313225 GCF_016808095.1 Vigna angularis
CAGACATAGCACATACACACACACACACACACACTACACACACACACATGCACACGCGCACGCACACACTCACACGTACATACACACACACACACACGCACACATGCACACGGACACAAGCACATGAGTACGCGCATAGGCACACACACACGCGCGCACAAAATACACGCACAACACACGCGCACACACACACACACGCGCGCGCACACTCATACGCACGTACACACGCACAGACACACACACACACACAGACACACACACACACAGACACATACAGACACAGACACACACAGACACAGACAAACACACACACACAAAGAGACACAAATAGAGACCTAGACACAGGCCCAAACACACACACACACGCACACACACACACACACGCACACGCTCATAGGCACACGCACACACAAAGATACACACACACACATGCACATACTCACACGCATACACGCACACACAAACATACACACACACACGTACACAAAACACGAACACAACACGCACACACACACACGCAAACACCCACACACCCACACGCGCATGCACACACACACACACGCACACACACAAACACACGCACACACACAAATACACACACACACAGACATAGAAACACATACACACACACACACACACATAGACACAGACACAGACACACATACAGAGACACACACAAACACACACACACACATTATATTTTATTCAACAAATATCTTAAGTAATGCGATTTAACAAGACTCATTCAATTTTATTGACATATTGAAAGATATTTCATAATATATTTATTGATATAAATATTCATATATTAACAATATATAATCAAATGATAATAGTTTATGTTAAGACAAAATCATTTATACGTCTAAACGTTCTTACATTTTGAAGTTTAATCAAATAACATTAAACGAAATGAAAATATGAAAATACCATAGATAGAAACATAAGCATTAGGCTTGAAATTCCCAACAACACAATAGTCTTAGGAAAGCACTTAGGATTGTAGAAAACACAACCACCTAAGTCATGTACCCATATGTAATGCTAAAAGACTAATAAGTCCAAGCGTCTAAGAGAGTCATGTTAAATGCGTAAGCTATATTGTACCCAAGGGGTATTCAGTTGAACTCTCGGAAAAACAGAAAAAGTGTCAAGACTATGTCTATGACAAAAACACTCTAAAAAGCTGAAACCTAAAACATAAAAGAAAACAGAACCTACTAAACGTTCTTGACCTAAAAAGGCAAAACCCCAAAATGTGTTTACATCAACTAGATGATACCATGAGCTAAAACTATTACTTCATCCAACGATGAAGTTCCTTCTCAACGCTTGGTATCTGTAGAAGAAAAACTTAATTGTCAAATGCTACCTCAACGGTAGAAAATGAAAAGCACTTTGTTGTTCTAAGCAAACATTAAATGCTTAACATTCAAAAACAACAAAAATGATAAGAGATAAGACATATCTGCTGCATCTATTTTTTGCAGATAACTTACTCTGCATGCATCCACATACTTTATTCAAAATTCAGAAGTGGACGTTAGAGACAAAAGAGATATTCATGGAATGTTCTTCACTTGAGAAGTAGTATCTAAAAGAAAGTGCAACCAACTTCAAGCAAAGTACTGAAAAAGAAAGTTTGCTCTGACAAGTTGACTTTAACCAATGGCTATTGTACATCAAGAAAGAGAAAACACAAGAATCAAGGCTAAGAGATCAGTCTAACAAATATTTCTCCAAAAGACTTTAAATAGAAGAACACTCAAAGCAAGAATTAAAAGGATAACATACAACCAAAATATTCATCCTGAGAAAAGCATTCAAAAGAGAAGCACAAAAGAGCTCAAGAAAAAGGGAATATCTGAAAAGAAAAAGAAGTCAAGCAATACTCTCGAGCTTCGTTGTAAATTTGCTTTTTGTTGTAAGAAAGAGAGAAAAACAGAAAAAAGAAAAACACCTACAAGTGTTTAGACTGTATTGCATTGTTCACATATCCTCTTTGCAAGAGTAATAGTTTAAAACTTGTAAGCAATTGTTGATTGTAATTCTGAAGAGAATTAAAACACTTGTTGAACTCAGTGGAGTTAAGGAAATCTAAAGAGTGTTGTCTAGTACTAGGAATGATGCGAATACTCAACTGATCTAGGATAACAAAAGGTTATTCGCTTATCAAGGATACTATGAGTGGTGAAAATACTCATCCAGTCTAGGGTGACGGAAGGTTATTCGCTAACTGAGAATACCAGGAGTGGTGAGAATACTCAGTTGTAATCTTGTTGAAGATTATAGTGGAACCCTCTGTGGATAAAGGAAACTAGACGTAACTTAGTTGGAGTGAACCAGTATAAAAATATTTGTGCTATTATTAATTACTTATGTCTAAACGCTTCTCTTATTAAAACCTACAACTGCATTTTATTTCTACATATAAGTATCTTTCACACTAAACGATTCTCATTTAACTAAGGAAGTTCTTATAAACATTGTAGTGTATAATATGAATTGCACGTAGAAAGGAAATTGTCTTTCACAATCACTTACAAGGTCAAGTTCTTATTTGACAAATCTAATACTCGACGAATGTGTTATATTAAAAGGGTTGCAAAAATGTTTTTCCATTAACAATATTTAACCCCCCCCCCCCCCCCCCCCCCCCCCCCCCCCCCCTCCCCCTTTAGTGTTTTTCAGGTACTTCAATTGATATCAGAGTTAACATCGCAGTGAAGCATCTTGTTTACCAAAACAAGGTGGTTCAATTACTAGAAACACCTTGTTTACCAAAATAAGGTGGTTCAAGTCATTTTGTCATCACATCAAGGACTTGTATCCCCTGTATCTTAAGGACTTACAAGTAAAAACTTTGATGTGTCACACATCAAGCACTATACCTAGCTCAAGCCGGAAACATTCGGGCGAAGCATTCATCCTTTCCCCACTACTTCACAAGTAAGAAGGTACAACACTAGAGCCTTTCCTTTTTCCTAGCCTTCACAGCCTTAGGCAAAAAGCAACAAAACTCGACTTTACCAGTTACAAAAAGAAGACATAACAACCAAACACATCTTTCAGCTTCACACTGAACAAACGATCACCACACTACAACAAATAGTCCAACCAATAATCAATAGCACAATCATGTTTAAGCATAACTCATCAACCAATCATACAACTTGGCAATGAAATTAGAACAACATGGCCAACAACACATACAACATGGTAATCATCACAAATAGCTCGACCAAGGTTAAAAACCTCATGGTCGATCTCCAAAACACACAGGTCGAGCTCTAAAACCTCAAGGTCAAGGTCCAAGTTATCTCGATCAACAACATAACTTGGCCAGACAACCAACAACTCGGCATGCAATAACCAACTTGGTAAAACACCTTAACCTGACACATATCAAAAAGACAACACGGTCACATGGTACAACAACATGGAAACCTATTTAAACAACACAACGAAACACTAAAGCATCATGACAACATATCGAAAAGCACGACAAAGCACTAAAACATCATGCCAACATAATAAACAACTCATATCAAATAAGAAAAACCTAACAACATATAAAAGCACCACAACATCACCTAAACAACATGATATTATACAAAAAATGACATGACATAGTATAAAACACCATGGCATCCGACACAAACAAAACAACAACAACAAACAACATGCTTAATATTTAAACAACATATCCACGTTAAGACACAAACAAAACGACTTGCCTATAATATGAACCTATACAAGTCAACACTCATACAACCTGGAACCACAACAAACAACTCAAAAAAGACAAAATAGCATGGCCAAAGAGTAAACAACTCGACTCATGCAAAAAACACGGCTAAAGAAAAACAGCACAATTATAGGGAAAACAACTCGACTTCGAGGGAAAACAACACGGTCTAAGCATAAATAGCTCGGCCTAGGTGAACAACACGGTTTGAAAGCAAAAATCATCATTAACCAACAATTACCAACTAAGTACGTACCTGAACACCTCGCCAAAACCTAGAAACAACCTAATCTGGAAGAAAATTGAACAACACGCTTAATAGAAGAAGTGATTAACGTGAAATAGAAAAGAAAATATATACCATGCAAAATTTTGGACCACAGTAAACATAGAAGGAACAATCAATGTGGAACCAAGCATGCACTTCAAAAGAAAATAATAAACAACATAGTTATTTATAAAGAAAATCAACGTGAAACAAAAGCATGCACTGCAGAAATAATGGTCAGCATAATAATTGAGAATCAGAATCCAACATGAACAAAATAATGCATCATGAACCCCAAAATTGAATCTGAAAGGCGACAACCATCATCAATATAGTGACTATCACACAATCATAATTTTCTCCTACATCACACACACCACAACTCAAACACAGCATGGACAAGAGAGGAACAAATAAGGCAAAGCAACAACAATAAAAATAATCTAGACAGTAATACAACATGGACATGATACAACTAAACCAATTAACGTACACATGGAACAAACAAAAAATAGTTCTTCTTACAAATATCACAACAAATTAATCTATGCATTTAGAATCATACAAAACAAACAATAAGGTCCCTTTACCTTAGTTTTATTATTACCTTTCCTTGATCAGAAAATGACATGTTACTACACTCTTGAGCTCTCACGAAACTTCAACATGAACATTATTTTTTTCTCACAATACACTCACTTTTTTATCTCTTTTTCTCGTGTTTAAGGTTTCTATGTAAAAACCCATAAAATAAAATAAAAAATATTTTAATTTTGAGTGATCTCTAATTAAATATTTCAATTTACTTTTTTTTCTAAATTGCCTTATTTTGCATGTTAGACTTGGTGAACACAATATCTAGTGACACACCACATTTTTACATAATATAAATTAATAAAAGAAATAAAACATGTATTATGCACCTAATAAGAATGGAATCCATAATCATCAATACATAAGGAATTATAACCAACTGTGTCACATTTTACTTCTATATAACTTATATTTTCTTATTTTAGGGTTACTTGTTGGAAAGCATGCCTTCATCTACTAATCTTAGCCCAACCATAATATAACCATACTACTACTAAATCTCCTGTAACGGCCCAACTGATCGTCTTTCATGCTATATTTAGGTTTAATGGCTGAAAGGACACAAGCTGGTTGAGGATCGATAGTAGTCGTCTATTAGTTCACTCACGTCAACGGCTAGTTCGGTAGCCCCCAAGTTCAAGTTCGAGCAGGTGCAGTGATGACTTGTGACAGTGTTGGCATGTGATCCAATTATAAGTTATTAAAAGTCATTTTGAAAGTTTGGAATAAATAGTTTCAATAATTGTGAACTCGAATTTGAAAACTACATGTGATCCAATTATAAGTTATCATAATTCATTTTGAAAGTTTGGAATGAATAGTTCAATAATAATCGTGAACTCGAATTCGAAGATAGATAAATTTACCATGAACCATTCCAAATACAAGTGGCGTCTATTTGAACTTATTAGAGAGTTCTGAAAATATAACAAAGTTATTGGACCCAAGGCTCTTAGGAAATTTTTATTTTATTAACATATTCTTATGATTTAGAAGATTGGATTTTTTGGCTTGATATATTATATAAAACCTTAAACTATAACTAAAAAGACAAGTCCAAAACTTAAGAACTTAAATTTTTTGACTTAAAATATTATTAATTACTAGATTATTCACTCTTTATATTTATTCTTTAGACAATCAATTTTTTATCAGAAATAATATCATACTAAAATAGCTTTTCTGAACATCAAATTCAAAGAATTCTAAAACTAATGAAAATTTCATGCATTTTTTTTCTTCTAAAAAACATAGGTACAACTCGATAAAAAGAAAGGATAGTACTCAAGAACATTCTCCTTATTGCAAGAAAAATTAAGTCATGCAAGAAAACAGTGATCCGGCCACAGTTCCTGAAAATTACGATTTTAAAAAATAATAATATTTATTTAAGTTGTACGAAATATTCCTAAAACCACGTATATTGTTTCCTAAAAATTAAAAAGCAATGTATTACTTTTCTGAAATCGTTCATTCTTAATCATAATAAATAATTTATTAAATATAACCATACGTTTTATGCAGTAAAGTTTTCATTTTAACCGGAAAAAAATTACTATAGTTCCACTCTACATGCATAAATGATTATATGGACTTGACCAAATATCATTCCCAGAAACATTATTTCTTCAAAATATTTTTTAAAATTAAATCAAATGAGAAAACATTTTTTTTTTCAAAACCTCATATTCCCACTTAACAAAAATAATATTACTTGATTTATAGGATCTTTTCACAAGATCTTACTTCAAAAACCAAATAAAAATCAAATTGACAACAAATATTCACTTTAATGAGATTCTCTATCATATGTGACTAAGACTCAGCAAAAAGTAATATAACATCTCAAAATAAGACCTTTTATTATAGAGATGTAATGCCCTTCAAAATTCTTTTGAAATGTAGATTTCTACTAAGCATTCAAATCTCCTTTTTCTGTAGTTTCATTTCCAACATCAAAAAGAGCAAATTTTCAGAACCATCAAACAAGGGCTATACTAGCAAGTTTAACCAAACGAATATGTGTAGGATTGGATCATCAACAAGCAAAAAAAATGCAAAATAATAGAAAATTAGGATGATTTTTGGAAATGATGGTAATAAACTTAAATATCCAATTCTACGGATCTAGTTCAAAATGTGGACTACTAACAGCCCTAGTCAAAATCCATTCATGAGGAAGAAAAAAATGTATCTAACAGCGGAAAAAAGAAACAATCTACACAAAATGTGTCTACAGTTAACTTTTACAACTTAACTTACCCACATCAGTAAATAGGCAACTTGATCTTTCAAGTGATAATTTACTAGGTTTGCCAAAAAGAAAAGTTTGTCTGCTAACATCTTTCTAAGCAGTTCCATCCTGCTGTCTGGTTTTACAGCTACAGCTGAGAAACATGATGCAATGTCATAAATCACGTTCTACATTTATGCTATTTCTACGCCACAAAGACAGAAATTATACACCTGAAAGGACAAATTTAAATATTAGTTAAGAATGTAAGAAACACTTTTTAGCTTAGAGAACAAATACATTGTCAGTTAGTCCTTTACTCAATCAATATACATCAGTAAGTAATAATTGATTCATCATTGCCAAGGGATGGTCAAATATCGGATTTCAAGTATAAAAGCTAGTTATAAAAAACATTCATGCATCTTTCAACAACTTTTGCTTAAGGAAAAATGAATTCATGAACATGGTAGCACAGCTTCTACACCTGGATTCAGCAATCTGGATTTGAAAAAGGATTTCTATTGCTAGCAAATTTAAGTCAAAGTAAACTTTCAGGAAAATCATCGTTTGAAAATATATTATAACCATTTTACAAGACCCTTTACTATTTTTCTCTGTATGTTTTGGTAGGGAAAAGATTTACACCTTTTCTTTTATTGAAAATAATCAAGTGGCATCAGGATTCAGGGATGAACAAAAGGGAGGAAAATATATTTCAATTATAGTAAAAAACAGAAATAACAATATAATTAGTTTAAAAACAAAACTGCACAAGCATAGTCTTGCATGCAACAGCAAAAATATTTTAAATATGGGTAAACTAAGCTTTTGTACCTCCAAAATTGGTCCATATTAAAATTGGTACCTCCAAAAAACTCTGATTTTGATACTCTTCAATAAATATGTGAATTTGATCCTGATATATGTAATCTGTTACTTTTAAATTAACGTCACAGGCCAACATTCCTTCAAATATCTTACAAGATTATGTCAACACAGTTAATTCAAGAGTAATAAAGTTCCTGTCGGAAACTTTGCATATTTATGAAATGTCGGACATCAAAAACACTAACAAAAAATTAGAGGTGTCAATTTCAATATAGACAATTTTTGTAAGTACCAGAAAACTTATTTAACCCTTTCAAAATTAACCGTGAATTTATCTCAAAATTTCATAAATCTACTAAACACCTAATCTTTCCTTTCAATATTACAATTAGAAATGCAGAGGGGCAAGAAAATAGAAAACTAGAGGTCACAAACTTCCTGATGTCATAATTTAATAAATCACCAATACAAAAGCTTAATCACTTATGCCCAAAAGTGCGAGATAGGAAGAAAAATTATTTAGTTTATAACAAAGTGTTTTGAATAGTTGTATACTAACCTTATCCTTCAGTACATTCATTCAGAGGCCTCTTCATCCAAAACTCATAGGACAAATAATTAACAAAAGTAACCCCTGCATTTCACAGATTCACATAAGCATTTCTTTTTCCTATGACCTGCCTTGAGAGGAAGAACCGTCCCATAATCAAAAGTTAACTCCATCATAGGAGGGATATGTCTAATTGCATAGAAAGCAATGTGGAGATCTGAAAAATTCTTATTTTCATGTATGACTGGACGCCATAATACATTTGGAGAACAGCTGTGATTCATAAACCGAGCAACATTCCCTTCATTAATTGCTGATATATATAGGGGGGATGGGATTTTTGGAGCTTCAGTGTCATCTGGAAAAACTTCCAGTTGTTGATAAATGCGAGTAGAATCAAAAATGTAATCATCAAGATTGTCACCACCAAGCTCCTCCTCCACTCTGGCACTGTCTATGACTTCCCCAGCATACTCACATATGAAAGATCCTGCTCGAATAGCATCCCATGATCTAAGAGCCCATCCTTTATTCTTGGTTTTATAAACCTCCAAACGAAACTTCAAGCCACTTTGAGAAACCCTGTTTCGGCAATTAGGAGGACATTGACAAGAAGGACCACACTCATATATAACAGATTTTAGGTCTGCAATTAATGAAGCTGAAGAATATGGTAGATAGCCACCATTCTTTTGAACACAAGGACAGTTAGAATTGTTAGGTTGGCATCCACCAACACAAGAACATCCAATAGAGGATTCCAGGGGAGCAGTTGGCCTCAAATTCTTAAGATTTGGGAGGTAAGTGAAATATGCAGGGCCCTTCTCGGCATCAACATCATTCACAAGACAAACAGGTACTTTTTCGGCCCCAGAAGTAAGATCAGGCAATATAACCCCAGCTCTTGGAGCAGATTTCTCAGTCCATTGTTGAATGGATTTCCAAATCATATATGCTGGAGGCTGTCCAGGCAACCTGCCTAATTTATACTTGAACACATTGAAACCAGATTTTGATTTGTCCACCCAGGAGTCTTGAATCTTGTAAAGACCATCATAGACATATACCTTCCCCGTTGGATGATACAAATCCTTCAAACCCCTAATTACCCTCACTTCGTTACCTCTATGAGCACTGTTATCCAAAGCAAGATTACCCCTTTCAAGCTTTTGATCACTTGCTCCCTTGTCACGGTTAACCCCACCTTGGCCACTGTAAATCAGCAGATCCCCATCCTCCACATCATCTTCATACCCTCCAGATGAGACAATACTTACAGCTAAGGGCTCTTCCTCTTGACTGGTTTTGGTACCGATGTAATCAATTCCAGCCATAGAAGGTGAATGTAATCCCACTAAGCATAATTCAAATCTGAAAAAGAAAATATCCCCAATCTCAACACCAGACACAAGTCCAATATGTTTCTTGCTGTTGGTCCGAATCCCTTTATTCATCATAATTGCACCTGCCCTCAAGTCTGGTCGTTTTGCTACAGCGTTAGCAGCCCTATTTGAGTCCTCAATTTGTCCAAGCTTCCTTCGCATTACTTCATATATCATGAGTGTATATGCAACTGAGTCCCTGCTACCTTCGGGTTGATTTAGTACATTAAAAACCAATGGGTTAAGTGACTTGAGAATATCAGCAGCCACTGCATCTGGATCAACATCCCCAGAACCAACACTCTGCGGTCCCTTTATCTTGTTCTGCAACTTGCGCTTTGATCTTTTAGTCACAGTTGTTGCATCTGCCTCAACTTCCTCTATCACAGCATTACTGTAGCCATCTTCCTGTGCGACCTGTCCCCGACTTCGGGTACTCCTCCTCGATGTGCCCACATCACCATTAGTAGCTCCAGTTGGCGTCCTGAATGAATTAATTGGAACAGCAGTCGATATAGGAGCAGCAGGAGTAGCAGGCACACGTTGACCAGTGGGGGTTTGTGCATTCTGCTCTGAGAGCCTCTGGGACTCCGGGGAGATGAAGAATGGATAGAAGGGTGCAACCCCAGAAGGGAAAGGACCAGAAGGTGAAACACAGACAAATGGAGCACCCCCTTGGGGAGCTGAAGATGAAGCAGGATTGGATGGTGAAGGGAACACAGGAACAAGCGTTCTTAATGGCTTCACGTTCAAAACCCTAGTTTTATCAAAGGACCCAGATGCAGGAGCAGCGTCTTGACCAAAATGGTGTTCCATTGGCACAAATTTGAAGCAGTACAAACAATCTATCGTCTACAAAGCAACCTTGCCAAATGTTTAGCACCCAACAATCTCAGTGCACAGAAAAAACAATGAAATGCTAGAAAAGCAAAAATAAGTACAAAAGATCACACTACAAGGGATCAAACATGCAACCCTTGGAGATAACACAGGGATAAACAACACAGTTCCTGTAACAAAATGCAATAAAATTCGGAGTCACTAGCCGGGAAAAAAAATAGAACCATAAAACTTTCTACCTGTTATCATTCAGATTTGAAAAAAAAAAACAAAAACCTAGCACAAAACTAACGACAAAAAAGACATGCAAAACCACCACCTTGAACGGACGAAAAGAACATGAAAAGGGCAACAGAGAAACAAAAATACAAGCTTTAAATCCTAACTCAGATCAGATCCTAGGGTTTGAAGAATGGTAGAAAAATCAAATCCAGGGTGAGAACTCCTACACTGGATAACAAAATTGAATCTTTCAGCTACAAAGGTGAAAACTGAGGCAAACCTGAAATGGGATTTGCAGATTAAACTGAGCTCTAGTCAGTCCATGAAAGTTCCCCAGCCAAAGCTCCTTTGGTATAGTTTTTGTTTTAGAGAGAGAAAGAGAAGGCGAATTTTCTGTCTTCTGTCTTTATTTGGTCCAGAAATGATCAGGTGCTGGTGAGAACAGGATGAGGTGCTTTTTGTAGATCACCGTGCTGACGTGGTGACATGTGGTTGGATATTTGAGGAAAGTGAATTTTGAAATGTGATTATCCTAAATGAAGCTTCCAAGGTGACCTTTTGGGTGAAGCAGAAGGTTGAATAAAGAGTTGAGAAATGAACGGGTCAGATTTAGACAGCTGATGAGCTAACGGTGTGGAGGATTCGTAGGAGAAGGAAAAATGAGAAATTGATACAAGAGGTTACTACAAAATATCCCTAGGTGTTTTGGTTTTCTTTATTAAACATTTATCATTCTTTGTCCATGCCTTCAACTTCTCATTTATGGAACTTTTATGTATTGTATTCAAACTATCTTCTATGAAACAAATTTGTATTTTAATAAAAAAAACAAATATACTTAAGAATGAATTTCTGTTACGTAAATATAAAATGATGAAGAAAAAGTAAAAGATATATATTAACTATAACTCTCACAAAACTTATCCTAAATATACATTTCTTTCTATAAATATAAATTAAATACTTCACTCCTCACCTCTTTAATATAAATTAACTATAAATCCAAACTATAGTTTATAAACAAATTTACATGTTACATCAAATCTAGAAAAATTCAAATTAATATTTAACTGAATGAATAAACAATTTGTAGGTTTTTATTTCCATTATTTTGAGTGAAAGTATTTGAATCAATTATGTATTACTTTAATATTATTTATTATGATACTAAAACATAGTTATACAATGTTAATGTCATGTGTTCTGTATGTAAAAAATATCAGTCCAAATTAATATGAAGAGAAATTTACATATTTTATTCCCTACATATAGATCATTCCATTAAATCTCTACTTTGCATTATACTAATCAGATCGCATATAGTTGTTTACTCACAAATAAATTTATAAGAAATTCAATTGAAAATAAGGTATTTAGAACTTTTCTCAAAGTTGGGTACATTCTATTCTACCAATTTGGTTTTTAAGAGTGAACCATCAAATTTATTTTGGAGACAATTTTTTTCTTTTAAAAGGACTGAAAGAAGTTGAGAATACTAATATTTATATTTTTTATATATATTTAAAAAGTAGATATATATAAATTCTATTTTTTAATGTGAACAAATTTACATTATTAATAAATCATAATGGACATGACTTTTAAAATAATTGTTGTAAAAGTCCACCATCTTTAACATAAATAATATGTTATGGTTACATGGAAGTATATTAAATGTTTATATGGTGTATTAATTGTTTAAACTAAATGATATTTTTTATAGTAGGTAGCATTTAATATAAATATTAAATACATCCCATATATGAAATATATATTTTATGATAATATGAAACTTGAATTTATTTCATTGCATAATCATAAATTAAGTTCAATACAAGATATGATACTTCAGGAGAAAACAGTATAACAATAATAAATAAGTTTTCAATCAACATGAATTATTTTTTCCTATATAACAGTTATTTATTAATGTATTAACATTGAATATAGGCTCTCTTTTCCAATCTTATCTAATAGAACTCAACTTAGTTATGCTCCCTGTAATGTTAAAATTAATTGAATTATTTATGTGTAAGATCTGTAGGTTTAGTTTAAATTTTTTTTTTCATTTTTTATTCTATAATTCTCCTTGCCTTTCCTTTTCAATATCTATAGCTTTTTTTCCTCTTCAAACTTTCTTCTTTTTTTATTTTTTTTTTCATTTCTTCCAAGAACACAATTTGTACCAGAGACTCTATGGACATATATATAACTTGAATAGTTTTATATTACTAAAATAGATTATTTGTTATTAAAATCGTTAGAACAATTTGTCTGCTTTTGAAAAGAGAAAATACCTGTCCAAACATAACAATACTGAAAAAACAAATATAATTGACTTAAAATGTGTGCATGAGTGTACTTAATAAAGTGTAACCTAACATTTAGTTGTATATGATATTTATTTATATTTCTTTATAAAATGGCAAGTTTGAAATATATTCTCACATGATTTATTGTAAATGATATTATAATTTGTTTGAATTTTTTTTTAATTAAATATATTTTATATGGCTAAATGTTTTAAAATTTGACATAGTTAATTAAATAGAAAGAAGTAAACAACTAGGTGTATCAAGTTAATAAAATAGTGCAAGTCTAAAATATTAAAAGCATTTGATAATAAATGCGATACCATATATAATAATCACAACAATATTAAAAATAAAATAAAAAAATATTAATCAATAAAATATTGGATAAAGTTGAATAGTAAAAGTAAAAATAAAATAAAAAAATATTAATCAATAAAATATTGGATAAAGTTGAATAGTAAAAGAAGAGAAGTAAGAAAAAAAAAACAATGAAATAGAAGAAAAACAAGCTTTTTAGAAAAAATCCACAATGCGATCAATCTCAGTGAAATTATTACAAACATTCTAAAACAGGAATCTCCATTCTTTTAGCAACTCAGAGTTCCAACATCATCGGCACTAACAAGAAGTTAACGTCAACCAATCAGTTTGAGCGCTCCAATCCCGCTTTTGTCGGTAGTAATCATCTTCGAGTAAAAATAAAAAGATATTTATGTAATTTAATTGGTAGTGGATTCTGTGTCCACCGTCGACTGTCGACTGACAAACTAAACGAAGCGGTATAGACTTTAAAATATTCTCTTTGCTAGTTTTTGTTTTTTTTAATTATACCTTTTTTTGTGAATTCCAATAAGATGACATGTTTTTTTAATTATATTCTTACTTTTATTTTCTATTATTTAAACAGATAAATATAATAAATAACTTATTAAAATTATTTGAAATGGAAAAATTGAAAGAAATATAACAATTATTTTAAAATCATATTAAAAAAAGATAAATATTTTCTTCAATTAAAATGAAAAACTTTAAACAAATTTGATAATAGAGAAAATGTTACTTTTTTACTTTATTATAAAATTAATTAAAAGTATATAAAAGTTGCATTATTTTCTTTAACCACTAATCTATTAATTCGTAATTAATATATAAATATATATATATTAATTTTAAAAAGCACAATTTCTTTTTCAAAATCACTTTCCATTTTTTAATACTTTAATTCTTGAGTAATAAAGGAAAAAATTATATTTTTATAATTAGTTCTATAGTTATTTTTTTATTTTCAATAAATTTATACAACTAAAAAGCTAACCTTGGAGAGTTTGTAGAAAAGGAAAAATGAGAAAATAACACTAGAAAATTACTAAATATATTTCACTTTTTTTATCTTTATTAAACATTTCTCTTTTATAACTTTTTATTTATAAAAATTTTATTTTATAAAACAAAATTATAGAATTTGGATGATTTTATCGAGATTTATCAAATACTGACATTATACAATATTATAAATTTCTTTTAGAAATTACCATTTTCATACATCATATTCACACGTAAGATAAAAACAATTATAACTCAATATATTTGTAGCATAAAAACACTATTACATTACTCCATCTCGTACATAAAAATCCAATTAAATTATATCTTATGTTTTTTTAGCTCTCTTTTCTCACTCAACCATTAAAGGATTCTTCCAGTGACTATAAGTTTGTCATTTACTCAAACTCAGATTCACTTAGCAAATTTTTTACTTACTAAGCGAGATGCCCCTAAAGGTACGTTCGTTCAATGAAATATTAATTTATTCTATATTTTTTAATTTTAAAATTCTCATCCAGCAAACCCAATGAATAAAGTACTAGAGGTAAATCCCCTTAAATTCCCCTAGTGAGAACCAAGCTCACCCAGTAACTAAGTCATCTAACTCAGAAATTTTCAAAAGTCATTCTAGTGAGGTGTTCACTCGCCCAACAAACAAAATCATTAGGAGTTAATTTCACCAAACTTATCCAACAAGTTTTGCCTTTCCTACCGAGTGAAGCTACCTAAACTCAATGGATTTGGAAATTTTTATTTTCGTCCAATGAGTGACTTGCTCACCCAGCAAGTAACTTGCTCGCCCAACAAGTGACTTACTTTCCCATCGAGTTTGTATAAAACCAAAAACCCAATAAGTATATGTGACAGTCATTTGGTTCCTTTAATCACTTTTACATGTTCCTTGATTCAATAATAATATATATTAATATAAAGTGCATTAGATAGACCAACTTGACCAAAATGATACGACTTAGGTAAATCAACAATCATAACTCACATGCACATCACAAATTAATAACAATTTCAACTAAGATCACAAATTTTGTATCCCTCATAGATTTAAATCCCGATCAACCAAAGTCATAAACCAATGAACCATGTTAATTCATTAATACTAAACATAACAAACCATCCCAAACTAGCATAAATATTTATAAAAATTATTACTAGCTTTCATTACCTAAAGAACACAACTCCTAACTCAAAAGTTGCTCCTAACAACTCTGGTTCTCAAAAGATGCTATAACTACACATAAAAAAAAATCTAATTAGAGATATGACCTCATCTTCATGATCACAATCAAATAGAGATTTACATTAACTTATTTTGTGTCACATGCATGTACTAAGAACCACATTAACTTAAAACACTAAACTAACCAAAGAAGAAGAAAAAGTGAACTTGCTTTATTTTAAACTATTATCGCTTTGATGTATAGAGCTCTCGACAAGCATCCTTTCTATTGTTTCTCATCTTTAACGATAAAGAGAGATTATAAAGAGAAGTTTTAGAAAAAAGTTATACGAATATAATATATTTTATAAAATAAAACTTGATTAATAAAAATTCTTTTTATAGTCTAACATTTTAAATAATAAAATAATTGTTTTAGGATGAGTCGGGAAAGTCTTCATGTCAACTAGCTAGACACCAAGCGGTCTTCACGTCAACTAGTTGGTCTCCAACTAACCGCTTACAAATCCAAGGGTTGTTCGGTCTAAAAAGCCTCTCGTGCATCCAAACTTCTGATATGGTACCTGTAAAAGATATTTCATAGCTAAAGTCAATAGGTAACCACGTGAAAAAGCATTAGTTATGATGATGCGTGTGTTATGCATCTATTTGAAAGTCATACCTTTTGCTCAGCCTAATCACGACCCGATCATACCTTAATAAATAGTAATAGGTTGATTTGTGATTATCATTCATGTTAATCTAACCTTCATTATGTAACCAATCGATCATGTTGTTTGGTCAGGATGGTCGACCATGGGTGATTTGCTCAAAGTTCAATCAAAGGGTGGTGAACCAAAGGTTGTCAGCCTAAAGTGATTGGCCAAGGGTGGTCGGTACACATACAATACATAAATTCCCCAAGCCCAAACATTAAATAATTGCAAAGTGGTTTGGACTTGGTAGTTTGGTACGTCGAAGACCGAGTACATGACGCTTATGTAAGTCGAATGTTGTTACCCAATTGAGAGAGCTTCTTAAAACTCATCCTTATCCCTTAATTGTGGACTTTGTTGTATGTTGATTAGATGGGCTTCAACCATTTTTAAAACACAAGTAAACTCTAGAAAGGGGGTTTGAATAGAGTTTAAAACTTTTTCAAAAATAAGTGTTAGACGCTTTTACAAGGGTTAGACAGTCTGCATAAATTGAACACTTAAAGGTTTTCAAGAGCGTTTAGAAAGCTTTTAAAACGAAAACAGAAAGAACACTTATATTTATATTAATTCACTCCAAACTAAGTTACGTCAAGTTTTCTCTTAAGAACTCTTAAGGGGTTCCACTAATCTTTCAAAAATTACAATTGAGTTTAATCATTCTTGGTTTTACAACCTAACCCAATTGGTTAGACGAGTTTCACTAGTTCTAGTTATACACTAGTCCAATTGCTAGACTATTTAATTTCACTGAGTTAAACAAATAAGTGTTTGAATTCACTTCTGAATATCCAAAACAACAAAGTGTTTTTAAAATATAAGAGCAGACGACTAGTCTCTTAGAAATGATATAAATTCAGTACAAAGAATATATGAAAACTTGTAAAAAAATGTTTCTTTTTCAAAGACAATGTCTAAACAACGTGAGCTTGAGAGAGAGAAACAACAATGTGTAAGCAAGCAATAAATCTTAATTTTCAATTCTTGTTTTTTTCTTTTCATGCAATCCTCTTTATATAGACTTCTTCGAAAAAATCCGTTACTCAAAGCATTGACTTTTACGTAGGCATGTCGCCTTTAGGGTACGAAGTCAAATGCTATGTTTATTTTTGCAAGGCAACTGTGCTACTTGTAAGAATACGTCAGACAAAAGGCACAAAGAAAACATTTCCAGAATGTTTTCCTGTATTTTAACGTTATTCGGATCCAATGTAGAACTTTTGAATAAAGCTTTGTACCTTATTGATCTGCAAGAAAAAGAGAGCACAACACAACATACAATAAAGTACTATTTCGTACATGCATTAAAAGCGTTAGACGTCCTTAAGCATTTAGGCATTATACATGAATCAACGTTTAGACATAGTCTGTTTGAGTAACGTTTAGCGTCTAAGATACCTTTTATATATAGTGTTTAGCGTATTAATCCTAGACGATGTGTTTAATAAACGTTATTTCGATAGATGCTTTTATTAAACTTCAAAACAAGGTTTTCTTAGACAATCTTGTATTAGCAATCTCCCCTTTTTTTTGTGTTTAATAAATACATATGCTAACACGAAATAGATATAAGAGAATTTTATCAATCAAAGAATTTTGAAGGACATATGATAGATGTTTGATTAGATAGAATATATATTAATTGCATGAGTTATATCATTCTAGTGGTTTAACTAGTTGTTTGATATTTCAAAGAGGATTTTAATACTAACGTAACATAGCAATTATATGATAGTCATGAAATTTTTTTATTAAAGAATGTATGATGTATAACAGCATATAAAAAAATATCATAGCATTAAGATACATAGCATCAATGTTTTCATTCAAATAATGCATCAAAGCTTATGACTTTATCATGAAAATATTTCATATCTATTAGAGCAAATAATGTATTAAGAGTATATGAATAATTTTCAGTAAATTGCATATTGTATATTAGAGTATATAAATTCATTAGAGCATTCATTATTCAAAAGGTGTATCAGAGTAATATGGAGAATGGACAAATATGAATATGTATGAATGAATAATAGATGACTTCTTGTGAGTCATAAATAATTATTCAGAGAATGTGTAAACAAATGCATTGTATAAGAGCAAGCAATCAAACCAAAAATTTATAAGAAACATTAGAGTATAAAAACAGAGAAAGAAAAATTGAGTAGAAAAAATCATAATTATTGAAGTATGAGAGTATGTGAAAAAAACATGAAAATGTACATGTATATGATTTTGTTTTTTAAAAAACATTCTCCCTTGAATAAGATCTCTATTAAGACAGGATCGTCTATAAGATTGAATTATCTAAATGTCCTCATATGTTTTGAAGTTTAACAAACAACAGTAAACGAAATGAGCATATGACAGAGTTTTACCATTAGAAAAATGATATAGCTAAAGCATAAGTGGTTTATGAACAAGTTGTGAGAAATCTAAATATCTTGAGAAAAGCTTTAGTAAACACACCAATACAGGAATAAACGCACCACTAAATGGTTTCCCTATTAAATGCGTCAAAAGGAGTCTTGTTGAATGCAACTAGTGTTATACATTGCCAAGCAATGATCAAACAAACTCTCAACATGTCTTGATAGGTAAAAGTGTCAAAAGGTGTTTTTGGAAAGTACGTTAAAAGTTTTAAACAATGATCCAAAAACTTGTGTTGAAAAACACCTTGTTAAACGTGTTTTTGAGTGAAATAGAGATAACTTAAAGAAGCATTTACATAGGTTAGATGATACCATGTGTCAAACGATCTCCTTCATCCAACGATTATAGAGGAAGCCTCCTTGGTCTAGAGCTTCAATTCCAGAAGTTGGAAACACGAATGTAGTGGAATAAAGATGAATTAATGTGGTTGAAAGTGCTAAGTTAAAAATCAATGGTGTGTGTGTGTTCTTCAAGCTCAGATAACCTACCTACTAAGGAAGGAAGCTAGAGGAGAAGAAGAAGAACTCAAAAATGAAGATGACACATGTGCAAGCATGGTTGGAAATTCCTTCAGCATTTCATTACTTGAATCAAAGGTAATTACAAAGGAGAGTAACACTCTTATTTATAGGGAAAGAAAGCTCTTTATTCTGGCCACTTTTCCCTCCTAAATTCAAACTAAAGGCCAGTTGTAAAGACCCACTGTAAAAGTCACACGTTTCACGCTAAGTCACATGAAAAACAAGCAAACACGTGGTGTAGTTGCCTCTACTCTCGTTGGCACCCAAAGCTATCATTGTGCGATAAAAGCTCTCAGCCAAAACCACTTTATTGGCGCTGAGCGAGCTCCTTGTTGGTCGTTGGGCGATGGGGAAGAAAGAAGAACTAATAATCAATCTTCGATAAGAGCAAAGTCCTTTATGGTCCTTCTTTCTCTTGTATCCTTCTTGATATGGCTCTTGTATTCTTCTTATATTATCAACTATTCTTGAACTACAACAATTACAATAAGAGTCACTATCCATAATCATAGAACATGTCTTTTCCAAAACCTCACATCTTGTGTGGAATAGGTTCTCTCTTTGTGATTACTTTAATTCAACATGTTAGCTCTCAAGAAGCCTTCTCACCAATCGAAGATCACCTTCACAAGGCAAAACTTCCTCCTCAGAAGTGGAGGTACTAGACTCACAATATGAAGAACTTTCACTTTCACTTTCATGCTCTAAGATATAAGTAGACCTCTTATTACGACACTCAAATGCATAATCCTTTTTTTCCCTACATCTAAAGCATTTGGTCTCTTTATTCCTAATGTCTTTGGAAGGTTCCTTTGAAGGATATTTCTCTTTCTCTTTATCCCTTTCCCTGAACCCTTCGTATTTAATCTTTCCTATTGTAGGGGTAATCCTTCCTAGTGGAGGTTTTTCTCTTTAATTGTTGCTTCACTCTAACACACAATTGGACTAAATCATTGAGTTCATTGTAAGGTAGAAGCCCTACCTTATCCCTAATATCATAGTTTAGTCCACTTTGGAACCTAACAATTGTAATCCTTGGCTCTTCTCTTATCCCTACCCTTAACATGAGTAATTTCATTCTTTGTCTATACTCCTCAACACTCATGCTCTGTTGTTGGAGTCTATGAAGCTTGTCCATCAACTCCCTATCATAGTAGGAGGGTACATGTCTTCTCCTAAGGGATGACCTAAGCACATTCCAATATCTTATTTGGGGTTGGTTTTAGATTCTTGGGTCTCTAACCAAGGCAGTTCACCAATACATTGCATGGCCTTGGAAACTCAAGGTAGCCATGGATACTCTTCTTCCATCACTCACACGGTGACATTCAAAAATTAAAAGCCCTTCTTTATGAATATTTGTGTCCATCTTGAGTTAATTGTTTCCTAAGAGGTAATATTAACTCAGGATGTGACTTGAAAGTTTTATTTATGGAGTTTAAAATCATAGAGGATGAACTTGAAACTTTTTCAAAAGAGGAATTTAGACAAAGAATGAAGACTTAATGATAATTGGAGAAAAGATTAAGGATTGGAAGACTTCCTTTAAAACTTTCGAATCCATTATAATTGTGGGAGTGGAAGGTGTCTTTAGTAGCACTTCTTCTTTGACTAGGCTTTCTTCTCTCTACTTTTCTCTTATCTTAATTTCTTCTTTCTTTTTCTCCATTTTTCTTCTCTCATTTTCTTTTTTCTCTTTTTTTCTGTATCCTCCCTTTCTCTTCTATCTTCCTCCTTTCTAACTTATTTAGCTCTTAGTATTTCTTCTTCTCTAACTCTTACAACTTTTTTTTTCTTTTTCTTCTAGCTCTCTTAATTTTTCTTCACTCCTTCTAATCTCTCTTTTTCTTTTCTCATTCAAGAACCTTTCAAGTTTTTCTTCAAACTCAGCTTCCCTGTAAAAGAACTCACCTACAACTTTAATGAATTCATTTCCTTCTTTAATGAGTTCTCTCATTAGCTCTTGGTTTCTCTCAAATTAAGGAAGGACAAAGTTTCTTCTAATGCAAGCTTTTAATTCACTCCAATCTTGAACGAGGGATTTTCTTCCTTTTTGTACTCTAAATTGCCTATGATTCCATCATTCAATTGCATGCCTTTCAAATCTAGAAATGCATAAACTAAGAATATAGGATTAGTAAAGAATGGATGTAAATCTTCAATTTTCCTTTCTCATGCTAAATATGTCAATGCACTTATGTCTTCACCAAAGAAAGGAATATCTCTTTCAACCTTATATTGCAATCCATCATTACTCCTATTTTCTTTTTTCCTTATATGCACTTCTTCTTATCGCCATATATTGAATTCTTTGAGTTCTTTTGAAAGTTGTTTCAAAGTATTGGATTTTTCAAAATCACTCATTCTAGGGCGAGATTGATGTTTAGACATATTTTAATTTGAAAAGTTTATCCTAAGTTGGAAAGGCTTAAGATTTCATTAAAAGGAAATTCCTAGATAAGAGAAGTGAGTCAAAGACTGCTTAAGTAAGTCTTACCTAACCAAAAATGTTTTAGGCAACTTACTTAACCAATTTCAAAAGAGGTTCTAAATTTAAAAGATGAATTAGATCAAGCAAAATTGAATTCTAAAAGAACTAGACACCTAATTTGGACTTCTAATGTAACAAAACTTAGAGTTTAATCTTTTGTAGCCAAGTCACTCTTAAAAACGTGTATTTAAAACAAGGTGAAAATCCTAAGGTGAAACTTTGGTTCCAAGACACATTCACCATCTAGGTTCGATTTTAAGATGAAAATTTAAAGAAGTTGCCAAGAGATGGAAGAATACCAAGGATTCTTCCAAGACCCTTGGTTTAGCAATGACTGATAATGACCAATTTTACTTCATTATCCAACATCAAATTGATGGAATTTGTCAACTCTTCCTTTACTTTTAATCTTGTTTAACTCAATTTCTTGTTATTTGTATGTGATTACATTATAAGTTGTAATTAGCCCTTTTGATGGCTAATCCCCATTCAAAGAAGCTGGGAGAAGCTACCCACCAAAGAACATTGCCAAAACCCAAGAAATGAGAGAAGAGTAGCTGAAAAGATGAAGAACCCAGGCTGCTGCAGAGAGTCACGCCGGGCGCCTACTGACCTAGGCGGCGCCGGGCGTGACAATGCTGACCGAGAGCGCGCCTGGCGCCTGTCTGTCGGGCCGCCGGGCGCCACTTTTGCTGATGTGGCAGAAACAGCTTATTTAGTTCTGGAACGCGAAGGGGTTGGTATCTTTGGCATCCCAGACACAAATTCTCTCAATTGGAGCGTCCAGAGGCGAGCTAGGAGCTGTGGGAACAACCCTTCTTCATCTTTGGGTTCTCCTCCTTCTTCCATTTCCACCATTGTTGTAAGCTCAAGCTCTCCATTCATGGAGAGCTAGTTTCATTCTTGTTGGGGATTGATGTAACCACGGATCTCTTATGTAAATTACAGTGTTTTGAATGATTATATGCCTCTTTGATTTCTTGTTAGTGTTTAATTCCTTTGCTTAAAGCTTGTATGATTGATTCAACCATATCTTGATTTTAGGGTTTGCTTGATATTGGGAAATATTGGGTGAATCTAGAACTGGATTAAACACCTAAAGAGAAGTGTATCTAGGGATAGAACATGGACCTTTGGTTGTCTTGAATCTCAATACTTAAAGCGGATGAACTTGTTAGGTGTTCCAAGGGATTGGAGTTTAAGAAGTAAGTCTAGGCTCTTTCTACCAAGGGATTGGGTTTGAGTAAATTAGTAGATTGACATTAGCATTTTAATCAAGAGGAAGTGTTTTTCTATGCATAAGAGTGAAGTAGGTGAAATCATATCCCCAACAATATCATTCATTTCATTTCTAATCCTTCCATTTCCAAGTGTTTGCATTATCAAAGATCACTTTTACCCTTTATGTTTTATCTTTAACTCAATTGCATGAAAACCACAAAAACATGGAATCATTCTTTAGTTTAAATTAGTTAGATATTATACGATTGTCTAGGACACGAGTCTCTTGGGAAACGATATACGGTCTTACCGGTTTTATTACTTGAACGATTTGGTACACTTGCCAAAGTCTCAACAAGTTCTTGGCGCCGTTGCCGGGGACCCGTGTTAAACTAGACTTTTGTGTGATTTTTAACCGTTTTAGACTTTATCTTTTTGTGTATAATTGTCTATTTTGTTGTAATTATTATCTTTATTTTTGGGCTAACTTGTGGCGCAGGAGTTTGGTTGTTTTCTAGTGTATGCAGGGAAACATCCGTACAAGGAGGACTGTGTCATCTGAACCACTCCTTGTGGATCCTGAGATTGAGAAAGCATCTAGAAGGAACAATAGTGACACTAGGAAACAGAAAGCTCTAGCAGCACAAGCTGCTCTTGAATCTTCATCTTCTTTCAACAATCAAGACATAGAGTCTTTTGATTCTTCTTCTGTGAACGGGATGGCTGGCGCAGGACCACCTCCAAGGAGAACCATAGGGGACTCAATAACCTACACAAGCCCGAGGAATTTCTCAAGCATTGTGAGGCCCACTATGAGTGACAAGCTGGCAGAAATGAAGCCTGCTCTACTCCAGCTCATTAGTTCCAATCAATTTTCTGGCCTAGACAATGAAGACCCCCATGCTCATTTGGTCACTTTCTATGAGCTATGTGGCACTATGGGTGTACAAGGGGAGGATGAAGAAGCATTGTACATGAGACTCTTCCCATTCTCGCTGAATGGCAAAGCAAAGGCTTGGCTCCAGTCACAGCCTAATCAAAGTCTTACAAGCTGGGAGGATGTGGAATACAAATTTCTAGCACGCTTCTTTCCACCATCAAAGAGCACAGAGGTGAAGGCTGCCATTGCTACTTTCGTACAAGGAGTAGAGGAACCACTATGTGAAGCCTGGGAAAGATTCAAGTCTTTATTGAGAAAATGTCCCAGCCATGGATTCAGTCTAGAAATGCAAGTGCAAACTTTCTGTAATGGTTTGCAACCTCATACTAAGATGATACTAGATGCATCTTTTGGTGGTTCAGTACTATTTAAAACTGCTGATGAAGCCATTGCGGTGATTGAAAATATGGCTTCCACTGACATGCGGAGCCAACATGGGAGAAATCCAGCACAGAGGAGAGGAGTGTATGAACTGAGTGCCCAGGATGCTTTACTTGCACAGAATAAGCTTCTGGCTCAACAAATGGAACTCTTAACTCAACATATGGCCAAACTACCTCAGCAGTTACAAGCAATGCAAGCTCAACCTCAACCACATCATCAAGTAATGAGATGTGATTTCTGTGGAGATAACCACCCCAACGGCCATTGTCAAAGTCCTAGTACGTCCCAACCTGAAGAAGTCAATTATATGGGAAATCAAGGACGGCAACACTTCTTCAACAATCATTTCCCTAATCCTTCCAATCAAGGGTGGAGACAAAATCAAGAAGCTTCTAGCAGTAAAAATCCGTATCAACCTGCCCAGCATTATCAACCTCAAAATGATCGGACTTCAAAGCTAGAAGATACCTTGCAAATGTTCATACAGCAGTCCATCCAAAACCAGAAAAACACTGATGCATCTATAAAGAATCTGGAAGTGCAAGTTGGTCAATTGGCCAAGCAATTAGCAAACCAACAGGGTGGACAATTTACTGCAAATACGCAAGTCAACCCCAAGGAAGAATGTAATGTAATATTCACTAGAAGTGGGAAAGAGGTTGGAAGAAAAGAAGAAGAAGAAGAAAAGCCAGAAAAAGAATATCAGAAAGAAAATGAAGAAGAAGAAGACATGGTTGGAAGAGAAGAAGAGAATAAAAAGAAAGAAAAAGAGAAAAATCAAAAAGAGAAAGAAATAGCAAAACACCTTCCTTATCCAAAAATTCCATCTACTAAAGGGAAGGAGAAACAGTTGGCTCGGTTCAAGCAAATATTCGATCAACTTGAGATCACCATGCCATTGACCGAAGCACTGCAACAAATTCCTGCTTATGCTAAATACATGAAGCAAATCCTCAGCAAGAAGAAATATTTAGATGAGGAAACAATTGAAGTACAGGGAAATTGCAGTGCCATCATGCAGAAGACTCTTCCTCCAAAATTTAAAGATCCAGGGAGTTTCACCATTCCATGCACTATTGGAAACCAGGAGATAGGTAGAGCGCTCGTTGACTTGGGGGCTAGTATCAATCTGATACCCCTATCTATGCTTAAGAAGATTGGTGGTCTTGAAGTCAAGCCTACGAGAATGATGCTGCAGCTGGCGGATAGATCCATCAAGTATCCGTATGGTGTAGTGGAGGATGTGGTGGTCAAAATAGATAAACTCCAATTCCCGGTGGATTTTGTAGTTATGGATATAGAAGAAGATGTCGAGATACCACTCATACTTGGAAGACCTTTCATGAAGACAGCTAAGGTTGTCATTCATGTGGAAGAAGGAACAGTGAAATTGAAAAACCAAGATGAGGAAGTAACTTTCAACGTCTTTGGAGTTGAGCAGCAAAATCATGAAAAAGAGACTAGTATTGAAGCCACTGATGAAATTTTATCAATTACTAGTCTAACAGAGCAAGCTGCCAAGTTGGTCAAGAGGAGCTTCAGCTGTTTATCCCCAAGAGTAAAGGGAGAGGAAGAAGAAAAAGAAGAAGAACTAGTCCACCAAAATTCTGTGATAGCAAGCGATGAGCCCAAACCTGGCAAACCAGTGAAATTCAAGAATAGGTTATGGGTCATCAAGAACATCAAGATAAATGGAGTACTTGAGATCGAGGCTCCATATTCTAGGAGAGTCAAATTGGTGACTAGGAAATTGCTAAGAGGATGTTGGTGTCATGACAAGAAGAAGCACTACAACATCAAAAATCAAACTTGAGCTTAATGGTGTCAAGCTAATGACGTTAAACAAGCGCTTACTGGGAGGCAACCTAGCTTTCTAACCTTTTCTCTTGTATGATTTTAATTATTTAGTGTTGTTTGATTGTTTGTTTGTATGTTTTAATGTGTAGTGAGATGTCTTTGTTTTGAACCATGTGTGTGAAGAACAACCTAGGTGATTTTTTGAGTTGATTGTTAGATTGTTGAAGGATATAGTGCATTGATGTGAATTAGAGATGTGAAACTGTTTTGGCTATTTTCTGGGCTGTTTTTACATGATTTCAAAGTGCCTTACTTTTGCCAATAGCCAAAAATGTTGCCTAACTTGTGGAATTTTAAAACTTTGAAAGAATGACTTCAATTTGCAACTGGAGTGCTTCAATTCAATTCCTTGGGTTTTGAACAAGTTTGTTTAATGATAATATGGGATTCTGGAGCATCTCAAGTGTGTTGAAGTTCAATTTCACAAAAACTCGAGTTAGGTAGCTTGAAAACCAGTTTCTGCATAATTCTGCAGAAACTCACGCCCGGCGCCACAAGCACTAGAGGGCGCCTGGCGCCAGCTCGTCCAGTCTGACCAACATTCTCTGATTCTGCATCTGGCTGGGTCACAATCCCACGCCTGGCGCCGCATGATCCATTAGGCGCCGGGCGCAACTTCTGCAGCTATTTTTCCAGAGTGCACAGTGGTGAGGCCCAATTCAAATTACCCAAACCTAAACCTACCCAACCTCTCACGCACACCCTCACAACCTCTCACACACACTCACGGACCTCCACTTCACGTTGTCCACTCTTCTCCTCTCCAAATCACCATAATTAACTTCCTTCTCTAAAATCTTCAGCCCCCACACCACATTGCTGCTGCCACCACTCTCCATTTTCTCCTTCCTCACTCTTGGCCATTCTCCACCCAAGCACTCTCCCACTGCAAAAATCTCCGCACCAAGCTAATCACTTTCTCTGCACATCAAGTAGGCTTTTCACTCTTTTCTATTGTAAATTCCTTCACAATGCTTAGCCTTGGTTGTTCATCATTTGCATGGTTTGATTTTGACCTAGGGTTGTTTAATTCAGTTCAATTAGAGTGTTATATGTGATAACTGCTGGTTAGGACTCAACTTCTTGCTTTCATAGACAGATTCGAACACACACACACAATCACAGTGGCTGGAATGCAGAATCTGGGTTTGCCCCAATTCTGCATGTCGCGCCAGGCGCCTGCTGGCTGATGCGGCGCCGGGCGCGATTCACTCTACCCAAGTTTGGAACTTTGTTGTGGTGTGTCCTGCAGCTTTTGTATGTTGTTTTTGATGAATTTTTGACTGAACTGTGATTAAATCTGAGTTTGAGCTAGTTAAAGTTTGAAAACATGTGTTGATTCATGAGAATTTGTGTTGTACCTTGACTTGTGATGATTGGGTTATTAAAGGCTGCTTGTTTCTAGTGCTTAAGCTTATCTCAATGTGTGGAAACTGAGCTAGCAGCTGACACGCTTTAACCAAAATTCTGCATAAGCTGCTGTCACGCCCGGTGCCCACTGACTGAGGCGGCGCCTGGCGTGACTGACCCTGGCAGATTCATTGTTTTTCTAGTTTGGCTTCAAATTTGCACTAATTAGGGCCCTTCTTTGCTCAATTTTGAATGTATAATTAGTGTGGATATCATTGCATGTAATGGGTGCATAAAGATGAAAGTTATTGAGAAGTTCATTCATGAATCTAATAACATGTCACTTCTTTGATCCTACCTTATTTTGCAGATATGGCTTCTTCATCTGGGTCCAAGAGGATTAAGACCACTGCTGGTCTAAGGGAAAACAGAAGGAAAGAGAAGATATACTCTGATATCTTCTTAACTAAGGACCATAAGAAGCACTTCTCCAATGTCCAGAACAGAAAACTTTTGATGGAGAGGAAAGTCACCCTTCTACCTCAAGATGTGCCAGACTTCTCCAATGAGATTATGGAGAGGCAATGGAGCCATTTAACCACATACCCAGAACCAGCCAACATAGCCATTGTCTAGGAATTTTATGCAAATGCCAAATCCTTCTCCCCGGACACAGAACCCTTCTGGAGCTATGTGCGTGGTCAGCGGATTCCATTCAATGCTGACACTATAAATGAGTTCCTCAACACAGAGTGGGAAGATGATGACGAGCTATGTGGCTACGCCGAGCTGATGGTGACTGAGCTTGACTATGAGGAGATTGAGCAGGCCTTATGCATTACAGGAGGCACATTTCAAAGAAATAGGCAGCAACAACCTCTTCACATAAAGAGAGTACATCTCAGTTCTCTCAGCCGTCTATGGATGCCTCTTGTGCATTCCAACATTTCACCGTGCACACATGTCTCTGATGTCACGGTTAACAGAGTTGTCATCTTATATGCCATTCTCACTGGACGCTCTGTAAACCTGGGGAAACTAATCGCTAATGAGATACGCAACTGTGCGAATTCAACAAAAGCTCCCCTTGGACATCCATCTCTGATCACACATCTCTACAAGCAAGAAGGAGTGGACACTACTATTCCACCGTTCGAGCATCCCAGGAAACCGATTGATATGGGGTATTATACCCAATTTTGTTTGGATGCAGATGATGGAGTTGCCAGTCCACCACCCAAATCACCGAGGATACATGCTAGACAGCGCCCTATCCCCAAACGTCCTCAGCCACCACCACCAGCACCTCCGTCCGATCCTTACCAGATGATGGACATGAGACTTGCACTGATTGAATCAAAGCTGGAGGCGGTGAATCGGATCGGCCAGGCCCACGCAGAGATGATGAGGCATGTTTATGCAGCATCCCATCCAGGTTTCATGACGTCTGACCAGTACAGCACCTTCGTTGCTTGGCCTGGGGACCAGTCCTTTCCTTCTGGGGGGGGTAGACCTCAGGATGGCACTGCTGCTATGGATGAGGATGATGATGACGACGAGGAGGAGGACGATGATGAGGCAGATGAGGAGGAGGACTCAGACTGATTGATGACCATCACAGCAGTAGTCAACTTTCTTTATTTTTCCTTTCATTTTCAGTCTTTATTTTACGTTTAGGATCTTTTATTTTTTGAAGTTTTTTATGTTTCCTCCTTTTCATTAACATCTTCTTTGCATGTGGTTTGACAATATGAGTTAATGATATGTGAAAATCTGGTTGTTATGCTTTCTTTATGTGATTGAATGTGTGGAAATAGTTGAGTTAATTGAGCATTGATTGTGGATGTCTTCACTGAGTTATGCTAATGCTTAGGGAATCAAATGCAGTCAATATTCATGACATTTTGTTTAACATAGTATGGAATCTTGATTAACAGGGTGAGAATTTGAGCCTCAGATTTTTCTTTATGTGCGAATGCTATCATGCTAGATCACAATTGACTTTGCCTGAGTTTCTGTGATTTGAACTATCTGCTTGCTTGTTGAATTTGATCAAGGCATTCTTTTCTCACCTTACATATACATTAGCCATTCAACCACAAATGTAAAAAGATCTTTCCTCTTTGTACCTTAAGCTTATTGAAAATTCCCTGAACTTTTCTACCTTGAGCTGAATAGAACATGCATCTGCATTACAGGAGAATAGTCCAAGTTTGGGGGGAAAATATGGTGTATTGAGAAAAAGACAAAGATGGAAAAGTAAGAAAAAGAGAATAAGAAAAGAGCTTAATGAAAAACAGTTGGGTATAAGTTTGAAATTGGTAATAGTACATGAGGAGCAAAAGGAGAAGTTTATATGCATGAAGTGAATTACTTAATCTCTCAGCTCAAGATCCTTTGAATTCCAGAAAAACCATGATTCTTTCTTAGCCCAATCACAATACAAGCCAAACAAAGTCCTTGTGTTATCAACTTGCTTGTGATGTGTTTGATTTGATTGAAACGAAAGGCAAAGTTAAATTGTGTGATATTATGACTGCAGAGTGAGCTTTATACACCCCTATACACCATTGCTTTAGAGCGAAACACTTTCCAGGTGAGGATTGATTCCATACATCTTGTGAAACACTCTGTCATGTTTGTTGATTTCTTTTACACCCTTTGCATTGTGATCATAATTGTTGATAGGTGAACAACACTGTTGTGCTTGATTGATGAAAGCTGTATATATCCATTATGTTCTTTCCATCAGATGCAAACACAGGATTTTTACTTCATGAGCTTAAAGGATATCTCAAATTTGAAACCAATGCACTTGAATGATTTTTTTTTAGGATTGTTTACCTTTTTCTTGAGGACAAGCAAGGTTCTAAGTTTGGGGGAGTTGATAATGACCAATTTTACTTCATTATCCAACATCAAATTGATGGAATTTGTCAACTCTTCCTTTACTTTTAATCTTGTTTAACTCAATTTCTTGTTATTTGTATGTGATTACATTATAAGTTGTAATTAGCCCTTTTGATGGCTAATCCCCATTCAAAGAAGCTGGGAGAAGCTACCCACCAAAGAACATTGCCAAAACCCAAGAAATGAGAGAAGAGTAGCTGAAAAGATGAAGAACCCAGGCTGCTGCAGAGAGTCACGCCGGGCGCCTACTGACCTAGGCGGCGCCGGGCGTGACAATGCTGACCGAGAGCGCGCCTGGCGCCTGTCTGTCGGGCCGCCGGGCGCCACTTTTGCTGATGTGGCAGAAACAGCTTATTTAGTTCTGGAACGCGAAGGGGTTGGTATCTTTGGCATCCCAGACACAAATTCTCTCAATTGGAGCGTCCAGAGGCGAGCTAGGAGCTGTGGGAACAGCCCTTCTTCATCTTTGGGTTCTCCTCCTTCTTCCATTTCCACCATTGTTGTAAGCTCAAGCTCTCCATTCATGGAGAGCTAGTTTCATTCTTGTTGGGGATTGATGTAACCACGGATCTCTTATGTAAATTACAGTGTTTTGAATGATTATATGCCTCTTTGATTTCTTGTTAGTGTTTAATTCCTTTGCTTAAAGCTTGTATGATTGATTCAACCATATCTTGATTTTAGGGTTTGCTTGATATTGGGAAATATTGGGTGAATCTAGAACTGGATTAAACACCTAAAGAGAAGTGTATCTAGGGATAGAACATGGACCTTTGGTTGTCTTGAATCTCAATACTTAAAGCGGATGAACTTGTTAGGTGTTCCAAGGGATTGGAGTTTAAGAAGTAAGTCTAGGCTCTTTCTACCAAGGGATTGGGTTTGAGTAAATTAGTAGATTGACATTAGCATTTTAATCAAGAGGAAGTGTTTTTCTATGCATAAGAGTGAAGTAGGTGAAATCATATCCCCAACAATATCATTCATTTCATTTCTAATCCTTCCATTTCCAAGTGTTTGCATTATCAAAGATCACTTTTACCCTTTATGTTTTATCTTTAACTCAATTGCATGAAAACCACAAAAACATGGAATCATTCTTTAGTTTAAATTAGTTAGATATTATACGATTGTCTAGGACACGAGTCTCTTGGGAAACGATATCCGGTCTTACCGGTTTTATTACTTGAACGATTTGGTACACTTGCCAAAGTCTCAACAATGACCTTTTACAAGAATGAATGAAAACAGATTACAAATACAAAATTGAAACACTCTTGATCTTAGTTTGTGAATGCTCTCAAACAACCTTGATTTTCACAGTTTGACAACACTTAGTTTCTCATTTATTTCACCTTTAAAATCCTCACTCCAAGCTTATAAGGTTGTTGGTTTTCCCTGCTATGACAACACTGGTTTGGAGAGTTCTTCCAAGTCTCCACCCCCTAAAAAGCTACCACTAGATATGGTAAACCACCAAGTTCAAATATTCACCATAATTTGGAATGAACAACACCACAATCCAGATTGCAATGAAAGAAAATACTATAATTAACGTATAATTGGACAAAACTAGATAACTAATAAAGACAATGCGAACAACAAGGTTAATTGATAATAAGGAACGCTCAACTTGAATTCCAAAGAGTAGGTTTAGAATAAGATGAGTAAAACCAAAATCAAGAAAGACACTAGAATCAAATTGTATCATTCATGACATAATAGAATTTTGACTATGCTGAAAAGTAGTTCTACACGTAATTCAGAAGCAAAGAGAAAGTTCTACCAATTCATTGGTGGTAGGAGAAATTAACCATTCATCAACATATTGTGAATTGCACATTTGAGGTTTCTTTTAATAGTTGCTCTTTTAAAGTTTCAACCAAATTGTTTTAATGCAAATTCTTATGTTTTTAATTATTTTCTTTTCTTTTTGCACGACCAGACTAATGCATTTTATGATTCAAACAACTTTTGCTACAATTCATAATAGATTCATGAAATGATTAATATCCAAAATACCACCAATCACTTCATGAATGAACAAATGACTTTAACATAAAAAAGAATGGTCAAGCAACTTAGTCACTCGGTTAGTGCAACAAATGTAATGAAAAGTGATCAAATAGTTTCAGAACTCAAACCAGTGGCTGCACATACTCCATTTTGTGACCACAGACCATACTTGAACCAAGAAGATTATGCAATATAGTGGAAATTTGAACACAAACAATAAGAATCAAAGAATCAACATAAAGAACTCAACAATGATTTATTTGCCAAGCATGGGAAGTTGACTTCTTCCACTATAATGCTCATATGATTCCTTGTGATTATAATGAGAGTAAGAGATACACTCGTTCAACCCCACTATGGGTGCCAAAATGTTTTGGGATGGACTAGGCAAGTCTTCACGTCAATTGGCCAGACTTCAAGCAATCTTCACGTCTATTGATTGGTCTCCAACTGGTCACTTCCAAATTTAAGTGTTTTTCAGTTTAAGGAGCCTCTTATGCGTCCAAACTAGTCAGATAGACCCTGTAGAAGGTACTTCGATGATAAAGTCAGTAGGTGACCAAGCAAAAAACCATTAGTTGTGAGGATGCATGTGTTGTGCATCTATCTAAAAGTAATACCTTAAACTTTTATAGTAGTTGTTATGGGCTTTTACCTTTTGGTGAGTCTAATCATAGTTCAATCACACCTTAATCAACAATAGTAAGTTGATTCATGATTATCATTTATGTTAATGTGACATTCATTCTATAATTGGTCAGTCATGCCATTTGGTCACGATGGTCGACTAAAGATGGTAGGCCACGAGGAAGCTTTCACGGTGGCCGGCATGGTGGTGGCCCGAGGGAGATGGTGTGAATCTATTAAAAATAAAAAGAAAAAATATAAAAACTGAAAAAAAAAAACACTTTTAAGATTGTCACGTCACATGACCACGTGTTTCAAAACTGGACAACTTATTGAATATTGACTAAGGTAGACATTACGTCGTTAATATTTTTAACGCTATAAACAAAAAGGAGAAAATTGAACTATTTTTACAAAAAATGAGACCACTCTGAACAACTCAAAAATACGAAGACCACTTCAAACAAAACTAACAAATAAAATAACCAAAATAGATATTAAATCTTTATATTATTAAATTATTTTAACATTAAAATATTCAATCTCATTATTTTAAAATATCTATCAATTTTAATGTTCCATTTTCTAGCTTCTTATACTTACCACATAATATATTATTGTTACGTGAAGTGTATTAAATGTTTAAACTAAAAGAAATTTGTTATATTAAATAATATTTAATCGAAATACTAAATATGTCTTCATAAAAGTATATATTTTATTAAAATAAAAAACATGAATTTATTTCATTATAGAATCATAAATTAAGTTGAATAAGAGTAAAATATACTTCACTAGAAAAATATAACATCATAAATAAGTTCTAAATAAGGTTATAGACATAAATTATTTGCCATATTTAATAGTTATTGAAATCATTATATTATATTATATTATATATATATATATATACTCTAAATTTTCATCTCAAATATAAAATCTTATCTAAAATAGCTCCACCTAGTTATGTCACCATAGTTTTTAAAATAATTTAATTATTCATGTGTAAGATCTTGGTTTAATTATTTGTTTTTCTCATTTTTTATTCTAATTTTCCTTTTCAATATTTTGAACTCTTTGTTTTGTCCAAAATTTTGTTATTATGGTCCTCATTTCTTCCAAGAACAGAATTTTTAATACACACTTTATGTGCATATTATTCTTTTTTATTTTGTATTATATATATATATATATATATATATATATATATATATATATATATTTAATTACATAATAAATCATGTATATATACATATTAAACTTGAACAGTTGTTTATTATTAAAATATATTATTTATTTTTTTAAAAAATAACTAATATTACCGTAATATTTTAAATATAGTTTATTAAAATCATTATAACAAATTGTTTGTTTTTGAAAATAAAAAGAAAATACCTGTCCAAACATAACACTACTGAAAAAAAAACAGATATAATATTTAAGTTAAAAAAATGTGTGCATGAGTGTGCTTAAGTGTTAAAGAATATTAAATTCGTTTTATATTTATACTTTTCGATAAAATTGCAGTCTATCTCATCTATATTACACTACTTATGTTACAATAGTCAAGTTGCATGAAATAAATAAGATTTTGAGGAAACATAGTATAAAATGTTTGAAAAAAGAAAAGGTATAGTGTTCATCAAAGATTGAACACAGTCCACAAGACCTGTCAATTATTCTAAAAATAATTTCATATATTTTTACTAAACTAATAATAAAAATAATTTTTTTCAAAAAGAAACAATACTGTATCAAATTAATATTTTAAAAAATATTTTTATATAAGTTCTTTAAGAAAATTTAAATAAAACTCATTATTAACAAAATATTAAATCATCTTAAGAAAATATATATATATATATATATATATATATATATATATATATATATATATATAAATAAATAAATATTCACATGATTTCTTACACATATTCGAATTTGTTTGAATTTTATTCATTTTTATTTAAGCAACACTATATATGTATCAAATTAATAAAATATTAGGTACGATGATAAAATAAATAAAAATATTAATTAATAAAAAATTAGACAAAGTTCAATAATAATAATTTTTCACAAAAAGAAAATGAAAATAATAGATGATGTTTACATCATTTAATTCCTATCATTTATATAGCTGACAAACCAGATCTCTTCACAATTTAAAATATTATCTTTACCGCTAGGTTTTTTTAATTATTTTTTATTTAAATTATAAAATAAAATGACATGTTTTCTTCTATTTTATTTTTATCACATGCTAAAAATTAATTAAACAGGTAAAATGGAAACTTATAATAAATAAGTTATTAAAATTTATTTGAAAATGAAAAATTCAAATAAATACAGTAATTATTTATAATAGTATTAAAAATAAAAATTTAAATATTTTCTTTGATTAAAATAAAAACCTTTAAACAACTTTGATAATAAAAAAGAATATTACTTTTGTGTTGTCTTATATGAAATACAAAAAAATTTGTTATATTGGGTTGACTTTTTTCTTCGTGATAAAAAAAGAAAATTATTAATATATTTAAGAAAGTAAATATAAATATTTTTTATAAAAATATCCAAATAATTATTTTAATTTTAAAAATAATTGTTTAAAAGATAAAAATGAAAACAAATATATAAATAAGAACTCCATTAGTTACAAATTATCTAAAATGGTAAAAATGGACCACAGAAACATCATAAACATAGACAGAAAAAAAAAACTCACAAATTCTAAGCAAAAGAAGCCAAGATCCAATAAAAAAATTATCAAACAAAACAACTCTATTAGTTCCAAATTGTTCACACAAATTCACTACAGCTCCAATAATGCATGTTGATAGCACATAAAGCTCAATTACTTTTAGCACTAAGTTCAAACCAGCCAAATGAAACAAATAAACAAAATTTGTAATATTATAAAATCAGAGCATTAACCACTAATAATCCAACTATTAAAAACCAACTTAACACTAAACTATAATTATTATCCTCTAAACCAATGCTCTAGTGAGAAATAGCAGCAAATATAAGGTTTGGTTCAATGCTCGTGTATTAAGCTTTAGAAACTCGATGCGAAACTTCTTGCCTACTTTATTTTACTGCTAAACAAGCCCAATTACAGAGTTAGTTGAGATCAGACTCACACCAAAATTAGAACTTTAAAGTAATAAAAAAGATTGAAAAAAATGTGATCTAATAATAAGAGAATATCCTAACCTTCTTTTCTCATATGCTTTCATGGCTTTAGGAGATCCTATCAACAAAGAGTAGAAGATCTCTGTTGTGACACACAACAGGAGTTGAGGTTAGACTTAAAGAAAAATTAATAACAAAAATGTTAGATAAGCTGTGTTAAATTGGTGTTTTGTCAAAGAATATTTTTTTCTCTAAAGAATAGTTTTTTGTATCCTCAATTATAATTTGGAAAAATGTTATTTGAGATAATTTGATTACCATTGATAAGTAAAATGTTCTTAATAAAAAAGAATGAAAAATAATAAAAATAAGGTTTAATACATCATTTGGTTCCTACTTATAGGGGTTTAGTTCAAAGTAATTCTACCTTTTAAAAAAGTTTAGTAAAACCTCATGTTTCGTTAAAAAATGTTCAATCCGGTCTTTTCCGCTCACGCCGTTAAAAACATAACCATACAAATGCCACGTCATCATCACCATCTCTAGACAAACCATAATTTCTCTCTAATAAATTCTAGCCGCCGCAACATTTTTTAACGAAATATGGGGTCTTACTGAACTTTTTGGAAAGGTAGGATTATTTTGAACCAAACCCCTAAAAGTAGGAATTAGATGTATTAAACCTAAAAATAATATCAATGAGTGTAATATAAATTTAAATGTCAAAGTACTTCTTATGTTTTTTTCTATTTTTATTTCACAAAATGTCTCACAAAATTATTTTGAGTACCATGGCAGAGCAAGGCAACACCACCTAGTTGAATGACAAGGATAAAGTTTCTAATTTGGAAAAGGTACAAAGATGATATTGACTGATGACATCGCCCCCTATAGAATATCCCTTGGTTATAAGATGAATCCAAAGTCTAAATACATACACATGTTTCCAAATAAGAACGAAATCTTCATGTAGTCTGATTCCCAGAGATATAAAAATGTTCAAAAAAAAATTCATTAACATGTAGTCTGATTCCCATATATATAAAAATGTTCAAAAGAAAATTCATTAACATGCATAAAGATAAAGGGATAGAACATGCATTAGTTAAAAAGAACTCTTTTTAGAAGAGTTATTATATTGTTCTATTAACAAGTGCTAGAAGTTTTGTAAATTTAGAAAGTTTTTTATATCGGTTCTAAATAGAATAGGTATGAAAAGTGACGTGAGGTAAAATCGTAATAATTTAAATTTTTTTATATACTAATTAGAAGTAGAACTGATGTAGAAATAGAAAGAAACGAGGTCACAAATTTGTAATTATTTGTAAATGTTTTTCTAATCTTCTTTGTTCATTTCATCTCATTCACACTTTTGAGTTATTATTTCTCCAATCTCTATTTTCATTCTCTTCATTTGGATTTGCATTTACCTTTTGAACTTCTTTCGTGGTGGCGGTTCTTGAAAAGTGGTTAGTGTGGTGGTTTGCTCCTGATTTCGTATTGTCAATATGCCTTGGGTGGTTGTTATTGTTCTCTAATGTTAAATATTTAATTGCTTTTCCTCTATCTGAAGTTGTTTAATCCAATTATTTCAAGTGCTTTGTTTAATCCAGTCTATATCTATTCTAAAAAAGGCGTAAATTTTTTTTTATAAAGATCATTTTTGACCAGTATAAAAAGATTTTTCTACATTTTTAACTGGAATAAAAAGGATTACATAAGAATATATTTACTAGGAATAAGCTAGAGGATAGCTAGAGATAAATTCCTATTATTTGATATGAATTAGTTAGGAAATACTTTTCTACATATTTTTTAGGGAATAACTTAGGAAAATTTACTATAAAATTACTACAAAATTGTAGCAAATTAACAAACAAATTTTGTAGCTAATTAGCAAGGGTGTTAGCATGTTCTTTTTTAATTCATTACCGAGTCTTTAGTGTAGGATATTCTAAGAAAATTGCAACAAATAACAAGGTAATAATTCCTCGTTGAATAGCTACCTATATCTTAGTTATGGAATAATATCTTCATTGTTTCGTCATTAATCTTTCATAAAATGATTTCGCGAGAGATCAACAAGGGTTTAACTAGGAATTATTTCTTCACAAATGCATTACTTTCTTGTAGTGATTATATCAATAATAATGTTGCATCACTAATTCTAGTTTTCAATGAATCATCTCCTGTAACATAGGAGGAGATTACCTAAATAAGACAATAATGGACAAACTTTCTCCACCAACACGTGTAGCTTAGTTGTTGTTTAGTTTTCTTTTTAGGTTACATTATCACTTTTATTATTTAGGATTTATTTTGATGTTAAATAGTTTTTAGGTTACACTATACAATTTTTTTGAGAGTCTAGTTTGAATGTATATCTTGTTTTGGGAATTTTTTTTATTTACATGTTTGGTTGTGTGCAAAAACCAATTCAATTAAAAAAACACACAAACATTTACATCATATTATGTATTGTCCGATGTAAATTTACATCAAACCATGCATTATGCATTGACAAACATAAATTTATATTGAAAAATGCTTAGCTTGATACAGATTTATGTCTGACATTGCATGATCACACGTAAATTTGTGTTTTTTTTATTGAAATAGGTTGAACTTTATGTCAAATTCTAATACCTCTAACATAAATTTACATAAGACTAAAATATCTTTTAGGTAAGTTTATGTCGGAGATAGACTCTAACATAAAGTTGTGTCGTTTGCATTGACATCATACTTATAATGAACATAAAATGTCTAAAATAAAAAATGTAAAAGCTTATCTTTATGATAGTGAAGATTGTTGGATATTCTCTAAATTATTTCAAGAATCGTGTTACAATGTTAATCAAGTGGATACTAAGTTGATAACTCTTTTAATTCTTCCTTTCGTTTGACCACTACACATGGGCCACAATTGATCCATTTTCTTAAAAAATGTTTATTAATATTACTTATGTGACATTGTTTGCAAAAGAAAAAGATGGACATCTTGCTTCAATAAAGAGTTTTGATGATGATGACTCATGGAGTAGTGTTTCGGTTGAATTGGTCCGAGGGTCGGTCGTCCTTCCTTTCTCTGCTCTCTTTTGATCTTTAACCCTCTCTGAGAACGTGATCCACTACAATGGGTTGTTGACCTGCAGAAGACACTCCGACGCCCAAGTCATATATGTTTCATAAAGAGGTTTATATTTTATTAGGATAGAAAAAGGTAATTGTACCTGGACATCAGTTGTTTACTTATAAGGCTTGTGATAACCACGTCCATTGATTAACCATTAGTGCAATATATTTTAGGTAATCAAACCCAATAATTAATCATTAATGTCGTATATTTGTAGACAATCAATTTCGATCCGTATACTTCATATAGCACATAAGCCCCCCAAGTCCGAGCAAGCTCTTTATTAAAAGAGGTACGTAGGGATTATTATGAGCTTTAAAAGAGATCGCTTACGTTGTATTTAGGGAGTCTATCTTCGATGCTTTAAGAATTCATTGCTCTATGTACCGAGCGGCGAACTCTAAGAGTTCTCTTCGGATCTGTTCCTTAGACTGAACAGAAAATGCTAAGAGTTCTCTTTGAAACTTTTTCCTCTGCAAAAGATTTTCACTCCAAAAAATATGCTTTTAAAGAAAGTAAACGCTTCAATATTTATTTTTATAATGAAAAGGCATTGGAACCTGACAAAGTTGAACCTGTTGAGTAGTTGACTGATAAGAGTTCTTTTTCGAACTTCCTGTTTTGAGCGAAGATTTCTGAGGCCATTTTTCTGACTTCCCCCGCGCGGCTTGAGGCAGGAGTCATTTTTCTTACTTCCTACGTTGAACGGGGATTTCTGAAGCCATTTTTCTAACTTCCCCCCGAGCAGCTTGAGGCAGGATTCATTTTTCTCACTTTCTGCGTTGAGCGGGGATTTCTGAAGCCATTTTTCTGACTTCCCCCGAGCGGTGCTGAGGCAGGAGTCATTTTTCTGACTTCCTGCGTTGAGCGGGGATTTATGAAGCCATTTTTCTAACTTCCCCCCGAGCGGTGCTGAGGCAGGAGTCATTTTTCTGACTTCCTACGTTGAACGGGGATTTCTGAAGCCATTTTTCTAACTTCCCCCCGAGCAGCTTGAGGCAGGATTCATTTTTCTCACTTTCTGCGTTGAGCGGGGATTTCTGAAGCCATTTTTCTGACTTCCCCCGAGCGGTGCTGAGGCAGGAGTCATTTTTCTGACTTCCTGCGTTGAGCGGGGATTTATGAAGCCATTTTTCTAACTTCCCCTCGAGCGGTGCTGAGGCAGGAGTCATTTTTCTGACTTCCTGCGTTGAGCGGGGATTTCTGAAGCCATTTTTCTGACTTCCCCTCGAGTAGTCCTGAGGTAGGAGTCATTTTTCTGACTTCTTGCGTTGAGCGGGGATTTCTGAAGCCATTTTTCTGACTTTCCCCTGAGCGGCTTAAGGCAGAAGTCATTTTTCTGACTTCCTGCGTTTAGCGGGGATTTCCGAAGCCATTTTTCTGACTTCCCCCGAGCGGCTTGAGGCAGAAGTCATTTTTCTGACTTCCTGCGTTGATCGGGGATTTCTGAATCCATTTTTCTGACTTCCCCCCAAGCGGCTTGAGGCAAGAGTCATTTTTCTGACTTCCTGCGTTGAGCGGGGATTTTTGAAGCCATTTTTCTGACTTCCCCCGAGCGGTCCTGAGGCAGGAGTCATTTTTCTGACTTCCTGCGTTGAGCGGGGATTTCTGAAGTCATTTTTCTGACTTCCCCCGAGCGGCTATTATAACCTGACCAAGTTGAGGTTTGAACCTTCCTGCACATAATATTTTATAATTTAAAATTAAGAGTCGTTAGAACCTGACAAGGTTGAACGCAGCTCTAAACCATCCTGTGCATAATATTTTATAATTTAAAATTAAGAGTCGCTAGAACCTAACAAGGTTGAACGCAGCTCTGAACTATCATGTGCATAATATTTTATAATTTAAAATTAAGAGTTGGTAGAATCTGACAAGGTTGAACGCAGCTCTGAACCATCTTTGTGCATAATATTTTATAATTTAAAATTAAGAGTGACGTGACAAAGTTGAACGCAACTCTGAACCATCTTGTGCATAATATTTTATAATTTAAAATTAAGAGTCGTTAGAACCTGACAAGGTTGAAAGCATTTCTGAACCATCATGTGCATAATATTTTATACTTTAAGAGTTGGTAGAACCTGACAAGGTTGAACGCAACTCTGTAGCTTCCTGTGCAGGATATTTTACTCACAAAAATATGAGTTAAACAACTATATTATAATTTGTAAATTATAATGAAAACTGGAACCTGTCAAGGTTGGATGTAGGGCTGAACGTTCCTGAAAGTTCTTAAAACAAAAGACATGCCTTTAGGAATTATTACAGAATTTTTTACTCTTGTTGCAAAACCTGGTGTTGATCCGTAGTAGCGATATCGAGACCGAGCGCACGTCTGGTTCTTCGTGGCTTCATGAGGATGCCGCTCAGCTCCACGGTGGGTGCCAAAATGTTTCGGTTGAATTGGTCCGAGGGTCGGTCGTCCTTCCTTTCTCTGCTTTCTTTTGATCTTCAATCCTTTCTGAGAACGCGATCCACTACAATGGGTTGTTGACCTGCAGAAGACACTCCGACGCTCAAGTCAGATATGTTTCATAAAGAGGTTTATATTTTATTAGGATAGAAAAATGTGATTGTACATGGACATCAGTTGTCTACTTATAAGGCTTGTGACAGCCACGTCCATTGATTAACCATTAGTGCAATATATTTTAGGTAATCAAACCCAATAATTAATCATTAATGTCGTATATTTGTAGACTGTAAGGTAATCTGACCTATTAGTACCTGCTTAATGACAATCAATTCCGATCGATATACTTCATATAGCACAAGTAGTATTAAAGATTTAAAGAACGTTTGGATTCAAGAGATACATTGAAGACTTAAGATTTTAGTTGTTGAAGTCTTGTAATATGTGTATTTTATTTAAATTATTAGACCAAGAGTTAATAAGTAGAACCTAAGCAGCAAAATACTTAAGAAAAGTTTTATGATTCACCAAAGCCAATAGAATAATCAATTATCACTAATGATAATCGACTACCCTAATTAATTTCAGATTTTCTCAAAAGATTCTAGAATAATCGATTATCATTAACAATATTGTTTTTCATAGCGAGAAATTAATTTTTCAATAGTTTATGGAATAATCGATTATCACTTATGATAATCGATTATAAATGACAGTTGCAAAAAGACTCTTCAGTTTATGACCTAATTTTCAAAGTAGGAGTCTATAAATATTTAACTTAAACCTAGTTTTAAAAAGAACTTTTCACTCAGAGGTTTAAGAGTTGTGTGCTAGAGAAACTCTCAGTGTTTGTGAAAAGGGACTTTGAAAAACCTAGTATGGGTAGAGCGAGAACTTTCACTAAGTGTGTCTAAGTGATTGAGTGTTGGTGCTATTGCTAGAAAAGTTATTCATCTTTGTGTGTCAAGGAAGGTGTTGTTTATCCTTTGTATGTCGAAAGATGTGTTGTTCATCCTTTGTGTGACGAATGAGGTGTTTTCTAACCTTAACTTTATTCTCTATGATTGTAAGTTGTTGATTATTTTTAATTATTGGTTATTCACTCTTTTAGAGAGATTAACAACTAGACGTAAGGTCTATTGATCTAAATGAGTATAAAAATACTTTTGTGAATTTCTATTTCTCTGTACTCTTTATCTTAAACCTAGTTCCTTGTTGTTATTTATAAATCAATTTTTGTTATAAATTCAGTTTATAAAAACGAAATTTTTTTAAAAGGCACGATTTAACCATGTAAACTAATTCACCCCTTTTGATTTTTGTCTGGCCACAAACATTCTACTACGTATTATTAACAATTGATATAAAGTTTGCTTTCATAATTTTTCAAATTTTTTTGAAATTGATGGGACAAAATAAAAAATTTGATGAGAGTGCTTCAATGATAAACCTTCTTTATTTGCTAGGAAAATTATTCTTTTTGAAAAGTAAGAATGCAAAATTATATATATATATAATTTTTTCTTTATCTCAAATATAAAACTATTTAAAAAACCTGAATATAGTTATAGTCACTTTAATTTTTAAAATAATGGAATGATATATTGTTTTGGTTCAAATATTTTTTAAATATTGACAAAACAAAAGGTACTAAAGATTGAACCCAGTCTGCAAGATCAGGAAGACCACATATATGATTTGGTAATTTTCTAGGAAAGACTATAAGTTTTATAACCAATCTGTCAATTATTCTGAATATTATTTCATATATTTAAATATTTTTTCAATAAATTAATAATAAAAGATATTTTCTAAATAACTATAGTATCAATATTATCACATTAAAAGAAAATATTTTTACATAAGTTCTTTAATATAATTTAAATAAAAACCATGGTTAAAAAAATATTAAATCATCTTAAGAAAAGCTTTTGCATATATACACTATATATACAATATATTAGAATTTGTCTAAATTTTTATTTTACTAATTGAATATATTCTATCTAATTGAATGTTCAAAATTCGATATCATTATTTAATTGAAAGTTAAATATAATTTCAATCTTCAGTATAGATATTAAATTGGAATTCATTTTTATTCCAAATTTTAATATAATTTAGTATCAAATTTTAAAAATAATAGATATAACTATTATTTTTATATTTAAACGATATTTTAAGATTGAACTATTTATGTAATTTGATATATTTTATTTCAAATATATCTTTTTAAACATGGAAAATAAATTATCATTATAACTATATTTATTTATTTTAGAAAACTAAAAATAAATTCTAATATATATCACGTAAATTATATTAAAATATTATAAAAAAATGTTATCAAAATATATTATTCTTTGATAATAAATAAGTAACACTATCTGTATAACTTTAATAAAATATTGTGAGTCTAAAATATTAAAAGTATTTGATAAAAAAAAATATGTGACTAATAGTAAGAATAATATTAAAAGTAAAATAAAAAATAAAATCAATCATAATTTTCTAACAGAGGCCAACAGAGAAATTTAATGCACAATAAAATATAGGTACACTCACCAACTGTCTCACACAGTATTTAATGCATTGCGCATCTTTTCTAGAGTGACCTTGGTTCGCGTGGCCACTTTCAATCCACCTTCAACTTTCACCTGTCATATCAAACTCACATTAGAAAACCAACTACTCACACAGAACCAAGGGATAAACTCTCATCATTTCCTTTCATTTTTGGTACAATGAATTGTTTCAGTCCTAAAAAACCCACCATGTCTTCCCTCCAAATGGTTCCTCTCAGCAAACTTCGTTACCAAAAGCTAAGACACGAAAAGGGTTCAGATGATGAAAGGGACAGAGTGAGTGAGAAGCCAAGATTCAGGTTCAAAAGGGTTCCCATCAGGAGAAGGTTCAGGCTCAAAATCTCAAGCTTCAGAAAACTATGGAGAAAAAGAGGCAGGTTGGTTTCTTCCGTCAGAGTTTCGTATGCCAAAGTGTTGAAAAGATTCAAGGATGGACAAGTCCATTTCGGTGATCTTTTTGCTGGCAACTACTTGTTCATGCATGTCAATCCTACATCACTCAAGTCCCTTCAAAGAGATCTCCACCTTTCAAAAATTCCATAGACCTTTATAATTAAATTGGTGTGTATACCACCAATTCATTTTTTATATATGCCCTGTTTTTTATTTATTTTTTTATTTTCTCTTTATGTTATTACTGTTAATTTGGTGACTCCTAAACAAAGAAAATGTTGGATTGGAGGAGCAAATTATTAAAATTGGGGCAATAAATAAGCCTTAATTCATATATGAATACCATCAAATTGTCTTAATGTTTCTATCGTCATATTGGTTTTTAATTGATTGTTCATTGGATCATATATCATGTAAATATATTCTAAGGCTATTGTCGACATGTTATAATAATAAAACGATTATTAAAAGTTAATGTGGTTAACTAATACATGTCATAACTACACTACTTTCTAAAATATTATAATATATTTTTAAGATATTTGCAAATAATATTTTATAATATGATAATTTATTATCTAATTTTATTATATCTTTAATATATTTAAAAATTATATGTATATATTATTGTTTATTTATAAACTTAAGCAACATATAAACACAACATATTACCAATGGAGTATTTACTCAATTTTCATTTGATTTTTTCATAACATATATACTATCAGATAGAGTAGTTACTCAATTCTCATTCAAATTTTCTTATTGTTATATACACGTATCCCTTAAACTCTTATTAATTTTGGTGTTATAGAATTTGATAGTTCAAAGTAGAAGATGAATAGAGTATGTAAACATTAATTTATATTTTCATTATAGTATGAACATTATAAAGATATGAATTAAAGAATAAGTATACACAACAACTATACTGGTTCATCCCAAATAGTAAAATACATCCAATCTCTTAATCACTATATATGCTTAAGACATTTTACTAATCAAATATACCAATTTCATTATTACGAGTACATAGATCTATCTAGATCATGAGTATCAACTTTCTAAGTGTTAAGAGTGTCAATCTCTTCAAATAATCCGAATGTCAACCTTTTCGGGTGAATATAATATCTCTAAATACACAAGTTTAATCTTTATAGGTATTACAAGTTCAACTTCTACATCATACCTTCTTAATTTTGAGATAAAGAACTCTTAAAATGAATAATAAAAAACAATTTTAAATATAAAGTGTCCAATCAAAACTTACAAGGTAATGTTCAAAGTTTATGAAGGATATTACAATAGTTTTCATACAGTTCTTATTCCGACAATACAAGACTACGAATTTGACTTTATAAACTCAATTACTTTTCTCTCAAATATTCTTGTATATTTTTGTGTTAAAGTTGATCCTTTTGTTTTTCATTGATCTTCAATAATAATTTGCAGAATCATCAATAGAATTTGCAAGGTTACAAAAAAGGAGACATATACCATCAAGAAGGGGATATTGGATAATCACATATTGGATCAGTTCTTTAGACTCCTTCATCACTTTAATAGATTGTTTTTTATGATTTCTTTTTCATGTTTTGTATTTCGCATAAAAGACTAATTCTCTTAGATTGATGTGTTTGTAATTTTATAGTGGATTATGATGTGTTATGTAAGTAATAAGTTATTCCTTTAATTAAATCAAATTATATTATTTTTATCTATTTTTCTTAAGTTTTGATTTATGATTTTGAGATTGTCTTATAACACATTGATAATTCAATCTTAATCTTGATCTTGAATTAGAATTCATATAAAGTTTACAAAACTTTTTATATAAGTGAATAAGTGAATCTTCACATGTAAATGTTTGATACGTGTATTGTATCATAAAACACTTAACTTTATGTCTGAACAAAAGAGAGTATTAATATATAGGATTTTATTTGTAAACATTTGAAACAAGTGAGAAATTAAATAAATTATTTGATATTTGGTTAATTTAGAGTTTGAAACACTGGTTTACTTAATAAAAAGGAAGAAGAATGGATTAGTACTTTTAATAATGTATGTTTAGAATGAGTAATAAAATATGATTTTTAATGAAATATGATTGAAATCAATGATAATCTAAAATAAATTAATTAAAACTTATTTAGTTAATTTAATGTTCTCTATTTTAATTTTAAAGAATAACAATTTAATAGTCAATAAAAAATTTAATCATGGAAAAGCTAAAAGATGACCTGTTTTTATCATATTTATTTAAAATTCTTTATATTATTCCCCTTTATTATTTTTATAGTTCTAACCTTTTCCATAGATTTAATTAAATATTGTTTTTCCGTGTAGTTTAATTTGAGATAGACTACTATGTTTAACTTAATACAAGCATTCTGAAACAAAGGGAATCAAATATCTTTTTTAGCAACTCGAGTTCGAACAATCATGAGAAATAATTATGACTTTTTAATCTGTATCATGCTTTGGATTAAGCACTCTCCAACATCGATAATAATTATTTTGGCAAAAAACAAAAAGATATTTATGTCATTTAATTGCTACTACTGCCACTGTCCACCGACAAACAAAATGAAGTGTACACGGTTTAAAATATTCTCTCTCATGCACACTAGTTTTTTTTTTTTCTTAATTATTTCTTTTTCTATATGAATTCTAAATAACATGACATGTGTTTTTTAATTATATCTTTATTTTTATTTTTATAATATGCTAAAATTTATTTGAACGGGTAAAATGGAAAAATAGAATAAATAAATTATGAAAAATTACTTGAAAAGGAAAATTGAAAGAAATATACAAAATAACTTATTTAAAATTATATTAAATTTTTAAATATTTTATTTAATTAAAATAAAAAAATTTAAACAATTCTAATAATATAAAAAATTAAATATTTTTTAATTTCAACTTAAATACAAAATTGGAATTCGTCTCTATTTTAAATTTGAATAGAATTTAATTTTCAAACTTTAAAAATTAATATATATAATCATTCTTATCCACTTGTGTGAAAAATTTTTGTACTAAATAATATTTTATGTCAGCGTTTTAACATGTTTAAACTTAAAGGTGAGGTTACAAGGTGGCTTAACATAACAAAAAAAAGTTGATATTATTAAGTTAAAAGACTATATATATTTATTTTATAAATTTAAAGACTAAAATATATCAAAATTTAAAATATTAATGAATTTAAATTTTAAGTCTATAAACTAAATACATGTTTAACCTAAAAAATATTATATTTTTATCGTATTATAAAACTAATTAAAAATATGAAATACGTAAAGTTTGTGCTATTTCATTTAATTACTTTCTTTTATATATATATATATATATATATATATATATATATATATATATATATATATATATATATATATATAATATTTAACAGAAGGTTCTTAAAAAATATATATATGCATTGTTTTAATTAAATAAAGCATAACATTATAATTGTAGTGCTATTACTAGGTTTTTTTTTATCATTATAGTATTTTGATAGGTGAAAACAAACTTATAATAACTTTTTTCTAAATTATATTGTCTCATAAACAAAGTTTTATAAACAACGTCTAATGAAAAAAAACATATTTACTAAAGAATAATCTAATAGATGATATGTTTAACAAACAACGTTTTAATAACAACATCTAAACGTCTTAACAAACGTCTTACACGTAAGCGTTTTATGAATATAAGCATCTATCTCTTTGATAACACCGAATCTTAAAGTATGTTTTATTCAAAATAATGTTAATTCAAGCAAGCGTCTTATGAAATGTATTGTCTAACACTGAATCTTATGCTGCATCTCTGAAACAATGTTTGAATATAAAGCATATAATGTTTTACACTGTTTGATAATCATATGTTGAATGCTTTACTAAACAATGTATAACTAATGAGTTAAGAAATGATAAAATGTTTTGAACACACAATACACATTAACATTTATCAACGTTTAAAATATTTAATGCATGTACGATAAAGTGCTTTAATGCTTGTATACCTTGTTCTTGATATTTGTACAAATCACAAAAGTACAAAAACTTGATTAGAATCACTACACCCAAGAAAAAGACATTGAAAGATATGAAGAACATTTTGGGAATGTTTCCCTTGAAGACTTATGCTCTGACACATCATACAAGCTACGTTTCGATAAATGCTATGACGAACCATTGTATCTCTGCAAAGTGGACTTGAGTTTGACTTTTCACTGAAAAAGGCTACCAACTCTACATGAAGTCAAGCTCTCTATCTAACAGTCATTTCACAAGAAAAGATATAAATAGACGAAAGCTTGAAAATAAGACAAGAAGGATAATAAAGAGATCAATTGAACACTAAAACAAGCTTGTTGTTACTCTCCTCATATATCATCTAAAGCAAAACTTTATAGAGAAAGTAACTTGGAATTATCTTAGATTTCATTGTATTGTGTTATCCTTTCTTTGAGCATTACTAATATGTATTTGCTTATAACATTGATTGTGTTGTACATTCTAAAGAGGCTTAACATACTAAGTGTTTAACTCTGTTGAGTTAAACAGTCTACAAAGTTAACTAGGGTTGAGACCAAAAGTGGTTAAAATACTTGTATACCAGGAATAGTTAAATTCAGACTAGTCTGTTGACTAGGTGAACCAAGAGTGGTTAAACTCAAACTAGTCGTGTTGACTAGGTGAATTAGGAGTGGTGAGAATACTTGTTGTAAACCTGGAAAGGTAAAACTACTAAAGACAAAATCGTCTATACGCCCAAAAGCTCTTATGTTTTGAAGTTTAATCAAATAACATTAAAACAAGTTGATAATTAGAAAATAACTTAGGGTGAAAACACAAGACTTAGAGCCTAAACCCCAAACAAACACAACCTAGAACCAGAATCCCTAAACATAGAAAAACATAAGAAAACACTTAGGTCTTAGGAAATAGAAAAACATTTACGCTAAAACACCCAGACACATGACTAAACAATGTTATGCCTAAAGCGTCCAAGAGAGATTGAGTAAAACACTTAATACTTATAGTACTTGGAATAGGTATTCAACTTCTCTCGAAAAAAAAAGGTCGAGACAATGTCTCTGAAAAAATATATTAAAAGACTTAATTATTAAAATGTGTAAGAAAGCTTAAGCAAGCTAAACACTATCTGTCTAAAAAGAGACAAAAACTAAAGAAGCGTTTACTTGACTAAATGATGCCATGAGCTTAACAAGTACCTCATCTTATGATAAAGTATAAATTTACGCTTGGTATCTTTAAAGAAAAGAACTTAATTGTAAAATGCTACCTAACGGTAGAAAATCAAAAGCACTTTGTTATTATGAGCAAAAATTAAATGACATTAAATTATGGACGTTCAAAAACAACAAAAGTGATAAAAAAAGACGTATCTGTTGCATGCATAGTTTACTCTAATTTTGCAGATAAACTATTCTACATGCATCCACAATGCTATAGATCAAATATCAAAAAGTGGACATTAGAGACAAAGGAGATATTCATAGAAAGTTCCCCACTTTTAAGCAAAGTCTAAAAATATCGTACAACTTACTTCAAGCAGAGGACTGAAAAAGCATGCTTGCTCTGAAAAAGTTGACTTACCCAACGAGTGCTGTGAAAAGAAGAAAGAGAAAACAAAAGTATCAAGGCTATTAACTACAAACTCAGTCTAACAGACAAATATCCATAAAGCCTATAAATAGAAGAACTCTCAAGAAGAAAATCAAGAGGATAACTTAAGAGAATATCTTAAGAAAAATAATACATCTAAGTTGAAGAAAAGAGAAGAGAAGAGAAAAAGAGATACTCTTAAGCTTCATTGTCATATTGCTTACTATTGTAAGAAAGAAGAGAGAAACACTTGCGAGTGTTTATACTACTTTGTATTGTATTCAAATCCTCTCAGTGAGAGATATAGTTTGAACTACTTGTAAACAATCGTTGATTACAATTCTGAAGAGAATTAAAACACTCACAACTGAACTCAGTTGAGTTGAGGAATCTTAGCAAGGTTGCTAAGTACCAAGAGTGGTGAGAATACTCAAAGAAAATCTTGGTGGGTTGTTGAGTACCAAAAGTGGTTCGAATATTCAAAGGAAATCTCGACAAGGTGTTGAGTACTAGGAGTGGTGTTAATACTAAAAGGAAATCTCGGCGAGGTAGCTGAGTACAAGGAGTAGTGCTAATACTCATTTGTAATTGTTTGAAGGTTATAGTGAAACCTTATGCGGAAGAGACTGGACGTAGCTCAGTTGGAGCGAATCAGTATAAAATCTCTTGTGTAATTATCTCTTCTCTTACCTAAATGATCCTCTTGTAAAAACCTGCAGTCGTGCTTTATTTTCAAACACAAGAATCTTTCAAGCTAAACGATTTATTTCATAAAGGAAGTTTTTAACAAAACACTACAATATATATATTTTGAATAGCACGCTAAAAGCTGTTATTGTAAAATACTATTAAGTCGAGCCTATGATTACTTAAAAGAAGATTTCAACAGCTCGATAACGTGCTATATCAGAAGGGTTGGGAAAAGTTTTCCATTAACACTATTTAACCCCTTTCTAGTGTTTTTCAGGTACTTCAAAAACTCATGTAATCTTTTGAAAGATTAGGGGAACCTCTTAAGAATTCTTAAAGGAGATTTAGACACAGCTTAGGTTAAGTGAACTAGTATAAAATCTATGCTTATTGCTTTACTTCTTAAAACCATTTTCCTTTATGCATCCTTCACAAAAACCAGCGTCTGAATATTTTATTTAAATAATCTATCTTTTGAGAATCCACTAAATTCTACTTTGCGAAAGAGTTTTGAAAACACTTCACCCCCTCTAGTGTTTTCTTGTGATTTCAACTTACTCAATTCACTCTCAAATAGGCATTCTCAACACAATTTCACAATATTTCACTAATCCAAAACAAGTCACAAAGAATTTTGTATATTACACAACTTATCAAATCAAACGTTCATACATACAGTTGTATTTACCAATTAAACATGTAATTCATCATCATAGAGCAAAATAAAACTTAAAACACCACATTCATAATTCATAGTACCAACTAACAAATCTTAACATGCAAAAATTTAGAGTATTTTTTTAGTAAAAATTTAATTAAAAATATTTAAAATTTGTGAAAAGTTTAAACTGTAATTAAACCTAAAATTTATGTAAAAAAAACTAACGACTTACAAATATAATAATAATAATAATATCAACTATTTAATGATAAATGAAATTGAGAAAACTAAGTTATTTGAAAAATAGAAAATAAAATTACCATTTCACATGCTAAATATAACTTTACCATAATTTATTAATTTTTTTTAAACGAATAATATCAAAGTAATATATTAAATTATATGTTTTAAAAGTTATTTCGTCGAAGTATATAAGTGAATTAATGTAAGAAAACATTAATTATAAGAAAACCATTGTTCTATGTTCAAACTTTAAAACAAATTATATAAAATAAAAGAAAATTATTTAATTAAATCACACAAATAATATAATCATTGTAATATAAAATATCATTATTTTAATATTAATAAATATTTTCTTAATTAATTACGCCAGTAGGAAACTAGTTTAAGTGAATCACAAAAGTAAAAAATGCTTTAAAACTATAAAAGTAAGAATAAATGTAACATCCCATAATATAGGAATTACCATAATCAGAATTAATTACATTAAGCGAATAAAACAGTGCAGTCTTACAAAAACAAACCGAACGAGTGTTAAAACCGAACGGCATAAGTATACAGAAATAACGAACGCTTAAAATGTACACGAGTTCAAGGTCGAACGGTTTTACAGAACTATAACCGAACGTCCGCCAAAATAAACTTAATGAAACTAAAACACACGAGCGAGCGCTCTAAGGCTCGACTTTCACTTCAACATCTACCAGATTCGCGTCCTCCATATTTTCTTCTTCTAGCACTTCTTCAAGGGACGCACCACCATCTGCTCACATCCACACGGATGATCATTGCAAAGACAAGACGGACGTACATATACAAAATGACAACACAAAGAAGAACGAAAGGGTAAGCTTAAGTAATTTAAATTCATACTTCAACATTTCTATTCAAACAAAACACATAACTTCAACACATATAACATCATCCAAAGTATAAATATATAAATACTAGACCGACCGTCCGGACTGTATGAATTTGTGTAGTTACAAGCGTCCTTGCACCCGAGTGGTGTAGTAACTGGGATACACCAAACAGCTGCCACTCGAGGTCAGTCCGTTCTTACGTCGCCCATGTTAACTTATGGACTAAGGACCTCCTGCCGTTCCCACACATGACATACTTCCTCTACATGAAGATAGTATTCACGGAACATCAGGATGGACTGCGAGGCTTAACTCATCCACAGTCATACTTTACCAAAAATTTAATATTCAATAAACATCAGAGTCGTCCCTCCATGGAACGCTCGTTCAAATACCAAAATCGTAATTTCACTTCTTATAGTGTTCGCACACCTTAATACTTCCTTTTATTCACATTATCATTCTATGTTCCACTTTCTTAAAAGAGACGAACGTTCAGCCCCCTTCATAATGAGGACAACCGTGGAGAACAAAACCGAAGAATTTACTCAGTTCCAAAACAGAATAGAACCAATTACCAAATAGATGGACGACCTGTATTAATCAAGGTTACTCGACACTGTCGGTCGACACAGATGAATGATCTGTGGTCACAAGGGTGATCGACACAGCAGGTCGACACAGATGGAAGATCTGTAGTCACAAGGGTGATCAACACAGTAGGTCGACACAGATGTATGATCTGTAGTCACACGGATGATCGACACAGTAGGTCGACACAGATGGATGATCTGTAGTCACAAGGATGATCGACACAGAAGGTCGACACAGATGGATGATCTGTAGTCACAAGGATGATCGACACAGTAGGTCGACACAGATGGACGATCTGTAGTCACAAAGATGTTCGACACAGTAGGTCGACACAGATGGATGATCTGTAGTCACAAAGATGATCGACACAGTAGGTCGACACAGATGGATGATCTGTAGTCACAAGGATGATCGACACAGTAGGTCGACACAGATGGATGATCTGTAGTCACAAGGATGATCGACACAGTAGGTCGACACAGATGGATGATCTGTATTAACAAGGTTGCTCGACACATATGGACAACCTGGATTAAGAAGGGTGCTTGACACGGTCGGTCGACCCAGATGGACGACCTATATTAAGAAGGGTGCTCGACACTGTCGGTCAACACAGATGGATGATCTGTATTAACAAGGTTGATCGACACAACTCATCCTCGACCAGAATCCTTCCCAAATGAAAGTATTCTATTTCAAAGAATTTTACTAGGACACCAAACGGTCAAGAACCGTTTAATGTCGGACGTACGTTATCATAGGGAAGTTCATAATCAAATTTCACTTACATTCACTCATTTCTAAGCATGTATACGACATATTCGCACGACTCAACCATAACATACATTTCAACCGACATATATCTTATTCATTCAGCACAACAACGTTCGATCATGCATATTCAACCAGCATACATCTCATACATTCAGTTCATATCAGGTTTACATACAACATACAGGTATAAATTAAATTACTAAGCTTCCCTTACCTGGTTAGCAGTGTACTCCCAAAAGCAAGATTTTTGGTTCGACCTCTAACAGCGTCCTACACCCAGGTTCACTCAACAACTTCCACTTAGTCTAAAACACCAAAAATCAGAATGACTCAGACCTAGAATTCATGCATGCAACCAAAACTAGGGTTCGCATGAAACCAGAAAAAGATAAACGGTTAACGACGAGAACTTACCAGTTCCGATCCAAATTCTGTTCAGTCCAAAAGGAATATCACAGCTGGACGAACGTTCCTACGGTTCTGAAACGTGATCGGAGAAGGAAACGGTGAGTTACAGAAGAGAGAAGTTTGGGATGTTCTAGAGAGAAGTTGGAGAAGATGAAGAGTTGAGGTTGCTGAGGAAGAAGAGGAGTGGTACAGGTGAGTGGAAGGGTTTTTTTCGAAAACTCATTTTGTTCAATCCACGTTCGTGCGGACGAACGTCTTCCGATCCGACACCTGCACACTCACTCTGACTTCAGAACCTTCCAACGTGACAAGTGGCGCTCGTGCATGCAGCGTTGGGTGCGTTTTTAATGCACTGAACGTGTGACGAGACGCTTTCATGGAAGCTGACAGGTGACTCAGCAGTGTAATAATTACAGATTTGACGTGTTAATTATGTTTAAAATTTCGAGATCTCACATTCCACCTATCTACAAAAATTTTCGACCTCGAAAATTTAAAGACTCGCCTGAAAATAGACTAGGGTACAAGTCCTTCATGGCGCTCTCAACCTCCCACGTTGAATCACCAGTCTTAGCGTCCCACACCATCTTCACCAAACGAACTTCCTTGCCTTTGTAGTACTTGGTGCGGCTATCTTCCATTCGGACTGGATGTAATTTTAACGTTCGGTCTGGACGTAGTTGAATGTCTTCCAACTCTAGTACATGTGATGGATTTGCTATATACTTCCGAAGTTGAGAAACATGGAAAACGGGATGAAGGTTGGATAGCTGGGGCGGCAATGCAAGCTCGTACGCTACTGTTCCGATCTTCCTCAGGATCTGGTACGGTCCAATGAACTTGGGAGACAGCTTCTTTGGACGAACGGCTCGTCCTACACCAGTGACTGGATTGAGTCGAAGGAACACATGGTCTCCTGCAGCGAATTCCAACGGTCTTCTCCTCTTATCAGCGTACGACTTCTGCCTGCTCAACGACGTCTTCAACCTCTCCTGGATTAGCTTGACTTTCTCGGTCGTTTGTTGGATAAGCTCAGGTCCAGTCAGCACGTGCTCTCCTTCCTTGAACCAACAAAGTGGCGTTCGGCATTTCCTCCCATAGAGTGCTTCGAACGGTGCCATTCCAATGCTCGCCTGGAAACTGTTGTTATACGTGAACTCTACGAGCGGCAGAACCTCATCCCATGCGCCCAAGTGATCTAGGACGCACGTCCTCAGCAAATCTTCTAGCGTCTGGATGGTCCGTTCAGACTGACCGTCCGTCTGAGGGTGATATGCCGAACTCATTTGCAACTTACTACCGAGCTCGCTTTGAAGTGACTGCCAAAACCGCGAAGTGAACCTTGTGTCTCGATCGGAAATGATGCTCGACGGTACTCCATGTAGGCGAATGATCTCTTGGATATACAACTTGGCTAGGTTGGTCATCGACATCTTCAAGTTAACTGCTAGGAAGTGTGTGCTCTTCGTTAATCTGTCCACGATTACCCAAATCGAATCATGATTCCTGACCGTGCGTGGTAGATGGGTCACGAAATCCATGGAGATGCTGTCCCACTTCCATTCAGGAATCTCCAGTTGTTGAAGTAAGCCGCCTGGTCGTTGGTGTTCAGCCTTTGCACGTTGACAAGTCAAGCAGGATGCTACAAACCGAGCGACATCACTCTTCATTCCAGGCCACCAGAACGAGCGTCGAAGGTCTTGATACATCTTAGACATACCGGGATGTATGCTAAGACGACCATGGTGTGCTTCCTCCAGTATGATTCGCTTCAGCTCACCATCATTAGGAACGCACGTCCTATCCATGTATCTTAATAGGCCGTCTGTTCCCGTATTGAACTCCTTGGCTTGATCCGAACCGAGCGCGCTTAAAATCTTCACCAGCTCTTCATCCTCACGTTGTTTCATTCTGATCCGGTCAAAAAGGTTGTTGGATATCCTAAGGTTACAACATTTGATGTTGTTCGGTTCCAACTCGAACTACAACCTTAGATCTCAGAAGCTCTCCACCAAAATTAACTCTCTAACCATCATTACTGAGACATGAACTGCCTTCCTGCTTAGGGCGTCCGCCACCACGTTAGCTTTCCCAGGGTGATACAGCAGTTCAAAATCATAGTCCTTCAAGAACTCGAGCCACCTCCTCTGCCTCATATTCAACTCCTTCTGATCAAAGAGGTACTTGAGACTCTTGTGATCACTGAAGACTTGGAACGTGGATCCATACAAGAAATGCCTCCAAATCTTCAGCGCAAAAACGACCGCTGCCAACTCCAGGTCGTGCGTTGGGTAATTCCTCTCGTGAGTCCTCAACTGTCGAGACGCATAAGCTACCGCTCGCTTCTCTTGCATCAAAACGCATCCCAGACCTTGGTGAGAAGCGTCGCAGTACACCTCAAAAGGTTTAGAAGTGTCCGGAATAACTAACACTGGAGCGCTCGTCAATTTCACTTTCAACTCTTGGAAACTAGCCTCACAACGATCGGTCCAAGCGAACGGCTGATCTTTACGGGTCAACTGAGTTAGCGGCGCCACTATTCTAGCAAAGCCTTCAATGAAACGCCTGTAGTAGCCCGCCAGTCCAACAAAACTACGCACCTCAGTGACCGAACGCGGACTCTCCCATTCCAGTACCGCTCGTACTTTCGCTGGATCTACCGAGATGCCTCCAGCCGACACCACATGACCCAAAAACTGAATCTCCCTCATCCAGAATTCGCACTTAGACAACTTGGCATATAATTCCTTCTCCCGCAACACTCCAAGTACAAGTCTAAGATGTTCCTCATGCTCGTCTTCGGTCTTGGAATAGATGAGAATATCATCTATGAAGACGACCACAAACTTATCCAAATAGGGCCTGAATATGCGGTTCATATACTCCATGAACACTGCTGGGGCGTTCGTCACTCCAAAAGGCATCACCACATATTCATAATGCCCATAACGAGACCTGAATGCCGTCTTCTGGATGTCGTCTTCCTTAACTCTGATTTGATGATATCCGGATCTCAAATCAATCTTCGAGAACACAGCAGCCCCATGTAATTGATCCAGCAAGTCATCTATCCTTGGCAATGGGTACTTGTTCTTGATGGTCAGCTTATTTAATTTCCTGTAGTCTATACATAACCGAGAGCTGCCATCCTTCTTCCTTACTAACAGCACGGGCGCTCCCCAAGGTGAGACGCTCGGCCTAATGAACTTCTTCTCTATCAACTCTTCAATCTGCTCCTTGAGTTCAGCTAACTCCGCAGGCGACATTCTATAAGGCTGGACCGAGATGGGAGCCGCTGTCGTCACCAAATCAATGGTGAACTCCACTTCACGCTGAGGGGGAAGTCCAGGGATCTCCTCCGGAAAAACGTCCGCGAACTCATCCACAACCGATCATCCATTGCTGCCAATAGTGGACGATCGTCCGAAATTCTCATTCCTAACTCCTCCGTCTTCATGCGTCATAATGAAGAAACAGCTAGCGCCCTCCATAATATCTTCTTTCAGCTGACCGAGCGTCACTGAAAGAACTTCTTCTTCTTCACCAGGAAAAATCAATTCCTTCGCTCCACAATCAATAAGAATGCGATTGGCAGCCAACCAATCCATCCCTAAGATCACCTCCAAACCTTGAAGAGGTAAGCAGATGAGGCTAACTTTAAACTTACGTCCCTCCACTTCTATAGGACACTTGACGCACATAGTGGACGTCCTAACCTCACCAGCTGCTGGGGTAGACACCACCAGATCAAACTGCATCTCGCTCACTTCTAATCCCAGTTTTTCAACACACGCCTTCGAGATGAAGGAGTGCGTCGCCCCCGAATCAAACAAAGCACAGCATGATCTACCAAACAGCATGCACTCACCAACAATAAGATTACCTGAGCTCGCTGCCTCAGCGCTCGTTATAGCATACACTCGCCCACTTGCTTGGGCACGTCCTCCTCTCGCCTGATTTCTTCCAGCATTGGGTGGCCTCATCACTGCACGCCCACTCATATTGCACTCATGATCCGAGTGTCCGTTTCTTCCACAACGATTACAGTGCTTTACTCCCACCAACTTGTCAGGGCGGCTGCAGCGGAATGGTTAGCGTGGAATAACAAACCAAGAGGGATTTTAATACAAACGTGTGCCTTTTAATTTCTACTCAAATAAACTTACTTAGCAATTAATAAAGACAAATAAAGCAAGAGTAAGGTTGAGAGAAATTTGCACAGATGATTTTATCCTGGTTCGGATCTTACCAATCCTACGTCCAGTCGTTTATCTCAAAGTAAGATAAACAATTCACTAATCACAAAACAATTACAAATTACAATCACAAAGAAACAATTTGTAAGAGTTTAGAAACCACCTCTCTTGATACCACAAGAGATGAAACTACACCTCCTTTGAGTCTTCACAAAGGATGAACACCTCCTCCGAATACTTCACGAAGGATGAACACCTCCTCCGAATACTTCACGAAGGATGATTCTCTTCCGAACACCTCCTTAGACACACCAAGGATGAACCGGCTATTTCCTCTGTCACCGTAGCAGCACTTCACCAGCTCCACAGACACGAGTTTCACAAGCCGAACAAGAACACACAAGTCTCAAGAATTTCTGAGTATTTTGAGCACAAGGGAAGAGTTTCTGTGTCTCTGGTTTCTTACTTGAGAGAAAATGAGAGTCTATTTATAGACTCATCCAAAGGCTCTTCCATTTACTAAAAGACAAACTTAACGGCTAGTTTCTTCAATGACTAGTTTTTCCAACGTCCGTGTTAAGTGCGATACTCTTACCGTTAACCGTCACTATTCACGTGAATAGTGTTACTATTCATGTGAATAGTACTATTGTGTTTTGTTGCAATGATTTACTATAGTAATTTTACAAAACACTTTTCTTTTTCTGATCTAAGTCCTATACATATATCTAAGAGTATTACAAAAGCTTTCCATCATAATACAAACTTCAAATCATTTTGATTCTTGATTGGTCTTGACTTGATTTGGACATCATCAAAATTTCATCTGCATCATTTTGCTAACAATCTCCCCCTTTTTGATGATGATCAAAAACTCCTTTGATTTAAAGCTTTTAGTAATAATCTGGATAAAACACAACTTATGGAAGAAAAAGTGCATTAGTGAATAAACACAAATAAGCAAATAAGCTTTAAACATTTTCTCCCCCTTTTTGATCATAATTAAAAAGTTGTGTTTGATGTTCTCCCCCTAAGATAATACTCCCCCTTAATAAAAGCATGTATGCATATGAGCTAAAAATATTTCAAATTTAAAGATTCATTCAAGCATGCACAATAGGATATTTAAAGCAAATATTTTTAGGAGAAAGAGCTTATAAAACATTGTTGAGATCTTCATCTTGAGGATTGGCATCAATATTTGCTTCATTTGTTGTCTTCTAATCATCTTCGTCATTGCCTGCATGTAATTCAACTGACTCAAGTGGTTTTGCCTCAAGGTCTACAATTTCATCAAAGACAACATGCTCACATAAAAAGTTTTCCGATTTAAAACTATATATGCTTTATATATTAGAAGATATCCAAAAAAATAGTTTTATCGGTCTTAGAATAAAAATTTTCTTAAATTTTGTTTTAAAGAAATTTTAAATATTAAAAAAATAGGTACCCAACTATTTTGTATGGGTCCTTTGGGTTAGTTTGAAAATTTGAAATCATTTTACAACCCAAATATATCTACCACTTGGAACACCATAATGCTTAATTTTACATTTATTTGAAGTATGACCCTTTTTCATACAATAAAAGCATGATACAAAGTTTGTGTTCCTATAAGTTGTTCCTTTTTCTACCCATGTTCTACGGGTTCTATGATTATGTTTATTTTTAATTCTAGGAACATACTTATTTTTAACAACCTTATTTTCATTATTTTTACTACATTCTCCTAAGGTTGTTTGTTCTAGTAGTTTCTTAAAATTTTCACAAGAAACACATTCATCACTACTAGTAAATTTACCCTTTTCAAAAAATAAAACTTTATTTTCTTCAAAAATATTTTCAAAATTTAATTTTAAATTCTTATTTTCTTCAAGAATATTTTCGAAGTCTGATTTCAAATTTTTATTTTCTTCAGAAATATTTTCAAAATTTAACTTTAAATTTTTGAAATCCTTTTTCAATTTCTGATGGGCTTTATCTAATTTTTCAGATTCTACTATTAAAGCAGCATAAATTTCATGTAATTCATCTTCATCAATATGATCAGAATCATCAGAATCGCTAGAGGTACTTACTTGGCTTCCAGCGTCATCGTTCACTACTAAACAGATATATGCTTGCTCATCAGAATCACCCATACTTGATGTTGTGCTTGATGAAGAGCTTGAATTATTCTCTTCCATGATCAAAGTATTCGTTTTAGCATACCCAATTTCATCTCTGCCTTCATGAGTTACTCTTAAAGTTTCCCACATTTCTTTAGCGCTTTTGCAGACAGAGACCCTGTAGAACTCATCAACAGTCAATGCTGATGCAATGATATTCCGGGCTTTTACATCATTCTGAGATCTTCTCTTTTCTTCAATGGTCCATTGGTCACGGGGCTTTGGTTCCTGCATATTGTTAGTTGCAACAAAAGGACCAAATGCAACAGCATCCCAAATATCTATATCAATCGATTCCATAAAAATTTGCATTCTGACCTTCCAAAATGCGTAATTTTCACCTGTGAATAGTGGTGGTCTATTGATTGATGCACCCTCTACAAATGTTTGATACGATCCTGCCATTTGAATGACTATCAAAGCAAGCTCTGATACCAATTGTCAGGGCGGCTGCAGCGGAATGGTTAGCGTGGAATAACAAACCAAGAGGGATTTTAATACAAACGTGTGCCTTTTAATTTCTACTCAAATAAACTTACTTAGCAATTAATAAAGACAAATAAAGCAAGAGTAAGGTTGAGAGAAATTTGCACAGATGATTTTATCCTGGTTCGGATCTTACCAATCCTACGTCCAGTCGTTTATCTCAAAGTAAGATAAACAATTCACTAATCACAAAACAATTACAAATTACAATCACAAAGAAACAATTTGTAAGAGTTTAGAAACCACCTCTCTTGATACCACAAGAGATGAAACTACACCTCCTTTGAGTCTTCACAAAGGATGAACACCTCCTCCGAATACTTCACGAAGGATGAACACCTCCTCCGAATACTTCACGAAGGATGATTCTCTTCCGAACACCTCCTTAGACACACCAAGGATGAACCGGCTATTTCCTCTGTCACCGTAGCAGCACTTCACCAGCTCCACAGACACGAGTTTCACAAGCCGAACAAGAACACACAAGTCTCAAGAATTTCTGAGTATTTTGAGCACAAGGGAAGAGTTTCTGTGTCTCTGGTTTCTTACTTGAGAGAAAATGAGAGTCTATTTATAGACTCATCCAAAGGCTCTTCCATTTACTAAAAGACAAACTTAACGGCTAGTTTCTCCAACGGCCATAAACGGCTAGTTTGTCCAACGGTCATAAACGGCTAGTTTCTTCAATGGTCATAAACGGCTAGTTTCTTCAATGACTAGTTTTTCCAACGTCCGTGTTAAGTGCGATACTCTTACCGTTAACCGTCACTATTCACGTGAATAGTGTTACTATTCATGTGAATAGTACTATTGTGTTTTGTTGCAATGATTTACTATAGTAATTTTACAAAACACTTTTCTTTTTCTGATCTAAGTCCTATACATATATCTAAGAGTATTACAAAAGCTTTCCATCATAATACAAACTTCAAATCATTTTGATTCTTGATTGGTCTTGACTTGATTTGGACATCATCAAAATTTCATCTGCATCATTTTGCTAACACAACTGAGGACATGAAGACCTATAATGTGGCCCTCCACACCGGTAGCAAACTACACTTCCCTGTCCAAACTGTCCGACAGGAACCACTGCTTGTGATCCGCTTGCATGAGAAGGCGGGTTTGGACGAGCGTAAGGAGGTCTCCTCTGAACAGCTCCTCCTCTGGACACGATCGGTCCTCTACTCACTTATTGCGACCTCTTCTGCCGTTCCGCTTCTGCCATGTTCCTCTCCAAGACTTTGGCTCTCTCAACCATAGCAGGAAACGTTCGGATACACAAACTAGAAATCAATACTTTCAAGTCGCTCCGTAATCCGTTCTCAAACTTTCTACACTGCCACACTTCACTTGTGGCCATAGTATTAAACCTGACGAGATGCTTGAACTTATTGGTATATTCGGAAACAGACATACCCCCTTGCACCAATTGTAGAAATTCCACCTCCTTCGCAAACCGAACACTGTCCGGAAAATATTCTTCATAAAACTTAGCCCTAAATACTTCCCAAGTGATCGGCTGTTGCGCGTCCGCTAGTATAGCTCTCGCGCTCGTCCACCAATGACTCGCTTCTCCCGTCAACAAATATTCTGCGTACGCCAATCTATTCTCATCTGGACATCTCTTGGCGTTGAAGATCTTCTCTATATCCCTTAACCACTGATCCGCTTCGTCTGGAAGACCTTTCCCACTGAACTTAGCCGGATGGTGTTGGAGGAAACTCTCCAGGCTCCACTCAGCAGTAGGCGGGGCAGCGTTGGAAGAAGACGCTCCCGAAGTGTGCCTTGTTGCTGCTAGAATCTCCATCAGCTGTCTTTGAGTTGTTTCCGAGTTAGCACGAGAAGCTTCCAAACTCTGCATGGCACTTTGATTTTGTTGCATCAGGGTGGCATTTTGTTCCATTAAGGTTGTATTCTGTTGCTGTAACCGCTCGATCACCGTCTCCAACAACCTAGCGTTGTTAGATGCATCTGGTTCAGTAGGTTGAGGAGGAGGAGGGAGTCTAGGCGCCATTCGTTCTCTGGATACAGAGGAAGACGAACGTTAGCAATGTGCAAAGAGTTAAAAACAATAACTCATTAAACACAATAAGCACACAGCAAAAACACAATGCACTCATAACCTACAGCGTCCTTTAAGAGAACAAAACTGCTCTGATACCACTAATGTAACATCCCAGAATATAGTAATTACCATAATCAGAATTAATTACATTAAGCGAATAAAACAGTGCAGTCTTACAAAAACAAACCGAACGAGTGTTAAAACCGAACGGCATAAGTATACAGAAATAACGAACGCTTAAAATGTACACGAGTTCAAGGTCGAACGGTTTTACAGAACTATAACCGAACGTCCGCCAAAATAAACTTAACGAAACTAAAACACACGAGCGAGCGCTCTAAGGCTCGACTTTCACTTCAACATCTACCAGATTCGCGTCCTCCATATTTTCTTCTTCTAGCACTTCTTCAAGGGACGCACCACCATCTGCTCACATCCACACGGATGATCATTGCAAAGACAAGACGGACGTACATATACAAAATGACAACACAAAGAAGAACGAAAGGGTAAGCTTAAGTAATTTAAATTCATACTTCAACATTTCTATTCAAACAAAACACATAACTTCAACACATATAACATCATCCAAAGTATAAATATATAAATACTAGACCGACCGTCCGGACTGTATGAATCTGTGTAGTTACAAGCGTCCTTGCACCCGAGTGGTGTAGTAACTGGGATACACCAAACAGCTGCCACTCGAGGTCAGTCCGTTCTTACGTCGCCCATGTTAACTTATGGACTAAGGACCTCCTTCCGTTCCCACACATGACATACTTCCTCTACATGAAGATAGTATTCACAGAACATCAGGATGGACTGCGAGGCTTAACTCATCCACAGTCATACTTTACCAAAAATTTAATATTCAATAAACATCAGAGTCGTCCCTCCATGGAACGCTCGTTCAAATACCAAAATTGTAATTTCACTTCTTATAGTGTTCGCACACCTTAATACTTCCTTTTATTCACATTATCATTCTATGTTCCACTTTCTTAAAAGAGACGAACGTTCAGCCCCCTTCATAATGAGGACAACCGTGGAGAACAAAACCGAAGAATTTACTCAGTTCCAAAACAGAATAGAACCAATTACCAAATAGATGGACGACCTGTATTAATCAAGGTTACTCGACACTGTCGGTCGACACAGATGAATGATCTGTGGTCACAAGGGTGATCGACACAGCAGGTCGACACAGATGGAAGATCTGTAGTCACAAGGGTGATCAACACAGTAGGTCGACACAGATGTATGATCTGTAGTCACACGGATGATCGACACAGTAGGTCGACACAGATGGATGATCTGTAGTCACAAGGATGATCGACACAGAAGGTCGACACAGATGGATGATCTGTAGTCACAAGGATGATCGACACAGTAGGTCGACACAGATGGACGATCTGTAGTCACAAAGATGTTCGACACAGTAGGTCGACACAGATGGATGATCTGTAGTCACAAAGATGATCGACACAGTAGGTCGACACAGATGGATGATCTGTAGTCACAAGGATGATCGACACAGTAGGTCGACACAGATGGATGATCTGTAGTCACAAGGATGATCGACACAGTAGGTCGACACAGATGGATGATCTGTATTCACAAGGATGATCGACACAGTAGGTCGACACAGATGGACGATCTGTAGTCACAAAGATGTTCGACACAGTAGGTCGACACAGATGGATGATCTGTAGTCATAAAGATGATCGACACAGTAGGTCGACACAGATGGATGATCTGTAGTCACAAGGATGATCGACACAGTAGGTCGACACAGATGGATGATCTGTAGTCACAAGGATGATCGACACAGTAGGTCGACACAGATGGATGATCTGTATTAACAAGGTTGCTCGACACATATGGACAACCTGGATTAAGAAGGGTGCTTGACACGGTCGGTCGACCCAGATGGACGACCTATATTAAGAAGGGTGCTCGACACTGTCGGTCAACACAGATGGATGATCTGTATTAACAAGGTTGATCGACACAACTCATCCTCGACCAGAATCCTTCCCAAATGAAAGTATTCTATTTCAAAGAATTTTACTAGGACACCAAACGGTCAAGAACCGTTTAATGTCGGACGTACGTTATCATAGGGAAGTTCATAATCAAATTTCACTTACATTCACTCATTTCTAAGCATGTATACGACATATTCGCACGACTCAACCATAACATACATTTCAACCGACATATATCTTATTCATTCAGCACAACAACGTTCGATCATGCATATTCAACCAACATACATCTCATACATTCAGTTCATATCAGGTTTACATACAACATACAGGTATAAATTAAATTACTAAGCTTCCCTTACCTGGTTAGCAGTGTACTCCCAAAAGCAAGATTTTTGGTTCGACCTCTAACAGCGTCCTACACCCAGGTTCACTCAACAACTTCCACTTAGTCTAAAACACCAAAAATCAGAATGACTCAGACCTAGAATCCATGCATGCAACCAAAACTAGGGTTCGCATGAAACCAGAAAAAGATAAACGGTTAACGACGAGAACTTACCAGTTCCGATCCAAATTCTGTTCAGTCCAAAAGGAATATCACAGCTGGACGAACGTTCCTACGGTTCTGAAACGTGATCGGAGAAGGAAACGGTGAGTTACAGAAGAGAGAAGTTTGGGATGTTCTAGAGAGAAGTTGGAGAAGATGAAGAGTTGAGGTTGCTGAGGAAGAAGAGGAGTGGTACAGGTGAGTGGAAGGGTTTTTTTCGAAAACTCATTTTGTTCAATCCACGTTCGTGCGGACGAACGTCTTCCGATCCGACACCTGCACACTCACTCTGACTTCAGAACCTTCCAACGTGACAAGTGGCGCTCGTGCATGCAGCGTTGGATGCGTTTTTAATGCACTGAACGTGTGACGAGACGCTTTCATAGAAGCTGACAGGTGACTCAGCAGTGTAATAATTATAGATTTGACGTGTTAATTATGTTTAAAATTTCGAGATCTCACAATAAAGTTTGTTGTAAGACCCGAAATCATAGACAAGTTATAACCATATATGTATCTAAAGCATATCTAATGCTTTGTCATACCTTGTTCAGTTCAGCTAGAGATTATGACGCGATATTATTCAAAAAATAAACAAGTAATTATATATATGTGTACTAAAGTTATGTATTATTACTATACTATTAATAATTATTTTATGTTACTCTTTATGGTTTAACTTTTATTAAAAGAACTGCTACAATGACATGTTTCTATGAGTGGATAAACTCTTCTGCAAAGAATAGGATAAAAATGTATCAACTACAGAAAAAAAACAAAAAGTGAGAAAAATTGAGGTTGTCTGTTATGTGGTTACGCCACGCAATGATGCTGGAACGGCACACTGAGGTGGGTCCCGCACACCGAATAGAAGAAAATCTTAAAACAAATCGATTTACAACGCACAAATGTCTGTGTTGAAGACATCACAGTTCCTCTTTCAACCGTGGAAGCGAAGGCAAAAATACCTACTCAATATCTTTGCATCATCTCTTTCGCTTCACTCTCACTGATCAAATCTTTCTCTATAAAGAGAAGTAAAACACCAGCAGATTCAGACCAACCACTCCACACAAACAGACACCTTTTCTTTAACTCCTTACATTCTACTTTACCTTCTGCTTCGATCAAGCATAATCGTGAGTGTTTTTAGCTCTCCAATCAGTGAATCAGTGACCCTTTTTCTTGTTAATGATAGTCTTTTTTTTGTTTTCTTCTTATAACTTGATCGTGTTATGGGTGACACCTGTTTCATAATCTATGCATTATTTTATTGCTATTATTAGTAAACATGGCATGAGTGCAGCTACCTGCAATAATTCACTGTTTATTTCTTTGGATTTTTGAACATTATTTAAATTCACACAATATTTGTCATGAGGCATGGTAATAATTGCATTCAGAACGTCAAATTCGAGCTCAGGATTTACTTTTTATTGTCATTTATTAAATTCCTATTTTGTTTATTTTTGTGTTGTTTGTGATAAATTAACCAAATTCTTTAAAGAACATCTAGATTTCGGATTTTCCGGATAAAGTTGACTGGAACAATTCCATGCAGTTATTGAAATATTATTTCTTTTTCTTTCTTTGTTATTATTATTATTGTCATATTGCAGGATCAAGCGGTGGTGACAGTAAACGTGCTTCTTTTTTTTTGGCCTGACATATTGATTGTTTTGACATTTTTATTCCCTTTTCATCCTTTTTAATCTAAGTTTATGTTCGTTTCCATTACTTAGTTTGCAGGTAGATTGAATGTTGTGAACAATGGGTTCATTCAAGGCCTTATGCAATGTTTCTCTGCTCCAATTGTTCATAGTGCTTTGCCTTGTCTTCCCATGCTTTGCTACTGACCTGAGAACAACTCTAGTAGTAGATGCTTCTGATGCAACTGGAAGGCCAATACCAGACACACTTTTTGGCATATTCTTTGAGGTCTGGTTTCTACCACTCGTTGGTTGTTATTTATTAGCTCCACTCCCTTTCTATTATGAGAGTGTTCTTTTTAAATGGACTAGATAGAACATGTGCAATGCATGAGCTGTAAGAGATAAGCATGAAGATGTGATATGAAATAATTAATCAAATAAACGGCATACATGTTAGGATTACGGGATTGTACTTTAAACTCTGTGTTCAATTTGATGATGCCTCACGTGAAAATATCAGAAAATGACCAGATTCTTGAATTTCATCTTCAGGAGATCAATCATGCTGGAGCTGGGGGATTATGGGCTGAGCTTGTCAGCAACAGAGGTCATTTTCATAATTTTCACACTTTGTAATGACAATAGCAGCAGTAGAAGGTTTCTCTAGGGTTTTTTCTTTTTTTTTTTCTGGTATTTTCATGCAAGTTACATGTTCAGATGCACAAGCACAGTATTCCTTCGATCAGTTGTACTTGATACGGAACGTGATAATAACTGAAACAAAATAAAAGAGAATATGAGAACATAGAATTCATGTCATAAACCTTGATTTAAAATGCATCATGATTTTAACTGACTAAACTTTAAAAATGGATACACTTTTAACATATGTAAAGGTTTGTGATTTTTCTTTCCTTAGTTATGGTATCCATCATAAAATTGATGAACTTTTCACTGTTATTCAAGTAATTTATGGTGGTTTCGTTTCAACAAGTGACAATTAAATGATATTTTCAACCCATCTGCAGCTGTCGTTCTGTTGATTTCCTTTTATTTTTGCACTTTTTAATGTGGTTGCCTCAAACTTCTTATCCTAATCCTAATATTTGATGAAAAGGAGGGTTTTAGATATTATAGATGATACTACTTTATCAATGTTCAAATGTGAACAAATGGAGGATCTGCTGTTTACTTTGTTGTATTGTTATAGTTAGGTCACTATTTTAAACTATAGCTTAAATATTATGAATTATTGTTTTAGGATTTGAAGCTGGGGGCCCTAACATTCCTTCTAATATTGATCCTTGGACAATCATTGGAAATGAATCATCAATAATCGTTGAAACTGATCGTACCTCTTTCTTTGACCGTAACAAGGTTGCACTTCGATTGGAGGTGTTATGTGACAGTGAAGGTGACAACATATGCCCAGATGAAGGTGTTGGTATTTATAACCCTGGTTTCTGGGGCATGGTGAGAGGCTAATTGATACACTTGCATCAAATTGATCATGAATCCTAAGTGCAAATATTTGCTGAATAGAAAACAAACAACAAAAGATTGAACAACATAAAAATTGTAGTCTTGAAGTCTAAACTGCTATTTAATTTCAATTGTTGATTGCAAATTCTGTGATATCCTTATATTGTTACATTCATTGACATTTTTGTATTTTTCATGTCTGAGACTGCAAGTAAAATATTTACTACTTTGATCTTCTTTCAGAATATTGAGCAAGGGAAGACATACAAAGTGATCTTCTATGTTCGTTCAACTGAATCACTTAATCTAACAGTTTCCTTGAAAGGATCAAATGGTGTAGGGAACCTGGCTTCATCTGCAATCATGTGAGCACCGGTTTTTTGTAATACAGAGACTATGTGATACAGAGACTTTACCTGCTGTAGTTTTAATTTCATAAATTATCATAATATGAGTGATATTGATACTGATCTTTCAGGGGTACTGCTGATGATTTTTCAAACTGGACAAAGGTGGAGACTTTATTGGTTGCCAAAGCAACAGATCATAACTCAAGACTTCAATTAGCGACAACCACCAAAGGTGTGATATGGTTAGACCAAGTGTCTGCTATGCCAGTGGATACATATAAGGTTGTGTTACATTCTGAAACCATTTAGCTTTAGTAGATTAACTATATCTTAGACCATAACAGAGTTGTGTGCATATTAAAGTGATTAATTTGTATCCTTTTCTTATGGTGCAGGGACATGGTTTCCGAACTGAACTTTTTGAAATGCTATCAGCTTTGAAACCCAAATTTATCAGATTTCCAGGTAAACATACTGTGGTTCAGATTGAGAAATTTCGAATAGAATTTGTCTTACACACATGAAACAATTTAAACATTACTTTTGTTCTGTGTTATGTGCTCTCTAGTTTTTATCTCCAAAATGAGTATACTTGAATGGAGGTGAACTTAATTGAAAGGTTAGAAAAGTAAGAGGAAAGTCAGAAACGGAATTTGTTTGGTTATAATTGCTCAAATAAGCAAAGGTTAACGTATTTTTAACTATCCTAATGTATTTTTAACACTTGCTTATATGTTTTTCAACTCTGAAATAAAAAATGAAGGTGAAAATTCTATAGATGCCATTAGAAGATAAACATTTTTCTAAACTGACATGCATAAGCGTGAAGGGCTCTTTCTTTTTGAGGATACAACAAACAAACCAGATTCTATGGAAAAAGACAATAAGATATGATACATTAAATACAGTAATTGTGATAGGTTATTCAGATCGAGATTCAAATAATGAACCATTGAGTTATTTTTTGAATCTTCAATCATAATTTTGTATGGAATCATATCATTTAGATACAATGAAAAATTACTTCAACTGTATCATGTAGATGATATACAGTGTTCAGTGTAAGCAATTTAAAACTAGAAAGATAAAATAACTTGAATGAAAGTCGAACAAATCAAACTATTAGTTATATATAAGTTCGTGAAATCTTTATTTTAGAAGAATAAAAACAAAACTAATAAAAATCTACAAGAGTATATATGTATTGAATGAGTGAGTGATAAATAAAAATGGAATAATTGAATAGAATAAGTTTAAGGTCACATACCTTTTTAGTTTTTTATTTTTCACAAGAATGGGTGAAAAGGTAAAAGCATATGAACTGTATAAGTGATATGGAATCCCTTAGATTCATTCATGTATCTTTAGATACAAAGTCATTTAAGATTCATCTTGAGATACATATCTACTATAATGTTTCTTTATTTACTTTCTTTAGTGCATATTCTAGTGTGAGTAAGCATCATTTGACAATGTCGAATTCCATTTTACTCAAGTTTGTACAGAAGTAACATCTGGGAATGCTATTTTTCATTACATTGCATTAGGTGGCTGTTTCGTTGAAGGAGAATGGTTAAGAAATGCATTTCGGTGGAAGGCAACTGTTGGACCATGGGAGGAGAGACCTGGGCACTTTGGTGATGTTTGGATGTATTGGACTGATGATGGACTTGGCTATTTCGAGTTTCTTCAAGTAAGTGCTGATTTTCATATATTAAGGATTATTAAGTTCCTATATAGTTGAATTTACTTTCATTTTTTGTTACAGCAGTAAATGATGCCATGTTGTTGTTGTTGTTGTTATTGTTGAGCAGCTTGCGGAGGACTTGGGTGCTTTACCAATATGGGTATTTAACAATGGTAATTTTATGTCTATCTCTGTTAACCAAATGCTTGTTTGGAATTGCTTTCATAACAGTTTTTCGAAAGCCCTCTCACGAAGCTGCCAAAAATAACCTATTATTTTCATCAAAATAGTTAAACCAAACATCCACTGAGTTTCTTACTAACGAGGAGAAAGGAAAAAATTCTTTGTTTTCTAATTGAATTTTTGGTTTAGGTGTCAGCCACAATGATGAAGTTGATACATCTGCGGTTTTACCTCTTGTGCAAGTATGTTATCATACTCTTCTACTCCCTTTCCCCTTCTTATTAGGTATTTTTTCCATTATTTTTTAAAGAAACTTGACTCAAAAGTATGTTGAAAAGAGTCTTGAACTTTTTATTGTAGGAAGCCCTTGATGGAATTGAGTTCGCAAGAGGTGATCCCACTTCAAAATGGGGTTCTCTTAGAGCTGCTATGGGACACCCTGAGCCATTTGATCTAAGATATGTTGCTGTTGGGAATGAAGATTGTGGAAAACCGAAATATCGTGGTATGCATATTTCTCTTGTTCATTCTGTCCTAAGAAAAAGCAACATTTTCATTGTTAGCATACAATGACACTGTATTATTTATGTATGCCAAGAGGGGCAAATGCTGCTGTTGAATTTATTATTAATATATGATAATTACAGATTCTAATGGATAGTTCTGTATTTCATATTTTTTCCCATTTCTAATTGAAACAGAGTAATCTGATGCCTTTTCCTTCTATATTACATCTTTGACTGCCAGGAAACTACCTGAAATTCTATCATGCAATAAGAACTGCTTATCCTGATATCCAAATTATCTCAAACTGTGATGGTTCTTCTCGGGCTTTAGATCATCCAGCTGATATGTATGATTATCATGTAATGTCTTCACACATGTCTTTCATAACAAATCCCTTCACACAATTTCTTTTATATTTCCCCTTCTTTTTGTATAGTAATATCAAGAATGCTACACGTGGTTGATACATGTTGTAATGCTAACCTAGTTAGAATTATAACCTGTATAGTGATGCAATAGCATTCTTAACTTGATGTACAAAAAATTGATCTCTCATATACTTTGTTTCTATTCTTAGGTTTATACAAATGCGAATGACATGTTTTCTAGAGCTAACACATTTGACCGCACATCACGAAATGGTCCAAAGGTTTTATGATCTCTGTCAAACTCTTCTCTTTAATTAGTTATTGGCATTTCCATTTGTACTCAATCTATTTTGGACACTTTTACAGGCTTTTGTAAGTGAATATGCTGTGACTGGAAAAGATGCTGGAACAGGAAGCCTTTTGGCAGCCCTAGCTGAAGCCGGGTTCCTTATTGGACTCGAAAAGAACAGGTTTACTCAGACATCTTATGATGTTATTTTATACAATGGTCAAACTTGAAATCTTGCACTTTTTCCCAAACCAAAGCTGAAAAGCATTGAAATCTTTCTTTTCCTTTCCTATTCTTGGGTTGTAGCATTATGAAATCTGAGTTTCTGATCCAGTCCACTTAATAGTTAGTACTCACCATTTTCATTTTTTACTTTCTGGTGCAGTGATGTCATCGAAATGGTCAGCTACGCTCCACTTTTTGTTAATGCCAATGACAGGAGGTAATTTCTAATGATTTTACCAGGACATTTCTATTATCTTTTCATCTTGTTTTCCCTTTTGTCTAGCCTACTGTGCAGTATGTTCTTTTCTGAGTAGAAGAAGTTTATGAAACGATTCCACCATAAAATAGACAAAAAAGTTTGTTGATTTCTCCAAGGAGACATGGTTGTAAACTGATAAAAGGGTGGTTGAGCAGATCACTAACTTTTTTTGTTCAGCTAAACAATTGCTTGAAGAACAAATTTTTTCCACCTAAATGTATACAAAAATTTAGAAAAGAAAAGGTGCTTTCAGAGGATTTCATTGCTCTAAATATTCTGAGAAGAAGTTGTTTCAATTCATACGCTAAGGTGATTAATAAATTATGTAGAATTGTTCTTCGTTGATGGCAAAACTAAGATTGTCTGTATTTCTGTCATTAGGTGGAACCCAGATGCAATTGTGTTCAACTCTTATCAGGCTTATGGAACTCCTAGCTATTGGGTGCAATTATTTTTCTCAGAGTCAAGTGGAGCAACACTTCTAAGTTCATCACTTCAATCCAATTCTTCCTCCAATTCAGTCCTTGCATCAGCAATAACATTTCAAAGTTCTGTAGATAACAAAAATTATATACGAATAAAGGTAACACGTTTTTTTGCAGAAGTTACTCTTCTGTAATTTTTAAAGAATTTGAGAATCAGTTGTATTTTCATAGTTATAGTTAATGGCATAACGCTGAATTTGCAGAAGCATTTATTCCTCATTTTGAGTATATTTCTCGTATAAAACCCCCCAACATACTAAATTTGTTTTGTTGGAAATTCTTTCATTAGCACTGTCATCACTGGGAATCACTTGACTTTTGCAGGTTGTGAACTTTGGCACCAGCGCAGTGAACCTGAAGATCTCTATTGATGGACTAGAACCAAATTCATTGCAGTTATCTGGATCAACAAAGACTGTGCTTACATCTGGAAATGTAATGGATGAGAACTCCTTCTCACAGCCAAAGAAGGTACCCTCAATCTTCACTCTTTCATATTCCATCTTTTAATTTACCCTTCTGAAATATTGTTCCTTTTATTACACTAATGTTGTAACTCCTTGCATAAACCGTGTATCTTCAAGATAAAGTGATTTTGGTGTATTAAAAATTATTTTGATATATTTTCAAACATCAAAATCAATTTACATCAAGTATATTTTGAAGACACAACAAAGATGGAAATTTGGAATTTGGAATTTGGATTCTCTACTGGGTTTCTCTATGCTGTTCCTTTGCCGCTTCTTCAAAAGATTTTTAAAGTACCAACATCATTGTATTGTTAATGTTCAGTGGAGAACATCATCATAAAATCCAGGAGAGAATCTAGACTTGGAAATTTCTTATGGCTATTTAGGATGCATGTGAAAACATTAGCTTAGGATTTTGTTGATTGTTCTATTATGGAACCAGGTGGTGCCAATTAAGAGTGGACTTCAGAATGTTGGGAAGGACCTGAATGTGACAGTCCCTCCACGTTCATTCACATCATTTGACTTGCTGAAAGAATCCAGTAATCTGAAGAGGAAGGGGAGTGGTTCTTCTACGTGGTCTTCTATGTAATGCAATGAAAAATTTGGCCAAAATGCAGAAGAAAAAGTAAAGGGGAAGGAATGGAATATATGAATCAGCTGCAACCAACTGTATAAGATTTGAATTATACCTTGCCATGTAAATAAACAATGTTGCGCTGTGAATAATAATATTTAGATGGATTCCATTAATGCTCAGTAATTTGTCCACCAAGCTTGGAGACATACTTTTTCTGAAATTTAGTACCAGAATGTTTGTTAACAAAATCTCTACGTAAAAATATGATTGATAATTTTGCATAAGCTTCTCTTTCACGATTATTTATTCGATTATCAACATTTAGTTCTTTTTAATATTCTTTCGAGTAATTTTATTTATATTTTATATTCTGGAACTCAAATTCGATATTTCATCTCACTCATATATGTTTAAATTTTATTTTTGGATAAAATTTACATTCATAAGCAGTAATTTAGTTCAAAAGAAAAACTAAAGACGATATATGTGGTTCTTAAATTTAAATAATTATCAACTGAAGCACGAAAAGCACGAAATACATTATACTTTTATATCTTTAATCTAGAAAGTCAAATCCTTTTAAAAAATATAAAAAATAATTAATTCTGAAGTTGATTGTTGTACACACAAAATAAGAATGTATAAATAAGGAATAGAAAATATAATAAATAAGGAATAAAGTAGTTTTTGAGACTTGAATATTATTGTCTGCTAATTGGTGTATAATGCTTAAATGTTTCTTAAAATTATAGTTGTTATGTTGATTGTGTGTGTAATATTACTAATATGATGTGTGTTGATTTGATTAGTAGGAATGTTATTTAGGATGGAATGGACGTGGGTTTAATGCCTAAGGAAAAGATTATGAGAGAAACTTATATTTTAATGGTTTAATACCCAATTTTGTCTCCAGTTTGGTTCGGAAATCTCAATTTAGTCCCTCTATATAAAAGTAATTGTAATTGATCCTTACTTGTAATTATGTGAGTCAAAATAGTCCCTTCCGTTAAATATAGGCAAACAGAGTTAATGGGCTGATGATGTGGCTGTAGTCACTGATTAGGTGTCAACACGTAATTGAGATTGTGCTTACGTGGTGTTAGGGCACCTGATTTTAAAATTGGGTTTTAATTAGAAATTGGGGATAAAATGATTTGGGGGTGATTTGTTGCAGATTTGGGGATAAAATTGAAGACAAAGACCGAGCGGTAAATCTCACTCAGCCGAGAGGTAAACTCCTCTTATTGAAATTAAAGACCAAGAGGTAAATCTCTCTTGGCCAAGAGGTAAATCCCTCTCGTCAAGATTGAAGACAAAGACCGAGCGGTAAATCCCACTCGGCCGAGAGGTAAACTCCTCTCGTTGAAATTAAAAACCAAGAGGTAAATCCCTCTTGGCTGAGAGGTAAATTCCTCTCGTCGAGATTGAAGACAAAGACCAAGCGATAAATCCCACTCGGCCGAGAGGTAAACTCCTATCGTTGCAATTAAAGATCAAGCGGTAAATCCCTCTTGGCCGAGAGATAAATCCCTCTTGTCAAAGCTGAAGTCAAAGACCGAGAGGAAAATCCCTCTCAACCGAGCGGTGAAGAGTGTTTGTGAACTCTCACTCTCGTCCGCAAAACCCAGGGAACGCTCTCCGAGAGCTCCTGGCCCTACACCGAGCGATCACAATTATTCGGTCATTTGGTCTCAAACCACAACACACTGCCCGGGGATTCAAAAGGGTAATCACTCTTTCCCGCCACTTTAAATTTGTCCGGTGTATTTAAACCCCTTCGCACCTTCAAACAGCTGCTCGGGGCTTGGGGGGCTTAATGTATTATACCTGGCAACCGACCGACTGTCAGACAAACTAATTAGGAAAGGTAAATATCATTAATGGCCAATTAATACATTTAATGGCCATATTAAATGCGAATATACGCTATTTATGAGTGATTGATAGGTTATATTGCCCAAAAATATACTGCACTAATGGTTAATCAATGGACTTGGCTGCCACAAGTCCTATAAATATACAATTGGTATCGAGGTCCAGATATCATTTTCTATCCTAATAAAACATAGACCTGAAACATATCTGACTTGAGCGTCAGAGTGTCTTCTGCAGGTCAACCACCCCTCGGAGTGGATTACGTTTTCGAAGAGTATTGGACAATAAAAAAGAGTAGAGCAAAGAAGGACGACCGACTCTCGGACAAATTTAACCGAAAGACTTACCAAACACCTCAATACAGAGGTTAACAGAGTCAAGGCTATTGATGAGAATTTGACAAGAGAGATGATGGGGTAACTCGTTGATTATCTCCACGTCTTCAACCTTGGTCGGTGTCATTGTCGTCCTAAACCATGACATTATTTTCTTTAGACTCTCAATCCAATACAACAGAAATTTTGGCCGACTAACCTCGTCATAAACTTTGGACCTAGCGACATCTTTCACTCCAACTTTGAAGTATTTATTCTTAAATCTTTTGGAGGAAGTGACATATAGAGTGAACAATCACTTCCCTTTTTTTAGAGATGAGGGACACCTACCCTCTCCTCGTGTTCAGGCGAGTGTAGAAAAAATGCAAGAAAATGGCAAGGGTGCAAGTGACGCGAAGCGCCGCATACAAAAAAATGAAGGCTTCCATGAAAGCTTAACTATTAGGGTGAAGTTGAGTGGGCGCCACATTAAGCTCATGGAGAACACACATGTGGAAGTTGTCGAAGGGGAGACAAATGACAAATTCTTTGAAAATGTAACAATACATATAGAAGAAATCCTTAGGACTATCTTCCTTCCCATTATATACTAATTCATTTCCTGTGCAGGAGATGAGGTTACAGCTTTGACCATCCTCAGGAGTCTTAACGAAACAACACCTATAGGTCCACCCTCGTAATTGATTTTCCATCCGAAAACAGGTAACGTATTCCCCCACCTCATGAGATTCCCAATCATAACCCGCAATGTCCAGGAGGGATCGTGCAACTATCTCTCCTTCATTTGAGGTGTCAATTTCTAACGCGACATTTGCTTCAACATAGATAGTGGGCGTTGGTGCACTGGTATCCACTCCGTCGATCGAGTTTGACGAACCACTTGATTGATCCTAAAATCGAAGAGGAAACAGATGATGACAACCCATCATCAACATAACCCTGATCGTCCCTCTAGGTAGGCTCCTCATACGATGACAAATTAACAGTCGACCATTTTTTGAATAAAGGCTTAATTGTTTACTTGGTCCTTATGTTGAGTGATTATTTTAAATTTAGTATCCAGGTTTAAAAGTACATAGATTGGGTTCCAAATTTGTAAAAATTATATGAATAAAGTTATATCCATTAAGTTGGCACCAAAGACATTAACTTCATATTAAGGTGATAAATCAGTACTTTTTCTCCTCTCTCCTCTGATGTGTCTAGCTTTTTCTCTTCTTCCGTATTAATGATTTTTAATTTCATTTTTTTCTTTTTTTCAAAACTGTCAAATCCACTCATTTTTTTTATTATATTAACTTTCATGTTCTTAAATTTCCGCACTACTACTGCATCTCATTGCTCAATAAATTAATAGTTATTTAAAAAACCTAAATTAATAGTTATGTTTTGAGGTCAAGCTTTCAAAATTTATATTTATTATTAATTTTGATAGGATAAAGGTAATATTTAATATATTTGTATGAAAAAAGATTCCACTCTTTATTTTAAACAATTAATATTTTTATTTTATCATAATTGTTATTAAATAAAATTTTAAATATAAATTTATTTTGAATTTTTTTAATAAAAATAAAATGTAATTTTTTAGTACATTTTATAATGCTAAATATAAGCAGTTTTTATTTTTAATAATTAGTATATCACTTATAAAAATTAAAATAATTAATATAGTTATATTATTTTTTGGAATTAAAATGTAACACTCAACTTCATGCAAAAAAAAAAATAAAAAATAAAAAATTTAAAGTCATTCTATAATAATTTATTAAATGAATTTATTATATTATATCAAATAAATTTTTATAATATCTTCTTATTTTAAATATAATACAACTTTAAATATAATACAAGTATATCAATTATAATATATATATATATATATATATATATATATATATATATATATATTGTGAAAGTTAATAAACACATTAAGGATTTAATAAATTTTAAATTTTTATTCATTTAATAGAAATAGAAAAAAATTTAATATTTTTATTGATAAAATTCAATATTTGTGTTTAATAAGTTTTGTAATAGTGTAACAATTTAGATGATGTTATTTAAAAGTTATATTATTTGTACTTAATAAAAAAGAAACATATTGGCTTTTATATTATAAGTTATAATTTTATTTTTATTGTACTTTTTTATCATGTTTGTTAATACTTCATTCTGTCTCGTTTTGACTTTATTTTATTGTTTACTTTATTGATTATATTCTCTTGATATTTGTTAATTAAATATGAAATCTATATTCGTCGTTTTACTCTTGTTTAAATTTTAATTAATAACAGTTATGATAAAATAAAAATATTAATTGTTTAAAATAAAGAGAGGAATCCTTTTTTACATACAAATATATTAAATATTATCTTTATCATATCAAAATTAATAATGAATATAAATTTTAAATATAAATTGTTCAAAATCCACTCTGCCGACCTCAAAACATAATTATTAATTTAGGTTTTTTAAATAATGGTATTCGTATTGTTTTTTTAATACTTCTATTTAATTCTTAATTTAGTCTAATAAACAATGATAATTAAAACAAAATTAAAAATGATAAAAAAAAAGTGTATTTGAAGATAAGAATAGTAATAGAAACAATTTAAATAGGTTGTAAGTTATAAATTAATTGAAGTAGTATAAATTTCCTTCAAATTTATAAAAAAATTAAAATTTAATTAAATTATGTAAGTGTACGCGTGAATTTATCAATTAAACTTATGAAAAAATTAAATTTCTTTTTCCTTTTTTTGAGTGACTTTAGAATTTATCAATTAAGAAGTTGACGTACAGGAAAAAAAAATATGAAAATGTACTGGTGAGAAAATAAATAAGGGAGCATAGTTTATTGGTAGAAAGTTTGGCTAATTTATTATTGATTAGAAATAAGTAATCAGATTCAGTAGTCCTTGCAAAATTGAAGAACATGAAAGTTAATATGATAAAAAAAATTAGTGAATTTGAGAGTTAAAAAAAAGAAAAAAAAATGAAATTAGAAATCATTAATATAGAAAGAGAAAAAAAACTGGACACAACATAGGAGAGAGAAGAAAAAATACTGATTTATTCGTCAAGTACGAGTTAACGTTGTTGTTAACCTAACGGATAAAACTTCATTTATAAAATTTTTACAACTTTAAAACTCAATCTATGTACTTTTAAAATCAAGTATTAAACTAAAAAACCACTTAAAGATAGTAACCAATTAAGCCTTGAAGAAAATATTAGACGCTGGCTTTACAAACAATGGAAGAAACCAACGGTGAAAATGACGTTGAAGTGGGAACCTCCCAGCAGCCAATCTCCAAATGTTGGATGAACCAGATTTAACTACCACAACACGTATTATTTATTCATTTTAAAATAACATTTAGAAAATAAAAGTAACGATTTCAAGGGTTAAAAACAAAGAAAACGTAATTTAAAGCATCAAAACAAAAGTCAACACATTTCATTAAGATCAAAATAAAAATGTAATATTTTAAGGAGCAAAATAAAAGATTTTATTGAGACTAAAATTAGAAAAACTATCTTACATATAGAAAACTTATCTGGAGAATGAATGTTATCCTTTTGTCATTAATCACTTCGATGAAATGTTTTCATTTTGAGAAAAAAAAAAGAAACTATACTACTTTAAATTAATATTATTTTTCATGATGATTTTACTAATTAGTTAAAAGAATAAATCTTAGATACATAAATACTTTAATCAAAACATTGTCTTATCAACTTTTGTAGCATTAAGCATTAATATATTTAAAGTTTTCCCTTTAAATAAATTTAAAGCATTTTTCTATTTAATAATGAATACGTTTTTGCTTTTACAACGTGCTCCAATTTAGAAGGATTTAAATTTTCCTTTCTCTCATAATAGATAAAAAGGACAATTTATTTTTCCTGTTATAGATTTTGTTGCTTATATATATGGTCTATTTGTTAGACAATAATATATCATCACAGAATATTTGTCATCTGAATCTTGTTAAGAATGGCGTTATGTTCTTCAAAAGCGTCATTACATGTCCTCTTCTATTTTTTATTCGCCATTTATTTTCTTAGTTTTGAGCATTGCTGTGTTGATGCAAACTCAACCCTAATTGTGCATGATGCTACTAATGTTTCACCAACAACAATTCCTGACACTTTCCTTGGAGTATTCCTTGAGGTACTTATACATATATATATATATATATATATATATATATATATATATATATATATATATATATATATATATATATATATATATATATATATATATATATATAAATTCATATTTTAGTGAAAAGATTGTCATGATTACATTATGTACCCCTATGTTTATTTTGTGAATTATGTCGACTACCTCTATTTGATTTTTATTTATATAATTACACTGCATAATTTAATTATTATGTTTATTAAATTATATATAAGCATATAAAATTTTATTTTTAAATTGAATGTTTAACCATCAAGAAATTTTTATTAAATAAAAACTAGTTATAAAAAATTTAATGCATATTCATATATATACAAGAACAAACCAATTTCATTTCAATTTCCTAAAAGTAACCAATTTCTTTGAAATTATTTTGCAGGAGATTAATCATGCTTGTGCTGGAGGACTGTGGGCAGAACTTGTTCGCAATAGAGGTTATTTCCTTAATTCTATGTTTTTCTTCGTCTTGTTTTTCTCATTACATAGATTGAAGTCAATTACATTTCAATATATTTTAACTGATTTTTGAATTTTTCAACTAATATTATGAATTTAATTATAGGGTTTGAAGCTGGAGGCCCCAAAAATATTTATCCCTGGTCAACTATAGGAAATGAATCATTAGTTTCTGTATCAATTAATTATAGCTCGTGCTTTGAGCGTAATAAAGCTGCGTTACAAATGAACGTGTATTGTAATGATCACAACCCTTGTCCATGTGGTGGCGTTGGTATTTCCAACCCTGGTTATTGGGGCATGGTAAGCAAAATTAATATATACTCATATTAACAAATCAACATATCATTTTTTTTTTCTATTTTTCTCTATATAACAAAAATAAAAATGATATATATTTACAAACTCACATAATGTTTTTGCTTTTAATTTTCATAAGAAATTGAGAAAATGATAATAATCTATTAACTTTTCACGTTCTAAAACTGCTCCTTTCATCATCAGAATATTGAGCAAGGGAAAAGGTACAAGGTGGTGTATCATATCAAAACAGAAGAAGACCTTAATATTCAACTTTCATTGGCAGGTGTCAATCTTACAGAGATATTCTCAACGATCACGTAAGTAGATATTTTCACATGATTGTCAAATGTAATTTAACAACTAAAAATAAATAAGATAAATTTATAATATATAAGATTATTCAAATTTTATTTTATAAATAATCTGTAGATTGAATTAAGTTTAAATTTTCTTTTTTAATATAATATCACAATTATTAGAAATTTATTTTAATAAAATTTATTATTCTGCAATACGAACTGTCAAAATGGAATTGCTATTAGATAGTTTTACACTAAATATTTATTATTTAAGATTTATTATGTCATTCATTGGTTCAGGAAAGTTTCTGAAGATGGAAAATGGAGAAGGGTGGAAACAGTGGTGGAAGCAAACGCTACCAATCACTATTCAAGTCTTCAAATAACCACAATCAAGGAAGGGACCTACTTGTTTGACCAAGTCTCAGTCATGCCATTGGACACTTACATGGTTAGTAAAACAAACACATTAAATTTTAAGAAAATGTTTGGATCAATAATGATAGAGTAATCACACTTGGCACATTCCTTAATGACCTTTTGTTGATAATGTAATCTATTTTGTTATGTTCTTGTTCTTCACATCAATTCAATATCTTCTCTTTAAGCAGGGTCATGGCTTCCGAAAGGATCTTTTTCAAATGGTGGCAGATTTGAAACCAAAGTTTATGAGATTTCCTGGTATATATTTTCAAATTCTCTGTAATTAGATATATTGAGGTAGAAATATATAACACTCACTTCAAAATTCTGAAATCTAATTAACTTAATTTATCCTTGTCAATTGCATTAATTAGGTGGCACCTATGTTGAAGGTTATCATATACAAAACAGATATCAGTGGAAATACACAATTGGACCATGGGAAGAGAGACCTGGTCACTACAATGATATCTGGAACTATTGGAGTGATGATGGAATTGGTTATTTTGAATATCTCCAAGTTAGTATATATTATTCTCTTACAACTATGATTAAATTAGCCCTACTTTAGTTGAATAAATATAATGATTTAATATTTCTTGAGCAGCTAGCAGAGGACCTTGGTGCATTGCCCATATGGGTGTTCAACGCTGGTATATTGATGTTCTTCTTGCCTTAGCTCAAATTCATCCTCAACAACATATATATTTTGATTCTATCTTTCTTTTCTAACTAATCGTGTGTATGATTTAGGTTTTAGCCGTAATGAACAAATTAATATATCAGATCTAGCACCTTACATACAAGTATAATTTTCTTCTGATACTCATTTCCTTTTGGTATTCATGAAAGTCTATATACAATTTACTCTTTGTTTTGAAATCTCTATATTAAAAGGATGCCCTTGACGGCATCGAGTTCGCAAGAGGCTCTCCTGGATCAAAGTGGGGTTCTGTTAGAGCTGGATTGGGACATCCTAAACCATTTGATTTGAGATATGTTGCCATTGGAAATGAAGATTGTGACTTTTCTAATTATCAAGGTAGACACTTTTATCATTCTTTCACCACATATATGTCTTAAACCTTCGTATATATGTTATGTTTTCACGATTCTAAATTTATTGATTTAACCACTAAATTTTTTTATACAATTTTTCTTTTTTTCAGAAAATTACATTAAGATATATGAGGCTATAAGATCTGCCTACCCAGATATTAAAATAATCTCAAATTGCGATGCTTCTGGCACACCATTAAACCATCCAGCTGATTTGTTTGATTTTCATGTAATAATACGTTCTGATATATATTAATTCTTGAACTTTCATTTGTTGCTTTATATTTGGCAAGCATGCTTAATTTGTCTTTTTTTCATTTGTCAACTTATCCTTCTTAATGTTTTGTTTTTGTTAGACTTACACAACCTCCACTGACATATTTTCCATGTCTACTAAGTTCGATAACACGTCACGATCTGGTCCAAAGGTTTGATCAATTTTTAGTTTTAATGAACTCTATCCAATTCACTTATTATAATTGCTCATTTATACATAGTTTGATACGTGAATAATCAATGTGTATATAGGCTTTTGTGAGTGAGTATGCTGTATGGAGAAAAGATGCTGGAAATGGAAGTCTTCTAGCTGCAGTGGCTGAAGCTGAATTTCTTATTGGCCTTGAAAAGAACAGGTTTAATTCTTTTTTCTTTTAATGTAATGTATGTTTTATGAAGTTCTTTTTTTTTTTTTTTTTTTTTTTACATTAACCATTTCTAACAGTATTTTTTCCTGATGCAGTGATATTGTAGACATGGTTTCTTATGCACCACTTTTCTCAAATATAAACGACAGGAAGTAATTTTCTACCATTTATCACATTTTTTATGTACCCAGAATGAACACTAAAGATTGTATAAGATGAGGTTGATCAAATTGTGTGTGATTTTTCAGATGGGTTCCCGATGCAATTGTGTTCGACTCTTATCAGCTGTATGGAACACCCAGCTATTGGGTGCAAAAGCTTTTTGTTGAGTCTAGTGGAGCAACATTTCTTCCCTCAACACTCAACACAAATTCATCTAATCAACTAATTGCATCTACAATTAGTTGGAAAAATTCTACAGATAACAAAAATTACATAAGAATAAAGGTAAGATTCTGAGTGTTGCTAATGTGCTACAACCTCAAACAACACAAAAGCATGTCTTTAATTTGACTAGCTCTATTTGTTTCTTTTTTACCTTTGATCAACAAATCTATGTTTGAGTTGCACAGGTAGTTAACTTCGGAACAGCCATAGAGTCACTCGACATAGGCCTACATGGATTCCCACAGACACAACGATTTGATTGCATAATGACAGTGCTTACATCAACCCATGTAATGGATGAGAATTCCTTCGCACAGCCTACGAAGGTACCACTTGATTGATTGGTACTTCTTTCCGGAAACGTGTGTTGAATACAAAAACTAACATTAATTACTGACATGAAAATATTTGTAATGTTGGCCAAACATCTGAAAAAAGTCGTGTGATTTATAATTGATGTTCTTTTCATTTTAAATGCAGGTGGTGCCACTAACAAGTTCGGAAGGGAATGTTGGAAGCAAGATAGAAGCAATTCTCTCACCCTATTCAGTTACATCATTCGATTTAATTTATTAGAAGACAATTCAACACAAGGACAGTAATGTAAAACATTAAGTCGGTTCCAAAGGAGATTTTGTGCCCTTTTTTATACCATCAATAAATTGTAATATACAGCCTATTCCTTTCGTTTAAATTTTTAAGATGTTTCATTTTATTCTCTTTCCTCCTTTTTTTAATCTGGTCTCGGATATTTTTAATAAGAAAAATATTAGTTATTAAAGTCAATTATTTGAATTAAGTTAATCGCGGATCTATAACAATAACATACACATTGAACAAGCTAGCAAGATAGATATATGTTATTATTACTTGAACTTTGTAATGCATGTCAAGAAACAGTTAAAATAATTACCATCAATAGAAATTTCCAGTCACATTAATTACCATAAGATAGCAAGTTAAACAACAAATCATATCCAACGATTTTGTATTGAACTCTACTTGTCACTTATCGACGATATATCAACAGATATGGATTGTCGGTAATTACTGATTGCAGTCATTCTTCAATAATTATCGACGGATATATTCGTTGGTATCCATTGGTAATGGTTACAAACAACAAAATAATCGATAGATATTTGACCATCGATAAATTGTCAAAAATAGTCAATTATCAACGAATTTTGGTTGTTATCGACAGATTTTGTCTGTCGGTATTCTGTGTGTTTTTTGTAATTAAAGCTTGGCAACCGACCTGGGTAGGGAGTTTGGTAACTAGTCTAAAAGAAGAGCTCAACAACTCAGTCGAATAATAACTCGACAACCTAGCTATGACGAGAACTTGGAAACCTGACTTCAAGCAATGAGATAGCTTAGTCTAGGAGAAAGAGCTTGAAAATCTAGTTGTGACTAGAACCCAACAACTTGACTAGTCTTTAGGAGAATTTGGCATCTTGGTTTAGGAACCTGGTAGGTCAGTCCTAGAGCTAAACAAATCGGTCCTTAAGCTTAAATTAAAAGAAACAACTCAAGCTATGAGTCTAACTAAAATAGAAAAACCAACCAGCTCAACCTAGGAGTCCAATTAGAAGTAGGATAACTCATCCAAACATACAAGAGTTCGGTTCGAGCAAGAAACACAACAGGTTTACATGAGAGTCCAACTACAAGAAAAAAAGTCCGGTTGAAAACATATATGAGCTCGACAGCTTGTCCAAAAGTACAAAAATATAAAATAATTAGAATAGTAATAATAATAATAATGTGATATCTGACCTAATATACAAAATATTTTGTTAACATATATTATTAAGGAATATCATGATGTAATTAAACTATTAACATTTTGTCACATATATATACTTAATATATAAATATTTAGGGTTAAATATGTTTTTCGTCCCTTAAGTATCACACGATTTTGGTTTTAGTCCCTACTCAAAACTTTGATGGTTTTTAGTCCTCATAGTTTTGAAACTCTTACTATTAGTCCTTAAAATTGGACGGCGTTAACTTTTAGTAGATCTGACAAACGGCGATGCCACTTTTTATGCCAGCTACCCTCTTCACTATCTGCCACGTTGGTTGTTTAAGTTAAATGAGATTAAGTAATTGACATGTGTTGTTGATTGAAATCAGATTAACAATTAGGGTTCTTAATTAGGCAAAGTTTTTTTTTTCAATTGGGAAAAAGTTGTTTTACTCGAAGGGTTGTACTCCAAGCATTGTCCTCTAAACCTTCCACTCGAAGCATTCTATCAAGGTGGTCCTTGTGGTGGTCCTTGTGGTGGTCCTTGCGGTGCTCCTTGTGGTGGTCTTTGCGGTGCTCGTGAAAGAAAAGGTGGGTGTGAAAGACAAGCGTAAAGGTAAGCTAAGCTATTGTTTTTCTTTTTCAGTTATGGTTGTTGTTCCAATTTGGGCATAAAGTGTTGATGTCTGAATGTAGGTCTAGAAATGGTTTTCGACATTTGTTTGCATCACATGGGGAAGTTTGTTACTAATAAGGGGCTATAGTATGTTGGAGGAGAGATACACGTGATCAAAGGACTTGATCCGGATCGTTGGTCATATTTTGAAGCAGTTGGAATAGTTAAAGAATTTAAGTATGATGCAGACTTCAAACTATGGTGGAAGGGGTCGAAACAAAGGCTAATGGATAATGTGAGATAATTGAGTGATGACAGGGAAGCACTGTACTTGGCTAACTATGCATAGGAGAATAAGGAAGAGATAGAAATCTATGTTCAACATGTTCCTAGTGAGGCAGTGGAAGTTCACTTTCTTAGTTGTGGTGAAGTGGCAGATGAAGGAAACATAGACATTTAGGAAGTGGTTTCCAAAGTGGGTGACGAAGAGGTTAATTTACATGAGGAAGAAGTGGCTGAGATTATAGAAGAGGGTGGAATGGGTCTGGAAGAGGGTGATGGTGCAGTAGAAGAGGGTGAATGTGTTGAGTAACAGGGTTCACATGTTAATGTGGCCGTAGAGGTTGAAATGGGTGAGGAAAGGAAAGAGTGTGATGGTGATGATGAACGTGAAGAGGTTGAAATGGGTGAGCAAGAAGAAGAGTGTGATGGTGGTGATGAACATGATTATCTTCGTGAAGAAGAGAAATTGGGGAATGTGGTTGAGGGGGAAGTAGAAGCTTCAGTTGAAGAATGTCTGGATGACAGTGAAGAAGATAGAATGACTAATGATGATGATGGGTTTGGTGTTGAGAATGATAGGGTGAACCAAGTTCGTAAAAACATTAATCTAGTTTTGGATAGGTGGAATACAATGAAAAAAAAAGAAGAAACGTGTGACTAGAAGAGGCAATGTTGGGGAAGGTTCATTTATAATGAATGAAAAAGTTGGAGATCATGACATCAATGAAGAATACAATAGTGATGAATTGGATTCAAATATAGATAGTGATGAGGATGTGAGGTTGAAAAAGGGCAACTTTAAAAAGTATAGACAAGATGATATGAACAAGAACTTCATATTCGAATTGGGGATGGAGTTCTGTTCATTGAAGGAATTTAAAAATGCACTAATGGAGCATAGTGTATTAAATGGAAAAGAGGTTAAGTTTGTGAAGAATGACCTGAACAGAGTAGGGGCAGTTTGTAAAACCAAATGTGGTTTTCTTATTATGGCTAGCAAGGTAGGAGGCAAGCAAACATTTAGGGTCAAAACTTTGGTTGGACGACACTGTTGTGGAAGGGTTTTTGGAAACAAAAGTGCAAATGTAAACTGGATTGCACAAGTATTAGTAGACATGTTTGTAAATGTGGCTAACATGACAGTCAACCAAATCATTGATGACATTAAGAAGTCATTCAATGTTGGAATAACTGCTTGGAAAGCTGGAAAGGCCAAGCAAATTGCTTTGGATTCTTTGGTTGGTGATGGAGAACGACAATATGGTCGTCTATATGATTATGTAGGTGAATTGGTAAGAGTGAAGTTTGGAACCTTTAAAATTAAAGTGAATCAACCCCAACCAAGTTTGCCACCAAGATTTGGGTCCTTTTATGTGTTTAGAGGGCTGTAAGCAAGGCTTCTTAGGAAGTTGCAGGCCCTTCATAGGGGTAGATGATTATCATTTGAAGACAACATATGGTGGTCAATTGTTGGTGGTAGTGGGCAAAGACCGCAACGACCAATATTTCCCACTAGCTTTTGTTGTGGTTGAAAATGAATGCAAAGAAAGTCGGAGTTGGTTTTTGATACTACTTTTGGATGATATTGGTGGCATTGATTGTCAACGATGGGTTTTCATTTCTGATCAACAAAAGGTATTTTCATTTTAATGTTTTCCTATTTTTATTTCGTAGTAGTGACATTATTTACTATTGACCAAGACCTTTTGGGTTTCACAGGGACTAATGACAGTTTTTTATGACATCTTGCATGGAGTGGAACATAGATTGTGCTTAAGGCACTTGTATAACAATTACAAGAAGAAATTTGGTGGAGGAATGCTTATTAGAAATCTTATGATGGGGGCTGCGAAGGCCACATTTCAACAAGATTGGGAAAAGAAAATGGGTGAGTTGAAGAATGTTAACATTGATGCTTACAATTGGTTGCTAGCTATTCCAACTAAGTGTTGGTGTAAACATGCATTCAGTAGTTATCCTAGATGCGATGTCTTGATAAATAATTTGTCTGACTCATTTAATAGTACAATTTTAATAGCTAGAGATAAACCTATTATAACTATGATGGAATGGATTATAACTTACATTATGAGTAGGTTTGCAACACTTAGTGAAAACGCAAAGACATATACAGGAGTTGTGATGCCTAAACCACGAGAAAGGCTTGATAGGGAAGTAGAGACGAGTGGAAATTGAATTCCAACTGCAAAATTTGAAGTCACTTACGGGTTTACAATGGACAAGTTTGTAGTTGACCTAAGTAATCATTCATGTAGTTGTTACTTTTGGGATTTGGTAGGAATACCTTGCAGACACGCTATGGCTGCCATAAATTACAAAAGTAGAAAACCCTGAAGACTATGTACATCCTTATTACAAGAAAGAGGCTTATGAAACTTGTTATGGCCCTGAAATTGTTCCAATCAATGGACAACAATTGTGGTCTACTTCTGAATCTGGTGCGCTACTGCCTCCAATTTATAAAACACCCCCTGGGAGGCCTAAAAATCTAAGAAGAAGGGAGGCTGATGAATATGTGAGTCATACAAAATTGTCAAAGAAGAATCTTGTTATGAAGTGTAGCAGCTGCAATGAATTTGGTCATAATGTAAGAACATGTAAAAGGGGAAAGGAAAAGGTACAAAATCACTCTTTTGCAACTTCACTTATTTACACATTCATAATTATTTACACTATGATAATTACAATGTCACTTACTTCCATTTACAGAACACAAAGGGCAATTCAAGTGTAGGAGAATCTGGCAGCACAAGGGCAACTTCCACTGCAGGGGGTTCACAAGCACAACCAGCTCCATCAACGTCACAAGGTGGAGGAACATCAAGAAGGGAGACTTCTCAAGTAGGACGACCTCAAACAACATCACAACCTGGATCAAGTGACAGTGGAGCAGGACTTGCAAGAAGTCACCAAGGTGGAAGAAGAACATCCTCACGACTACTGGCTGCACAACATCTAGGATCCCAAGCTAGTACCAATTGAAGATTTATTGTAGCCAAATGTTCATTTTAATGTATTTTGTAAGTCACAGTCACCCACTTAGGGAACAATAATAGTGGGTATAGTGGTTGCTTTTAACATCTACCATCATATGTTTGTAAGGGACCACTTAACTTACTTTAGTACTACTATTACAATATTTTTTGTCAGTGGTAAGGGACCACTTAACTTACAATATTTAATAGTATGAGACCACTTCATATTATTCCAAGTTTAGATTTACAAATGTTTGGTCAGGTTTTTACTTACAAATGTTTGGCTACTTAGTTAAGCAGGATACTCTGCTTCGTCAATTTTAGCAAGCAAACTCAAGTGGCATTTCTGAGTGGAGGTAGTTCCGAGAGATGGAAGTGGGCGAACCATGAGCAGCTGTTTATAATTAATTTTAAGGAGTTAAGAACATGTTCTTCTATTCATTGCTAGTGCTATTTGGGTAAAATAATTATTTTTAGAAAGCTATAGGATTGTTGAACGGTAGCTGGAAGGAAGGAGGGAACTACCGAACGGTAACTGGAAGGAAGAATGGAAGCAGAGGCTGATCGGTAGCCAGAATGAAGGAGGGAAGTACCGAACGGTAGCTGGAAGGAGGAGGGAAGTAGATGTCGAGCGGTAGCCAAAGGGGAGTATGGAAGTATAGACTGTTCGGTGTCTATACTAATATCGTTCGGTGTCTATGCTGCCCAATATTTTCTTTATTAACATAGAACAAAAGTCCAGTAATAGTGGAATGTTAAAGGGAAAAAAATTCATCAAGTGGCAACACAAGTAAATAATTTGGAGAATTTAGTCAAGCAGAATTTGGAGACAAACTCAAGTACCTCATTTTATTCAACCATAATTCTTAATTACAATTCATCTTCAACAAAAACATAATACAAAAGAAAATTGTTAACGCCCATGACAAAACAAACAACAACAACATCATTTTCCCAACTTTCTTCTATTGTTCTAATTTCCTTTTCAGCTTGTCGTTCTTCTTCCTTAAATCCAGTACAAGTTTTTCATTTTCCAAACACGTTCCAAGTTCTTCACGTTTTCTTTCAAAGCTTCCTTCAATTTCAGAAACTCTTTCATTATGTCATTCAAAGTAATTACAACTTGAATTACTCTACAATCAAAATAACACACGATTAATACAAAATTCAGCACATGAACTGAAAGATTTAATCACTTACTGCCCAATTTCTACATCTATAAAACAGTCTTCCTTTGTTCTTCACAATAGTTGCCTTCAAAAGCCACAATGTTTCACCACAACACACAATTTAGATGGTAACCGTGAAGATGATCCACAACTTTGCGACTTTCCCGAACCAATTGACCTTCACGTCCAACCATTTCCTCCACTCTCACCTTTCATTTCACTACAACAAAGAAATCCCTTCATCAGCTTTCGTGCCCACCCAAACCCTATATCCCCAATCCTTATATTCACACGAAGAACAGCAAAACAAAACGTATCAACTTACCTCCTCAAGAAGACGAACTCCAACCTTCAGATCTACCTCCTCAGCTTTCTTTGCCCCCAACTGCATTCACGAAGAAGAACCCAACTTCTTAAAATCTCATTTATAAGAGATGACGAAGTGCGCTTCAACCAAATGCACACTTAACATACTTAATCTCATTTCAAAACTTAAACAACCAACGTGGCAGAGAGTGAAGAGGGTAGCTGGCATAAAACGTGGTCTTGTCGTTTGCCACATCTACTAAAAGTTAACGTCGTCCAATTTTAAAGACTAATAGTAAGAGTTTCAAAACTATGAAGACTAAAAACTATCAAAATTTCGAGTAGAGACTAAAATCAAAATTGTGTGATACTTAATGGACGAAAAATATATTTAACCCAAATATTACTAACAAATATATCTCAAAACATTTCCATCATTTTAGATTAATAAAATAGACATTCTTGAATTGCTTAACTTAATAGATTTTTTTATCGGACATGTACAATATTATTTATTAAAATTTAGCCAAAATAATGAAAGTTGTAGGATTCATACATAAGTGAGCAGGTTTTAGTATGATTTTATAAGTTTCTAGAAGATGTGTTAAAAGGAATGTTTCAACTAGCGCATAAATCTGTAACCAGCTCTCATACATTAATTCCTTATCCTTGATATAATAAGAAAATCTTTATACATATTTCTTTCCTTATTTTATATATCAATATAAGGCATTTTTTATATTTCAGATTATTCATTTACCCATTTAAAATTTCGAACTGAGTGTTTCTAGATTATCATATAAATAAACCTTTTTATACTGGAATTAAAAATTTTCGTAATGACACGTAATTAGACTTAGTAGTACTGGTGCAATAAAGTTATTAGCTCGATATGATACTATGAACGTCAAAACGGTAATCTGCTTGATCCGACCCACCACGGATTAGTAATTTAGTGAGTCAACCCACTCCGATTCATTTATTAGAGTCTCGAAAAAATCCGAATCTGATTCGATCCATCACGGATTGATGGGTTAAACGGGTTGACTCATTGACTCACTTAATTAACTTTTCTTTCATCTTTTTTTTCCTGAGATTCTTATAATATGTTACTTTGATCGACCAAATTAAAACAATAATAATTGGATCAATTAATATAAAAGAAAATGAAACAAAAGAAATATATTATTATATATATTCTAAGCTATTAAGTATAAAATTTTGCCAATTTAGTTTAATGAGACATATACAACCGTTTGACCAAGAAACTACATATATAACCGTTAACAAAAATATATAGCACAAGATAAAACTGTCATGCTTGTAAATAGGGCTAAAAACAAGATAAAACAAATGATATATTCTTGAATTATCCAATCTATAATATTATCCATCTATTAAATTGGAGTCCTGAATGGATAAATCCACATTATTATGCTCTCTTCAAACATCTTCTTCTTTATCTCCATCTATAATATTATCCAATCTATAATCTTACGGTTTTATTTGCAGAGAGAAACTTTTGGAAAGACAGCAACGCGAAAGGCTCTATTGCTAAGTAAAGGTTGTGCGTTTTGAATAATTAATTTAATTAATTTGATTTCAATAAAAAAATAGAATTTGAATAATTAATTTGATTAATTTGATTTAATTAAAACAAATAGGTGGGTTGGTGAGCCAATCCGACCCACCACGGGTTCAACCCATGTGAGCCGGGTTCTTAGTGAACCGAGTCAAAATTGACTCGCATCAAAACTTTTTACATTTTTTTTCAACCTAACCTGACTCAAACTCGTGGTAGCTGGGTTGGCTCACAGATTTCAATCCATTTTGACGACACTATCAACAATAAGAAGGATTCAATAAAATTTAATAATTAATAACAAGAGATTTGTAGCTGATAAATATATATTTTATTAAATTGTTAAAATATTAATGTTCCTACTAAAGTGTTTAAAGGATTTAAAGTTTTTCCTTTCTCATAATAGATAAACACGACGATTTATTTTTCCTTCCATAGATTTTGCTTGCTTATAAATATGGTATATTAGTTAGCCAAGAATATATCATCACAGAAATGGCGTTTTGTTCTTCAAAAGCGTCATTACATGTCCTCTTCTATTTCTTATTCGCCATTTATTTTCTTAGTTTTGAGCATTGCTGTGTTGATGCAAACTCAAACCTAATTGTGCATGATGCTACCAATGTTTCCCGTAAAGCAATTCCTGACACTTTCCTTGGAGTATTCGTTGAGGTACTTTTAAATATATATATATATATATATATATATATATATATATATATATATATATATATATATATATATATATATATATATATATATATATATATATATATATATATATATATATATATATATATATTCATATTTTAGTGAAAAGATGGACATGATTACATTATGCACCCCTATGTTTATTTTGTGAATTATGTCTACTACCTCTATTTGATTTTTATTTATATAACTACTTATATAAATGCATACGCACATTAAATTCTGCATAATTTAATTATTATGTTTATTAATTATATATAAACATGTACAATTTTTAGTTTTAAATAGAATTTTTAACTATCAAGAAATTTTTATTAAATAAAAAATAGTTATAAAAAATTTAATGCATATTCATATATATACAAGAAAAACCAATTTCATTTCAATTTCCTAAAAGTAACCAATTTCTTTGAAATTATTTTTGCAGGAGATTAATCATGCTTGTGCGGGAGGACTGTGGGCAGAACTTGTTCGCAATAGAGGTTATTTCCTTAATTCTAAGTTTTTCTTCGTCTTGTTTTTTCATTCCATAGATTGAAGTCTAGATTTCAATATACTTTAACTGATTTTTGATTTTTTCTACTAATATTATGAATTTAATTATAGGGTTTGAAGCTGGAGGCCCGAACGATATTTATCATTGGTCAACTATAGGAAATGAATCATTAATTTCTGTATCAATTAATCATAGCTCATGCTTTGAGCGTAATAAAGCTGCGTTACAAATGAACGTGTATTGTAATGATCACAATCCTTGTCCAAGTGGTGGCGTTGGTATTTCCAACACTGGTTATTGGGGCATGGTAAGTAAAATTAATATATACTTCATATTCACACATCAACATATCATTTTTTTTTCTATTTTTCTCTATATAACAAAAATAAAAAGGATATATATTTACAAACTCACATAATGTTATGCTTTTATTTTCATAAGAAATTGAGAAAATGTTAATATTCTATTAACTTTTCACGTTCTAAAACTGCTCCTTTCATTATCAGAATATTGAGCAAGGGAAAAGATACAAGGTGGTGTATCATATCAAATCAGAAGGAGACTTTAATATTCTACTTTCATTGACTGGTGTTGATGTCATAGAGATGTTACCAAATATTACGTAAGTTCATATTTTTTCATAATTGTCTTTCGAGACCTACATTAACTCCAAAAAAAAATGAATATCAAATATATAAAATAATTCAAATTTTATCTTATAAAAGATTAAATTAAATTTAAAGTTCTTTTTAAATACAGTATTACATTTATCCAAAATTTATTTGAATAAAATTTATTATTTATTAGAATTATCGACTATCCAATCATTATCGAATTAATATTAGATAATTTTATATATAAAATTTATTATTTATTAGATTTACTTTATTATCTCGGATAAACATACGTGTAGTTTGATCGAATAAACGTCAACTTAAAAATATTTGTTGTTATGGTTCAGGCAAATTTCTGAAGATGGAAAATGGAGAAGGGTGGAGACACTGGTAGAAGCAAACGCTACCAATCACTTTTCAAGTCTTCAAATAACCACAACCAAGGAAGGGACTTACCTGTTTGACCAAATCTCAGTCATGCCATTGGACACTTACATGGTTAGTAAAACAAACACATTAAATTTTAAGAAAATGTTTGGATCAATAATGATAGAGTAATCACACTTGGCACATTCCTTAATGACCTTTTGTTGATAATGTAATCTATTTTGTTATGTTCTTGTTCTTCACATCAATTCAATATCTTCTCTTTAAGCAGGGTCATGGCTTCCGAAAGGATCTTTTTCAAATGGTGGCAGATTTGAAACCAAAGTTTATGAGATTTCCTGGTATATATTTTCAAATTCTCTGTAATTAGATATATTGAGGTAGAAATATATAACACTCACTTCAAAATTCTGAAATCTAATTAACTTAATTTATCCTTGTCAATTGCATTAATTAGGTGGCACCTATGTTGAAGGTTATCATATACAAAACAGATATCAGTGGAAATACACAATTGGACCATGGGAAGAGAGACCTGGTCACTACAATGATATCTGGAACTATTGGAGTGATGATGGAATTGGTTATTTTGAATATCTCCAAGTTAGTATATATTATTCTCTTACAACTATGATTAAATTAGCCCTACTTTAGTTGAATAAATATAATGATTTAATATTTCTTGAGCAGCTAGCAGAGGACCTTGGTGCATTGCCCATATGGGTGTTCAACGCTGGTATATTGATGTTCTTCTTGCCTTAGCTCAAATTCATCCTCAACAACATATATATTTTGATTCTATCTTTCTTTTCTAACTAATCGTGTGTATGATTTAGGTTTTAGCCGTAATGAACAAATTAATATATCAGATCTAGCACCTTACATACAAGTATAATTTTCTTCTGATACTCATTTCCTTTTGGTATTCATGAAAGTCTATATACAATTTACTCTTTGTTTTGAAATCTCTATATTAAAAGGATGCCCTTGACGGCATCGAGTTCGCAAGAGGCTCTCCTGGATCAAAGTGGGGTTCTGTTAGAGCTGGATTGGGACATCCTAAACCATTTGATTTGAGATATGTTGCCATTGGAAATGAAGATTGTGACTTTTCTAATTATCAAGGTAGACGCACTTTTATCATTCTTTCAGCACATTTATGTTTGAAACCTTCGTATGTATGTTATGTTTTCACGATTCTAAATTTATTGATTTAACGACTAAAATTTTTTATACCTTTTTTCTTTTTGCAGGAAATTACCTTATAATTCATGATGCTATAAGATCTGCCTACCCAGATATTAAAATAATCTCAAATTGTGATGCTTCTGGCGCACTATTAAACCATCAAGCTGATTTGTTTGATTTTCATGTAATAATGCGTTCTGATATATATTAATTCTTGAACTTTTGTTTGTTGCTTTTTATATTTGGCGAGCATGCTTAATCTGTCTTTTCCTCATTTGTCAACTTATCCTTCTTAATGTTTTATTTTTGTTAGACTTACACAAACTCTAAAGACTTATTTTCTAAGTCTACTCAGTTCGATCGCACGTCACGATCTGGTCCAAAGGTATGAACTCTATCCAATTCACTTTTTATAGATTGTTCATATATGCATAGTGTGATACGTGAATAGTCAATGTGTATGATTGTATAGGCTTTTGTGAGTGAGTATGCTGTATGGCGAGAAGATGCTGGAAATGGAAGTCTTCTAGCTGCAGTAGCTGAAGCTGCATTTCTTATTGGCCTTGAAAAGAATAGGTTTAGTTATTTTCTCTTTTAATGTAATTTATGATTTTTGAAGATCTTTTTTTACATTAACCATTTCTAACATTTTTTTTCCTGACGCAGTGATATTGTGGACATGGTTGCTTATGCACCACTTTTCTCAAATATAAACGACAGGAAGTAATTTTCTACCATTTATCACATATTTTATGTACCCAGAATGAACACTGAAGATTTTATAAGATGAGGTTGATCAAATTGTGTTATTTTTCAGATGGATTCCCGATGCAATTGTGTTCGACTCTTATCAGCTGTATGGAACACCCAGCTATTGGGTGCAAAAGCTTTTTGTTGAGTCTAGTGGAGCAACATTTCTTCCCTCAACACTCAACACAAATTCATCTAATCAACTAATTGCATCTGCAATTACTTGGAAAAATTCTACAAATAACAAAAATTACATAAGAATAAAGGTAACATTCTGAGTGTTGCTAATGTGCTACAACCTCAAACAACATACAAGCATGTCTTTAATTAGACTAGATCTAGTTGTTTCTTTTTTACCTTTGATCAACAAATCTATGTTTGAGTTGTTGATTTTGATTTTGCACAGGTAGTTAACTTCGGAACAGCCACAGAGACAATCGACATAGGCATAGATGGGTTCCCAGAGACACAACGATTTGGTTGTATAACGACAGTGCTTACATCAACCAATGTAATGGATGAGAATTCATTCGCACAGCCTACGAAGGTACCATTTGGTTTATTGGTACTTCTGTCCTGAAAAGTGTGTTGAATACAAAAACTAACATTAATTACTGACATTTGTTAATGAAAAAACTTGTAAAGTTGGCCAAACATGTAAAAAAAGTCGTGTGATTTATACTTTATGTTCTATTCATTTTAAATGCAGGTGGTGCCACTAAGAAGTTCAGAAGAGAATGTTGGAAGCAAGATAGAAGCAATTCTCTCACCCTATTCAGTGACATCATTCGATTTAAGTTATTAGAAGAGAATTCAACACAGGGACAGTAATGTAAAACATTAAGTCCCTTCCAAAGGATTTGTGCCCTTTTTATATTACCAATAAATTGTAATATATGGCCTATTCCTTTCGTTTAAATTTTTAAGATGTCTAGTTTTATTCCTGTTTCGGTTTGTGAGATCTAGGACAACTCCTTTTCTTGATGCGTTTTTCTAACTCCAAATCCAGATCAAAGTTTCTCTTTTTGGTACTTGTTACTATTCAATTGAATTGGCAAGTTACCTACAAGTGACACTTCGATATTAAAATCAATAAGGATTCGATAATACTAGCAATAAATATGTATTAAATGAAACTAACATATCATAATACCTCAAATTTGTTTTGATAGACTTCAGAATAGGCTTCGAATTAACATTGATCTAATTACGACCCAACTGGTAATGATCATACTTAAGTTTAACATAATTGTCCTTAACATTAACCATCGCTTAAGGTCCTTCGCTCGATTTTCTAAATGCTCTAAACCGATTGTTTTGAGGTGACCCAATCAGTCATACTATACAATTCTCTTTCCTCCTCTTTTTTCTAGTTTCAGAATTTTAAATAAGAAAAATATTAGTTATTAAAGTACAATTGCATATTAACATTGGATTAAGTTAACTCTGGATCCATAACTTATATTCAAATTAAAGTTATTTTTTGAGTAGTTTATGTTTCTTACATATGTTTCTTACGTCTGTATCTTACCTTAGTTTACAATAAGAAATGCGCTGATTACCGAAGGATTATTACCGAAGGCCTTTTGACCGTCGGTAAAATTGATATACCGAAGGATTTCCCGACGGTCAATTAAGATGGTCATTACCGAAGGCTTTTGCCCTTCGGTATTGGGTAGCACATTTACCGAAGGCTTTTGGCTATCGGTATAGGCATTCACTTAATGAAATCAGAATTTGGGATTTCCCTCTTCCATTTTCCCAAATACTCTCCTCGCGAAAGCTTCCCCCAAACTTTCACTCCCAATTTATCAGGTCCCCGCTTTCCACTCTCCCATGCCCTAATCTTTGTCTCCCTCTGTTGTTCACAATCCGAAACCATCATTGCCATTGTTTCTCACTTTGTCGAGCTCCTCTTTCTTTACGACGGTGGTTTGGCGGCGTCAGGAGGTGTTGTCGTTGCGTCAGAGTTTGTGTCGCGGCGTGGGCAGAGCTTTTAGTTGTCGAGGGAGGCTAATCTAGGGGCTGTGTGACGAAGTGGCTTTCGCTGCGAGAGAGGGTATCGGAGGTGCTAATACACCTAGGGTTATCGCTACCGTCGAGGGAGGCTAATCTAGGGGTTGTGTGACGAAGTGGCTTTCGCTGCGAGAGAGGGTATCGGAGGTGCTAATACACCTAGGGTTATCGCTACCGTAGAGGTAAGTTATTGCTTCAAATTATGTACCTTTTGGTGGCTGCCCTCTTTGTGATGCATGTATGAGTTAACCTGTATATGTGTATTGCTTTTGGTTCGCATTGGAGATTTTGTTAACACTAAATATCACCGGAAAATGATTGCAGTTGTAGTGGCGCGTTGAAGGTCGAGTGAAGCACACTCTAGGGCAAAGGTGTGGTGTTAGGAGGTTGTCTTCGCCTAGGGAGGTTGTAGCATGGAGGTAAGCTCTTTGTCTCTGAACAAAGTGAGCATTAATGTAGAATTATGGTTAAATGTTGAATAAAAATGTGGTTGCATTAGTAAAAGAATGAAATTGTATTATTAGAGTGCTTTGAGTAAGTATTTTTATCATTTGGCCAGCCAGATTGGCAAAGCCAATTTTAGTAAGTATTTTTATTCATATTTGCCTTAATTACTTATGTATTTTTTTGTATTTGGATGCATATAATATTGGACTTATTTTGTGGTCAAATGTAAGACGTTTCTAAGAAGACGAACATTGTTACACCTCCACAACCACAATTGTCTCCTCTCCAACAACTTGGTGCAGCGGTAGTCACAATGGGGAATAAAACTATTGAGATAGATATGCCTCCTGAACTCACATGCAAGACTGCTACTACCACTTTATTTGTATGTCATAGAGATATTTTTGAAATTATCATTGGTAATTATCTCCTCTCTACAACAGTTCTACAACTTTGGAATTTGTAAGTAAACCTTCACAAACCATGAAAATATTATCATATTGCATTTGTGTATTTATTTTAACATTATTTGTTCATATTGAAGGTATTTGCATCACCTCTGCATTGAGAGAAGGAATGCTACTATCTATGAATTTCTTGGTCCTGTTATAATTCAAAGTGTAGGAAATAAATCAAAGGAGTTGCAAAAGTACTTGATAGAAATGTTTGAAAAAGCTGGTAAAGAGGTCTATTTAGCACCTTACTTGCATAAGTAAGTACATATTTTTTGAATTCTTCATGACTAGTTTAAAGGTTTCTTTTAATTAATATTATTCTAACTTGTAGGGGTCATTGACAATTGCTAGTTATTGTTCCTCACCGTTCTCTTGTAGTTCTCTTATGTTCCTTGCATAAGAAAGCTAACACATTGTCCATCAAAAATATATTAGAGGCGTAAGTTTTCCTTTCTATTTTGATTCCTTCCTATACTATTATTATGATGTAATGGATGTCTACCTTTTGTATAGATCTTTGGAAGCTCATTCAAGGTTGCGGGGTGTTCCATCTGTTTCTAGGAAGAAGATGCAAATAATCACACCTAATGTAAGAGAAGTTGACCTTTGTTTTGTCATTGCTACTTTTATGAGGAATTGATTGTGTTGCTCGTTTTGTGAAATTTGGTTTTGCAAAATTGATCAAAGCTACATGGTGCAAAGGCTAGCTAGAGTATAATCTGATATTTTGTGTCCTTGGTTTGAACCAGTCTTGATTATTTGTATTTAATTTGCAGTGTCGACGTCAATTGGGCAACTATAAGTGTGGGTATTATGTAATGAAACACATGCATACCATTATTTGTACAAACATTACTGAATCATGGAATAAGATATTAAAAAACTAACTAAATACTTATCCAACTATTCATTACAATATTGTTTAACTTTATTAATTTATTTGTATATCATTCATATTAAAAGGAATTGGGCTTCTTTTATTTTAAGTGTTAGTAGAAACTTGGCTACAATTCAATAGTCTATGTACATTAATATAATATTTGGATTTAATAATATAGTTTCATGTATAATTGATGTATTAAATATTATTAGACAATTTAATGTTTGAAATGAATTATATTTTGTTAGTTCCATTGAATTTGTTCATTTGAAGCTATATTGATTATAAATTGATTGGATGAGATAATAATACAGGAATATGATTACAATTTCATTGGATGCCAATTGTAATAATATTTTTTTAAAAAAAACATATATTATGACGTATTAAACAATGTACGTCATAATACGTTGAATATGAAAACCACATATCTTTCGCCATATTATAACGTACCAACAAATCTATATTATAATATCTTTCGCCATATTATAATGTACCAAAAAATCTACGTTATAATATCTTTCGTCATATTATGACTGATTTCAGAAACTACGTAATAATATGTTGAAGCTATTATGACATAAATTTCTGCTACGTCATAAAATGCGCAGACTTACTATTACGCCCAGAACTATGTCCCCTGTAACACCCAAATATTTTAAAGGGTATTACTGATAGTAGAGACTAAATTAATTTGATATCTCATATAAACAATCAAACTTTATTTCAATTACTCCAAAGTACAATACCAAACTTACAAACTTTAAACAATATAGTCTTCATCATTGAAATTTCAACTTATAAGTTTTACACAACATAATCTTCCCAATACAAATTTATTCTTTTTACAAAAATCCCTGAAAGTTTTTCCCCGCATCTCTCTCATCTCTAAGCTTTTTCAACCGCATCTGCAACATTATCTAATCACATATAACATGAGTTATATGATCATAGAACAAACAAATAAGGGTAAGCCAACCATATCATATCAATCATTAAACTTGTAATAAGAATAGTTCAAACATGTATTTCTACAATTACTAAAATATCATTACCCCGATGTCATTAATTCATCATTATCAAAATCAACTTCCTCAATTTCATAAACCTTACAATTTTACCATGCTTACTCACGAAGCCTTATGGTCAGACCGCTCTCTGCCTGCTTCCTTAAGCCTCACCTGTATACTATGTATTACTCTCTGAAGCCTTATGGTCAGACCTCTCTCTGCCTGCTTCTATAAAATTTATGAACCACATATTTATGTCAAAGCCTTATGGTCAGACCACTTGCTGCCTGCTTTCATAAACCTCAGGTGTTACTTTGCTCATATCAAGCTCCCATGGTCTAAACCGAACATACTACTTCCCGTAGGAAACATCATTTCATAAGCAATGATTTCTTATATCTACTCCAACATTTCATCAAATCAACATTTCATACCCTCTTATCCACTCCAATATTTCATCAAATCAACAATTCATAACCTCTTCTTCGCATAACTCAATCATGTTCATTCTCTAATCATAATTTGACAATAACCTATTTTGGTGTCAATAAATTAACCATATTGCCAGATATCATACTTCATATTATAAACTCATTTTGACCATACCGAGTATAACTCAACATATTTTCACCAAACAAAGATCATGGATCAACCAAAATATATCAACATATCTTAGGAACCACATATTAAAGTCTGGGCTCAATGTAATGATAAATAAAATATATATGAAATTTTTACCATGATAATATTATGCATCTACCATCAACTTGTTTTATTTTATTTTCATCCTAGTAGAGATTTTTCTTTACCCCAATTGGTCACCGGAGAGGACCCAGATGTCTGAACGCATCAAACTCACCTTCGACGCCAGCACATATGACTAGTCACAACTGACTGGACCAGGCCAGGGCTGCTCTATGATCAGGGATGTGCCAACTCAGGTTTTTAAGGTTCCTCTATCCTACCAACAAAGGGAGACCTTCAATAATTAACAATTTATTTAATTTATCTGCCTTGTTTTCTTATGCTCTAAATCTTAAAATGCCTAATTTTACTTCCTCTCACAACAACCTTAAACACTGTATATATATTTAATACCCATATACAAGCTATTACAGAACCCTTATTCCAAACCTTCCAACAAGATTAATTTCAGCCAACAAACTCATTCAATAAATTCATCACAATAAACATCCATAATAGAATTCAAACAAGATAATTATAAACAATTAACAATAATAAAACATTACTATAAATGATCATAGAAGAATACAATATTTGACAATCATAAAAATAATCTTAATATAAAAATTCATGGGGAAACAAGAAGTTGAATCTGGCAGAGCCGGTTAGACAACTTCTAATCCATCCATCAATACAATATAATTAAATAACAAGAACAATACATGTTTGGGGAAATAAGAAGTTGAATCTGGCAGAGCCGGTTAGACAACTTCTAATCCTTCCAAAATGCAATAAAATAAATAAGTAAAGAAATAAATAGTTTGGGAAAACAAGAAGTTGAATCTGGCAGAGCCGGTTAGACAACTTCTAATCCTTCCAAAAATGTAATAAAATAAATACGGAAGGAAATAAAAAGTTTGGGGAATCAAGAAATTGAATCTGGCAGAGCCGGTTAGACAATTTCTAATCCTTCCAAAATACAATAAAAATAAATAAGGAAAACAATAAAATGTTTGGGGAAACAAGAAATTGAATCTGGCAGAGCCGGTTAGACAATTTCTAATCCTTCCAAAATACAAAAATAAACCACTAATAATATACAATTGGCATAACATAATCGACATCACATTTTACAACTATCACACTTGGATATTAACACAGAACATACTCTCATTTAAAATTCAAAATCATACACACTACAAGAAAAAGAAAAATTATGTACTGATATTTATATACGGATTTTGATCCGTATGTAACACAGATATTACATACGGATCATAAAAAATAAGTTACATACGGATTTTATATACGGATTTTATCTACTGATATTTCCGTATATAAAATTTATATATAATATTGGCGCGTTTAGACGGGAATTTTATCTAAGGATATTATCCGTATATAACCATTTAAAATCCATATGTAATTTGGAAATACATTATCTACCGATATTATATACGGAATGTTAAAATAAATTATTAAAAATTAATAAAAAGTAAAACTTAAAATGAAGGTTTTGGTTGTTTTGTGCTTGGACATTTTCATTTGCCTCCATGGTTAAAAAACCCTAGGGTTTTAGGAAGGAGAGCGAGGAGTGTGACGAAGACACCATCTACCTCTACGACCTCTCCGCTGCCTCTTCCCTCGGTTCCCTCAACCAACACTCTAACTCTATCACCGTCCTCTCCTTTTACGCCCTTCTCAATCTCCCTTTTTCCTGCAACCTCATCTTCGCCGATCTTACCACGCTCTTCGTCCATCGGAATGCCGCTATCAATGACCTCGCTCTGTACCCGTTCGGTGAGTGCGCCCTCATCGTTGCTCGTGACAACTGCCTCACCATCTTTAACCTCATTCGCGACAGTCGTAACTACTACTTGCGCCTCGACAAGGAATTGTGCTTCTTCAAATTCTTCAAATTGGAATGCTCCAAGCCCGTTTTCTACGCTGCTCCTATAAGGATATGTGCTTCTTCAAATTCTTTCTCTGTTTTCTCGAATTATCATGAATATCATGTTGGTTATTTTTATTTTCTGTTTCTTTTGGTGTTGCTGATTTGTCTTGTATGTTTAAAAACTCTAGGGTTTAGGTAGCATTTGATTTGATGAAGAAAGTTTGGTATATTGTCACTTGTTAAGTTTTTCGGGCGCATAATACTTGTTAAGTTTTATGGGATTCTTGTGGTGCATTTTTAGGAGATCTCCATTGTGCTACCGATGTTGCGTTTAGGGAAGATTCAGAGGGCTTTTAAGGTATGTATTGTTTTATGCGTTTGTGATTGAGAATATTATTGAATGAATCACAAATGCAAGAATGTTTCTTGTTTTGTTCTATTATAATTTTTAAATGCAAATGCTATGTATAGAGTGATGATGAGAATGTATAAGATGTGGATATGTAAACTAATCCAATCTATAACAATACCTAAAATGTGAAGAGAAACAAACTCTACGAACATGTTTGATGAAATTCGTAGGAGAAGCTTAAATGCACTCTAGGTTTTTGATGAAATGATTGTATGAATGTTCATGGAATTATGTAATGGGGAGAGATTGGTTTGTATTAATTCCTCCCAATTTCTGTTTTGAAGGCTGCTGCTTCACCATGGCAGCCACCCATTTCTACTTATTAAGCTGATTTAAACCATTTTATGTTCCTGACCCTTGTCACAAGTTGTGTTTTTTTACACTTTGATCTATTGTGGTTCTCATCCACATCAGGGTCAGTGTAACTTATAAGCAAGGAATCAAGTTATACATAATCAGTTCAAGATTGAATTAGAAGCAAAGGTTGTGTCGAGATGCAGAAGTGAATTGGAAACATGTTTCAATAGTGGAAGGGAGGATTTTAATTGTTTAGAGTGTGACTATAGCAGGGCGGGGCATTCTGTCATGTTGCCTTATGCACATTCTGTCATGTAGCCTTATACTTTTAGTTTAGAGTGTGACCATAGCAGGGAGAGGCACTTTTTAATTTTGAACTTTGATTCAACTTTTTTGCTCTTTTATGATAGAAGCGGAAGCGGATACATCACTCAGTTCCAATGCTTTTTGAGGTACTCAAATTCTAGACTTTCTTGGTTCTCTAAGAAACTTGAGATACCTTGATCTGTCTTCATCTCTTTTTGGTGGAAAAATTCCAAGTCAGTTAGGTTCTCTTTCTCGTTTGAAATACTTGAATCTTGCTTTCAATCATTATTTGAAAGGTTCAATCCCTCCGCAACTTGGAAATCTTCCTCGATTGCAGTATCTTGATCTCAAAGGCAATCTTTAAGAAGGAAGTTTACCATCTCAGCTTGGAAATCTCTCCCAGTTGCAGTATCTTGATCTTGAAGACCATTTTTTTGAAGGAAGTGTGCCATCTCAGCTTGGAAATCTCTTCCAGTTATAGTATCTTGATCTCAGTCTCAACTCTTTTGAAGGATACATACCATCCCAACTTGGAAACCTTTCAAATCTGCATGAACTTTATCTTGGTGGTCTCACTGTTGTCAGTGGTGATCACTGGCTATCTAATCTTATTTCTTTAACCCATCTTTCCTTGAATTCCATATTTAACTTTAACAGTTCTCCTGGATCTCTTCGAATGATTGCCAAGGTACCAAAAATAAGAGAACTAAGTTTAAAAGTATTTGATAAATCGAAAGAATTTACGTAGCATTCAATTCACTTCAATTATTTGAGCTTTCTATTCCTTTGCCTTTTAATATTTGAGTGTTCTTTGCGTTTCTTCTTTTTTTTCCTTATCTTTTCTATTGGTTCTATTTTTCGGCAAATTAATATTATTTGTTTAATTTTTGGCAGAGGTAATCTGGATTATAGGTGTGAAATAGTGTATGTGGAAAGGACATCAAGAAGAGATAAAAGAGCTGGTTCCGAAGATGAAAAGCCAATTGAATTTGTTGAAAGATATATAATTGAGAAAGGTTTCTATATGTTTATTTTCTTTAAAATTTTCTTTTTTTTTCTATTTTTATATTTTGTATTGGTTGTTGAACTCCTTTGTTGTGATGTTCATTTGTCTTTTTCCTAATACTTTGTTATGTCAGCTTCTGTTTCAGCTTCCTGTATATAGGAAACTTTTTTGTATGTCATGAGTTAGTGAAATATATGTACTAATCCCTCCTTTTCTTGTTTGGACCACAGCTAGCTCTAATTCTTTTAGAAATGTACTAATCCCTCCTTTTGATAACTCCCAGTTAGTGATCATGATTAATTCCAATTACACTGATAGATAAGACTTTTACCATTCTGCAAGTTATTTTTCTGCAAATAATTTTGGTGAGTAATTTGTTTTACTTTTATAGGTCCTTAAGCCCTCTCTCTGTAGTTCACCTGGTTGCTCTGTCAGGCTTTGGGCTTTATGAGTTGGGCTTTCCTGTGGTACTGATATTTGCAGCAAGAACTATTTCTTATTTCTTTCCTTCATCTATGAATTATATAACTGGTATGATTTACACTTTCTTGATTATTTCTTCTTCAATTGTAGCTTGCAAAATGTGTGGAGATTGGGCTCCCAGAAATTGTAATCTTACTAGTATTTTCAAAGGTGATCTATAATTGTCATGATGTTAAATTACCTTGCATCATTTGGAACATATTTAAAAATAACCCTAAGTACTTAACACACCAAAGATGAAATTATGTTACTTCTTGCTCTATTTTATTTTCTCTAATTTAAATGCTATATTCTAAAGTAGTGGTGTTCCTTTGTCCAGTACATTCCTCATGTGATGAAAGGACAAAATCATTCATTCTTATGCTACTTTATTTTCATCTTTTTTATTTTAAGGGTTTTATGTGAAGTATGTTTTAAACTTATCACTTTAATATATAAAGACAAAATGATGTTTCTAATTATTTGCAGAAATTGAAGATGGACCCTATATGCTCAACTTTTTGTGCCCGTAAATGCCAATATGCTCCCAAATAGTGAGGTAATTCCTTGCTTGGAACTCATGTCCTGGCTGAGAATATTAAAAGAAATCTAATCAAAGCATTTGGTGATAAAATTTTCCATTATAAATCCGTAATAATTAATCTCCTCTAACATCTTAACTCAAACATAATGCATGGAATAATTCCACATATCTTAAAAATTACCTTTTAACCAATTGACAATTGTCTGTCCTCCCAATCTTAAAATCCACCTTTTTCACTATATAGGTTATAATTGCCAGAGTTAGAATTAAATTGTGAGAGTGTTGGATTATAAATATAGAAGTCCAAAGGAAAAATACATGTTGAATTCAAATAGTAAAAAAGACAATCTGTATAGCTTGAAACTAATTCGATAAAATGGTGTCCCCCCCCCCCCCACCACATCTCATAACCCATAAACTTTAACATAGCATTTAATCATTGTAATTTACTTTTCTAAAAGTCACTAGTAAATCCAAGTAAGTCATGACATCTCACGTTAATGAAGAGACAAGATAAAATGAGCACTACCTCATTTCTAAACTAGAAGCTATTTCAAATTTAGGATTCCCATATAATGTATACTATTAAACCCATAAAATATTATCACATACAAGATAAGGATATTTTTATCCTATGGCAAGCAAGGATTTTAAAATTATTGTCTACCTACAATATTGTACATATCATAAAAGGCTTAGAATATCCTAAATACTTTATTATAATTATAAATTTTACTTTTTTAGATAAAAAAGAAATCTACCATGAATAATAAGAATAGAAGGAAATAGAGTTGCTTAAATATTAAAAGTGAGTCAGGATTACTATTATGTTCGATTCGTAACTTTTCAAAATTTTGATATTTTATATTGGTGGTTTTAGAATCAATATGGTGGACTAATAAAAGTGAGATAAAGTGGATAACTCGTAAACTCTTTATTTTTTATTAAATTAAAAATAAAAAATCAAATTAGTAACTTTTTAATTTTTTTACTACAGGCATGTCAACCAGCAAATGGTGACAAAGTGATCTTCTGCAAGCTAATATGGGTCCAAGCCGCAACATACCAAGCTAAGTTGAACTATAAAGGCAATGATTTTAGTTTATAATCATTATTTGTCAATGGAATTTGAGATCACGTTTATAATCATTATTCATAAATGATATTGGATTGGTTTTAGGCTTGTTAGTTATCTTGTAAGTTCATAATGAACTGTCATCATTATATTATGATGGATGCAAATCCTTACCTTAAATATTTTTATGATGAAAACATGTTGGTTGGCGTGAGACACTATGATAAGAGTTGGAGAATGAGCAACATACAACCAGCATAGCAGAATGAAGAATAATGCCTTTTCTGAAGAATACCAAGGTTCTTTCCTTCATGACAAGCAAACAAATCTAGAAGATGAGTTGACAAAATATTCATAGTACATGGAGTCTCTATAAGCAAAAGAGAAGCAAGTGAAACTTTTGTAGTCTTAACTGATCTAATAAATCTACTAGTGTCTAGTATGGTATTTATCATTGTAAATGATTTTAACATAGTACCAACTTAGATTGATAAGTTTGTTTATTATTAGTATATATTAAAATTGTGGCTATTGAATAGTAACACATTATAATAGATTCATTAATTGTTTGAGTTTCTTAAAGAAAAAGAGTTGTATTTATTTATTTGAATTCTATTTATAAAAGATAATCAATTCTTACTATTTGAAATTTTGGATAGTGTTTTACTTTTATTTGTTATATAAAACTTTTAATTATTTAGTGTAGATGTGGAATCACCAATTTTTTTTTTAAAAAATCACACGTTATATACGGATTTTTTCGTATATAATTACATACGAATTTTAGATACAGATTTTTCCATATATAATTACATACGGATATTATGTACGGATTTTTCCTTATATAATTACATACGAATTTTATATACGGATTTTTCCATATATAATTACATACAGATTTTACATACAGATTTTTCCGTATATAAATTATATACGGATATATCCGTATATAACTTAGCTACGCCTTTTTTATATATGGATTTTTGACTGTATATAATCTGTATGTAACATCATGTTATATACGGATTTTGGACATTATATACGGATTTTGGCCGTATGTAATTGCAATTTTTCTTGTAGTGACAAAAACAAAATACTCCATATTCAAGATTTAAAATCAGACAAAAGAAAAATTATAGCATATTCAAGACTCAAGATAATACAAAAAGAAATACTCAAAGTTAGCTTCCCTTACCTCTATTCCAGACTTAGTTTCCTCTTCTCAAACCGTTCTCCGGAAACTTCCAGAATTTCCCCTCTTTAACTATAATTTCCTCCAACCCTCTTCTCTCACAATTTCTCTAGAATTTTGGTGCAAATTTTCAGCCTCCCCCCCTTGGCTATTTATAACCAAAAAATTTTACTATTCATTTTTTACTATTCATTTTTACTATTCATTTTTACTATTCATTTTTACTATTCAAAAATTATTTTTTATTCATCATTCTTATCTCTGAATGATTAATTCTACGTGGATTGTTCTCTTCCACAATTTATTTTAATATATATATATATTTTTTTAACTATTCACTATTCACTATTCACTATTTACTATTTACTATTTACTATTCACTATTCACTTTTTTTAAAAAAAATCCTAAATAAGTTATCAAAAATTTGAAGCTCTCCCTCTAGAATTACTATAACTTTATATCCAAAAATTTATATTTTTCTATCCATTAAAATTATTATTACTAATAAAATGTTAAAATTTACAATTATAAATATTTTTTTTTTTTTGGATCTTACATTTTAACTTACAAATATTTTCAAGGATCTTACATCCCCAGTAACTACGTCATAATACATCATTTTCGTACGTCATAAAATGTCATTTCTCCACTAGTGTTATTAACTTTTATAAAGAGTTTTAACAACAACTTACATTGAATAAGCTAGTAAGATAGATATATGTTATTATTACATGAACTTTGTAATACATGTCTTGTGTGAGCTATAGCCTATCATATCGTTAGCTCTATTAACTATTATATATTGAGGTTAAATATCTTTTTTAACCAAAATTCGTAATCATAAAGATATTTTAGAGATAAAAAGAATAAGCTAATAAATTTGTGTTAGTATTTTGAAGCTGTGAAAGAAATAGTTGATGGGGTAGAGAAAATGTGGATATAGTAGAATGTGAAAGTAGAAGTTAGAATAAGTGTATTTTGTAATTGTCTTAGTTCTGGTAAATGTTGTCTTACATCAAATAGTAGAGTACATGGATATTTATAGACCCATAGATTATTCTAAAACATGCTAGCCACAACTTATGTGAAATGTTCTAGATTTTTACGTATGTAGAATGTTTTTGATTTTTTATTTCTATCTTAGGCATTTCTACAATATTTTAGAACTTTTATTACATTTTAATACTTCTATCTTAAGATTTTCTATATTCTTTTAGAATTTGCATTGCAATTTAATAAACCTTCTTAATGCAAATTCGGTAACTCCAAGTATAGCACGCAGTAGTTCAAATCTTGGTCTTGGTGACACCTTCGTAAAAATATATGAAATTTGGCTTTCTATTGGGCAGTACTCGAGTCGAATTTTTTTAGTTGTCTCTTCATCTCGATTGAAGTGATATTTAATGGCTATGTGTTATGCTCTTTGATGATGGACTGGATTTTTTGCTATTGTTATTGTTGATTTGTTGTCGCAATAAATAATAGTCAATTCATCTTGTGGTTCACCCATTTCTTCAAGTATTCTATGTAGCCATATTGCTTGACTCGTGGTTTCAACAGTTGCTACATACTCTACTTCTACTGTTGATTGTGCCATGATTGCGTTCTTCTTCTGATGCCCAAGATAAAATACCTTGTCCTAGTGAGAAAGCGTATTTTGACGTACTCTTCATGTGATCCCTTGATCCTGCTCAATCACTATCTATCTAACCAATCATTCTTGATTTAGTCATGGTTTTGTACCATATACCAAACTCCTCTGTGCCTTGTAGATATCTTAAAATTATTTTTCCTACTTCATAATGAACCTGACTTGGTTTTTGCATTAATCTTGATAGAAGACTTATAGCATTCATAATGTTTGGTTGTGTGCCTGTGAGATACAGAAGACTTCCAATCAAACTCGTGTATCGTGATGCATTTGCCTCTTATGCTCCATCATCTTTTTCTAACTTCTTGTTTACCACCAACGGAATAGCGACAAGTTTACAATCTTTCATCTTGAAGTTCTTTAGTAGAGCTTCAATATATTTCTTTTGAGAGATAAATATACCTTCTTTTTGTTGTTTCACTTTTATACCTAGGAAATAGTTCATCAAGCCAAGGTCGGTCATTTTAAATGTCTTCATCATGTCTTCTTTAAATTCTTTCATCATCTCTATATTATTTCCTATATAGATAAGATCATCGACATATAAAGAGACAATGAGATGATATTGACCTTCTGTCTTAATATATAGTGTTGGCTCACCCTTGTTCCTCCTGAATCCTTGATCGATGAAGTATTGATCAATCTTGCTATACCATGCTCGAGGACCTTGCTTCAGGCCGTATAATGAATTTTTAAGTCTTAGTACTTTACCTTCATTGCCTTTGTTGATGAAGCCTTATGGTTGTTCAACATAAATCTCTTCTTCGAGCACTCCATTTAGAAAGGCTTATTTGACATCCAATTGATAGATAATCCATCCTTTTTGTGTTGCACGAACTATTAAAACTCTAATTGTATTTAAGCGAGCAACTGGAGAAAATGTCTCATTGTAGTCGATTCCTGATTTTAATTAGTAGCCTTTGACAACTAATCTTGCTTTGTGCTTTTGTATAATTTCATTGGGATTGAGCTTTGTTTTATATATCCATTTCACTCCAATGATGTCTTTTCCATGAGTGCAATTTACGAGTTCTCAAGTGTTATTCTTCTCAATCATTTTAATCTCTTCTTCCATAGTCTTGACCCATACTTCTATTTTGATGCTTCTTCATAATAATTAGGCTCAATCATGGCCATATTACAAGATCCATATATGTCTACCAAAGATCTTAGTCTTCTTGGAGTGGAGAAAGTGTACTTGAATTTTTTGCCTCTTTTTTTTTCTTCTTAAGATTGTTGCACTAGAACTAAAATGTTGCTTTTAACAACTTTTTCTTCTTTCAATTCTAAGAAGAATTTTCATCAACTTCAACATCTTGACTAATGATGAGCTTTTTCTTTTGTACTTTGTAGACTCGATAGCCTTTTGACTGGGTGTTATATCCCAAGAATATTTCTCGTATAGTCTTATCTTTAAATTTGTGTCTCCTTTGATTAGGAACATGTATGTAGCAGATAGATCCAAATACTCGTAGGTGTTTAGCTTATGGCTTTCTTCCACTACAAGCTTCAATAGGAGTCTTGTCATGAACTACATTAGTTGGACATCTATTTAGAATGTAAATTGTACTGTAGGCTGCTTCAGCCCAAAAAAGTTAGGCATACTTTTCTCTTCTACCATTGATCTTTCCATCTCCAGAGTTGTGCGATTCTTTCTCTCTGACATTCCATTTTGTTGTGGAGTATATGCGATTGTAAGTTGTCACTATATTTTTTCATCTTCACAGAATTTGTCAAACTCACGAAATGTGTACTCCTTGCCACGATCACTTCTAAGTACTTTTATCTATTTTTCACTTTGCTTCTCTACAAGGGTCTTGAATTTCTTGAATACTTCGAAGACTTTTGACTTTGCCTTTAAGAAATAGACCCATGTCATTCTAGAGAATTCACCAATGAAGAGGATGAAATACCTATTGTTGTGATGTGAATGCGTCTTCATTGGTCCACAAACATCAGTATGAATCAACTCTAATAAGTCTTTTATTCTCTATGCTTTGTCTATTGAGAATGGTAATCAATGTTGTTTGTCGAGGAGACATCCTTCGCATGATTCATTATTCTCCTTCGAGCATGGAAGATCCATCATCATGTTTTTTTTATAAGCTTTATGGCATGTGTGTTGAAGTGGTCAAATCTCCTATGTCAAAGCCATGAGTCATCAACTTCTACCTTCATGGCAATATTAGTTCCAGGTTTAAGCTTATAGGAAAGTTTCTACTTCTCTTCTCCATTTTTACTTGGCCAATTTTTATCATTTTATTGTCATAAATTTTTCATGTATCTTTCTCAAAATGAAGAGAATATTCATTCTCCATCATTTGGCCAATACTTAAAGGATTTCCTTTAAGATTTGTAACTAGGAAAACATCCTTGATGAATTTTGTACCTTTCTTTGTCTCCACCATGAAAGTTCCTTTTTGCCTCGAGACTTCACTATGGTGTCATTTCTTAGCCCAACTTTAACATTGACATTGACAAATTTATCAATGTCTATGAAGACGCTTTAATCTTTCGCCATGTGGTTGTTGCATCCATTAATATTTCGCTTTAGAAGATGTTTCTTCATTTGAAAGCTCTTCTATTTATAAGTTTTTTGGATAAATTCTTGTTAGACTAAGATTTTGGCCTTGATTCTTTTGCTTTCTCTTTCTTCGTGTACAACAACCATTGGATAAAGTCAATTTGTCAAAGCAGACATGTTTTTTCAGTCATTTGCTTGAAGTAGGTTGTACGTTCTTTTAGACATGGCTTCAAGTAAAGAACATTCTGTGAATATCTCTTTTGTCTTTAACGTTCACTTCTTCTATTTTGATTTGAAGTTTGTGGATGCGTGTAGAATAGATCATCTGCAAAGAATAGAGTAGATTATGCATACAACAAATATGCTTTTTTCTTAACACTTTTGTTGCTTTTGAATGTTGAGCATTTAATGTCATTTAATGTTTGCTCAGAATAACAAAGTGCTTTTTGATTTCCTATTGTTAAGGTAACATTTGACAATTAAGTTTTTCTTCTACAGATACCAAGCATTGATTAAAGATTTCATCGTCTGGTGAAGTAATGTTTTGGCTCATGGTATCGTTTAGATAGAGTAAACACTTATTGTGATTTTACCTTTTCAGACATACATCGTTTAACTTACTTTAAGTTTTCTCTTGGTGTTTTAAGTTTTAGTCCTTTGGTGTGTTTTGTCAATGACATCGTCTTGACATGTTTTTTTTTTCGAGAGCTAAATTGAATACCATTTAGGTATGATAAGTTTTATGCATGTAACTTCAACTCTCTTAGATACTTTTGACTTGATATTCGTTTAACATTATGTCTAGATGTTTTGTCTTGGTTGTTTTTCTGTTTCCTAACATCCTAAGTGTTTTTCTAAGGTTTTCTGTGTTGGGGATTTTGGTTCTAAGTCTTGTGTTTTCATCCTATGTTGTTTTTATATTTTTCATTTAATATTATTTGATTAAACTTCAAAACATGAGAGCGTTTAAGCGTATAAATGGTTTTGTCTTAACATACAACGCATTTATTACAACATTAATTGTTAATCCGTTCAGATAAGGAACTAAATTAACCATCATAATATCTTTAGCAAGTACAATCGATCAGTTGAAGCATATGAATAGCAAGGAAAAGAGTTGAGACGTGAGAGAAATTACTTGAAGTGTCGACCCATAAACTCGAAACATAAAGTAAATAGTAGTATGAGGTAATTTTAGGTTTAGAATTTGTTAAGTAGAAAAACGATGCTAGAGAAAAATGTAAAGGGTGCAAAAGGTATCATCATCGTCCTATTATAAACCAATAGATGCATCCATCATGATTGGGATTAAAACTTAGAAAGGAAAATAGTCAAAATGAAAGTTACCGATTGGATGGATGTGATGAACAAATGATGATTGAAAAAACAATTTTGTAGTAAAAGAGTATAACAAAATTCCAAATCTTATTTGTTCCTTTAAATGTATCATTTTGTTTGGTAGATGTCAATTTTCATTTACATAAAACTTTTGCTCAATTGTGTATGTAAGGTGGGTTCTCCCAAATGGCCATGCCTACAGTGAATAGACCAACTCACATGCATACAAGACCAGAATTTGTGAAAACGATGTCTGAGATTAGACAAAAACTATTGTTATCTTCTTCACGCTGGTTCAGACATGGAACCCTACACTTGTTGGTATATATAAAATTGTTACTCACTCAGAATCATATCATTGATGCTTAATTGGCAAGATGTACAATTTGTAAGTTTGGTCACAAGAATGAGTAGTCACAAGCATTTATCAAACACTTGGAAGTATATGTTGTCCACGGACTTGTCAGTTTATCAGCATCTTATTATTTTCCTGAGTTCATAAGAAAACACTCTGTTCACCTTTCTTAAACTACATGACAGTTTTAATCATGAGTTTTAATCCAACTGTTAATCATTTTTAGATATCGATGTCAAGTATTTAGATGCATCTCATTGTCCACTCTTGTAGTGCTAAAAAGACGTTATTGAACTGAAAAATTAACATTTTGATCTTCATTTTGGAGTGATTAAGAAAAAGAATCATTTGAAAATAAATGTCAAGTTAGTCGGCATAATGGGTACCTTGAAACTTTGTTCAAACAGATCTTGAAAAATTAAACAATTATATATATATATATATATATATATATATATATATATATATATATATATATATATATATATATATATATATATATATATATATATATATATATATATATATATATATATATATATATATATATATATATATATAAAAGGTAACATGTAGCATGTGACCTGTATTTGTTTTATACACTTTTGAGATTACATACAAAAGAAGTCACTTCATAACAGATACAAAAATTGAAAGGTGACCTGAAAAATTAAGAGGACAGAAGACAGAGCAAGAGATCAGAAAATGAAAAAGGTGACTATGAACTAAACAAAGTTCTGTGTAACTATTTCTTTATATTAAATAGACTAACCATTTAGTGCGAGTTTCCATTTCATTGCATGTTCATTCTAATTTATTAATAAGGAATATTTTTTAGGTTGTCGGTGTTAAACATACCCCTGAAATTTAAGCTTAATTCTAATTTGGTTGCAATATTATATAAAATTTGTAATTGTGATTCTAAGTTTTTTTAAACAGTTTAAATCTCTTATCTAATCATCTGTAACTTTGGATTTTTATTTCTTTAGACAATTTTTATTATTTAAGTTTTAATTATTCATAACTTTGTGAAAATTTCCAGCTTCATCATCCATTTCTTTTGGGTCTATCATATGAGAATGGAGAGAAACTTGATACTCAGTAACCTTACAGTACTAAAAAAGACAGTAATTGCAGTGAGAGAGACACCAATACAAGTAAAAACTTAAAAAAGTTAAAGATCAAAATTACAATTTAGTCTAAATTTTATTAGAAAACAATAGACATGCAATTTGAACTTAACTTAAAATGTGTTCTTTTCGTTCATGTATTTTTAAAAATGTATTTGGCTTTATGTAAACGTCGGAATGATTTACATCAGAGATGAGAATAGATGCAATTTGGTAAGGAGATTCTTCAACCCAATACATTTCATCTAATGAAAAGGTTAGGGTTGGTAAGCTATGTGCTGCAGAATTGCAAATTAACTCTGTTTGAGAGTTTGCATGGATTGAGAGAAAGATGCCATTATCAGTGACAGCTCCTTTCTATCTTTTATTTTATCAAGTCATATCAAATGTGGGTACTCCAACCAAATAACAATTAAGTTGGGAGATGTTGACCAGGTATTTGTATACAGTCCTCATATTACCTACATAATTGTATTTTGTGTAGATGCATGTTGATTTTTGGACAAAAAATTTAAATGTAGGTTGTTCATATTCGATCTGCACAACCTACACTCTGAGCTGGTCTTGTGGATTCTGCAGACTACCTACAACTTATGTCACCAAGTCTAATAATACAATTTTCATTATTTTCATTGGTTATATTTTATTTATAAATTGAGCAAATTATTGTTATGCAAATAGATGCCAAATATCATAGCTGTATCCTGGCCTGTTCGTATAACCCACAAATAGAGATGTTTTACTTGTAAAACTCTGGTATAAGACAAACAGTATGTCTCATGAAAATGTGATAGAGATGAACCAGAGGGGGACTCAACAAAATCAATCAAGAACATTACTAAAAGAATGAATAAAAGTAGTATTTTCTATTACATTTCATACCTTTTCCTTTTAGGTAGTTTGGAGGAGCACATTTGTTAGGAATGCTCCTTCCGTATATAATATGACTTGTTAGACAAACATCTTCACCACCACAGAATTTGTCATCCAAACCTTTTCAAAAATGGTGTTTTGTTCTCTCAGGCCTTGGTTTGGTGTTATGCTCTATTCCCTCCTTATTCATTTTCTTTCGTTTCAACAATGTTTTGCTGATGGGAACTCAACACTGGTTGTAAATGCTTCCTTTGATAAGGAGAATGCAAGGCGAATTCCTCAAAGTTTTCATGGAGTGTTCTTTGAGGTATGCAACCTTCCTTCTCCTCATAAGCCAATTATTCTTACTCCTAATAAAATGGATAGTGGTGTTTCTTTCTTCATAGTGTAGTTTAAGTAAGCTTCAACTATTTTCCAAGCATAAACACATGATATTTCCCTTCCTACCAAGATCTGGCAACGACCCTCTTAAAATTTGACAGAAATTTTATCTGAAAGACTTGTTTATGGCAAGACCTTTAATGCTAAATAGGTTTTTAAATAATGTGCAATAAACTGTATGATTTCAAGATATTGTATGATAAAGGCTACACGTTTACCTTCATTGCAGACATGCATGACAATTTTTGGCCCTCATCATGAAAAGCCGACTTTAAAATTGTTTGTGGATTGCAACAGACTAATCTCATTTATCATCCAAACAGAAGAATAAAAAAGTATCACAAAAAATAAACTAATCTCATTTCAATTTTTATAAATTCACCAGTTTCTTTGAATTAAATTTTCAGGAGATAAATCATGCTGGTGCTGGGGGACTATGGGCAGAACTTGTAAGCAATAGAGGTTATTTCCAAATCCATAAACTTTTCTTCATCTTGTCTTTTCAATCCACAGACTCTATTAGATTTCAGTATATATTTTAAGTATTTTATTATTTTATTAGGCTTTGAAGCTGGAGGACCAGACAACACCTTAAATATTTATCCTTGGTCAGTTATTGGAAATGAGTCATCCATTTCTGTATCAATAAACCAGACCTCTTGCTTTGAGCGTAATAAAGCTGCATTACAAATGAAGGTGTATTGTGGGGGTCTCAAACCTTGCCCATATGGTGGCGTTGGTATCTCTAATCCGGGCTATTGGGGCATGGTAAGAGAAATCATATGTACTTCCCATTCACACACACATTACAACTTTCTCTTCATATTTTTCTTGTATTTGTGTTATGTAAGTTTAAATCTTCAACATAAATAATAATGACAATAAAAAAGGCTCATTTAAATCACACTTTGTGTTTACATGGAGTAACTTTTTCATGTTCAGAATTTTGAGCAAGGAAAGAGGTACAAGGTGGTCTACCATGTTAAGTCAGAAACAAAGTTTGATTTTCAACTTTCATTCACAGGTATTGATGTTATAAAAGTGGCATCAAATACCAGGCAAGATCCTTCTTATTTAGAATTGTAGAGATTCTATAGCCTATACTCAATAAGCCATAAATCTACATTTTGTATTGATTAAAATGACTAATACATAGTCCTTAACAGGCATGTTTTTGGAGATAAAAAATGGAAGAGGGTGGAGACAGTAGTGGAAGCAAAACATACTAATCACTATTCAAGTCTTCAAATAACAACTACCAGTGAAGGGACATTCTTGTTAGACCAGGTGTCAGCTGTGCCATTGGACACTCATATGGTTAGTAGAATAAACAATCACAACTTATAAATCAATAAATGTAGCTATTTATTACTTTAAGTTTATAGATTTAATTTGATGTTTATGTCATCATTTTAGTGCTTTTTATTCAATAGAAGTTCACCCTAAATTCTGGTATTTCGTGTAGTAATGTATGAGTCACTAAGCATGGTACCTGACCATTTTGTTGCTAATGTATTCTATTTCTTTACCTTTAAATCATTATCTCTCGAAACAGGGCCATGGCTTCAGAAATGACCTTTTTCAAATGGTGGCAGATTTGAAACCAAAATTTCTCAGATTCCCTGGTATGTCCAATTTCCATGTTCAAAGAAAGGTCTGCTATTCAACTTCATATTGTTGGGTACCAAAAGCTGAATTCTTACCTCAGTAACTCAATTGAGAAAACTAATAAAACAATTTATTAATAACTATAAATAATAAAAAAAGTTGTAAATGGTGAAAGATCTACACAAGGTGAAGTTATTCCCTCCCAATATGGTTTATTTCATATTCAAAGTGATATCATTAGGATTCAAATCTTGAAACAACTAGTGTAAGACACATGTCGTTAAACTTTGTGTAAAATAAAATTTATTAAGACCTAACAATATTTGTCAATATTACTGCATTAGGTGGTACTTATGTTGAAGGTGATCATCTGCAAAACAGATATCAGTGGAAAGATACAATAGGACCATGGGAAGAGAGACCTGGACATTTCGATGATATTTGGAACTATTGGAGCGATGATGGAATTGGTTATTTTGAATATCTCCAAGTGAGTATATATTATTCTTTTACAACTATGTTAAATTTTCCCTACTTTAGCTGAATAAATGTAATGATTCAATATTTCTTTAACAGCTAGCAGAGGACCTTGGTGCATTGCCCATATGGGTGTTCAACGCTGGTATATTGATGTTCTTCTTGCCTTAGCTCAAATTCATTCCCAACAACCACAACTATTTGAATTAATTTGTCTTTGTTTTCTACTTATTTGAATGTCTTATTTATAGGTATCAGCGTTCATGAAGAAGTTAATGCATCAGCCCTAGCTCCTTATGTGCAAGTACAGCTTTTTCTCCCTGCCCTTTTCTTCTTAGCATTTATGAATTTATATACACACATATTTATTACTATGATGAAATTTTTTAATCAAAAGGATGCCCTGGATGGCATTGAATTTGCAAGAGGCTCTCCTGAATCAAAATGGGGTTCTGTTAGAGCTGCAATGGGACATCCTAAACCATTTGACTTGAGATATGTTGCTGTTGGAAATGAAGATTGTTGGCATTTTAATTATCAAGGTATGCAATTTAATTGTTTTTTATTATTCTTTGAGCACACACTTGTAAGCCATTAATGATAATATTTGTAGCAATCTAAAGATTGATGTATTAAACTATTAACACTTTTTTCTTGTTTCATTCTAGGAAACTACCTTAAGTTTTATGAGGCTATAAGATCTGCCAACCCAGATATTCAAATTATCTCAAATTGTGATGCTTCTAGTGCACCATTAAAGCATCCAGCTGACTTATTTGAGTTTCATGTAAAGATAACATTCTTACATAGTTTCTTGAACTTTCATTTTGTTGATTTTGCTTTAGCAAGTGTATTTATTTTCTTTTATTTGGTTTTCAACTTATCATCCTTCTTACGTTTTACTTTTTATTAGATTTATACAGACTCCAATGACATGTTTTCTAAGTCCACTCGGTTCGATCACACATCACGAGCTGGTCCAAAGGTTTGATTAATCTTGAGTTTCAATGAACACCATTCATAATTCATTCTTTATGTATTGTTAAGTTATGCATAGTCTGTTATGTGAGTGCTCAATCTATATGGTTTTACAGGCTTTTGTGAGTGAGTATGCTGTGTGGAAAGAAGATGCAGCAAATGGAAGTCTTTTGGCTGCCATAGCTGAAGCCGCATTTCTTATTGGACTAGAGAAGAACAGGTTTTCTATAGCCTTTATTTTATTGTATACTGTTTCCGTTTTATGAAGCTTTTTTAGCCTTAATCATACAAAGTTTTTCATTTATATTGTTTTTCTGATGCAGTGATATTGTCCAGATGGTTTCTTATGCGCCACTTTTCTCGAACATAAATGACAGGAGGTAATTTTCTCGTACTTTGTTGCTATGAAATCTTCTAAACTTTATCTTATTATTGCAACATAGAATTGGCACTTCGAAAATTTCTTGTGATAAACTATCTGTACACTCCAACATGATTCTCATAGTAACATGAGACTGTCTAAATGTGTCATTACAGATGGATTCCAGATTCAATTGTGTTTGACTCTTATAAGCTCTATGGAACTCCTAGCTATTGGGTGCAGAAACTTTTTATTGAGTCCAATGGAGCAACATTTCTTGACTCAACACTCTTTACAACTTCATCTAATAAACTTATTGCATCTGCAATTATTTGGGAAAATTCTACAGAGAAGAAAAATTACCTAAGAATAAAGGTAAGAGGTACCCTTTTCGACCAAATTGAAACTGATATTGCTATATCTAAATGTCCTTAGACGTGAAAGACTACAAGCATGTCTTTAACTAGATTAACACCAATTGATACTTTTATCTTTGATCAGAATTTCTATTTGCTGAAGCTGCTTTTCACTAGCACTGTATTCACTAGGAGTTACTGATTTTGATTTTGCACAGGTAGTAAACTTTGGAACAGCCACAGAGAGTCTTAAAATTCATATAAATGGGTTGAATTCAAATGTGCAACAATTTGGTTCTACCAAAACAGTTCTTGCATCAACTAACTTATTGGATGAGAATTCCTTCTTGGACCCCAAGAAGGTACTATTTGGCTTATTTGTACTTGCTATATTCATTACATACAGTTGGCCATGTAAACTAATCCATGCCATTTCTCATTCGTTACCTTCATCTTAAACACAGGTGGTGCCACAAACAAGTTCACTAGAGAATGCTGACAAGTACATGAATGTTATACTCTCTTCCTATTCAGTGACGTCACTAGATTTGCTAATATGATCAGAAGCTAGTCACAGCATAGGAATAGTTTCACTGAAACAAAATCAAGACAACATTTTTGTTAATGTTATCAAGAAATGTAATATATGTCAAAGAGTGGCAAATGTTATGTGTCCTTTCCTTGTCCCAAGTTGTGCTGCCTGAATTGGACCTGATCAACCCACATGCATAAAAGAACTGAACTAGTGGAAATTTATCTTGAATGTTAGACATAAACTAAACCTGGAAGGCTAAACTTGTTGGTATGAACTAAATATATACAGATAGCGATTGAAAGTTGAACTTCATCCTAAATTATGCTTAACTGCCAAATGATGTACTATATATAGTTCAAATCAATGTTCTGAGGTATTTGTTTAGTCATGAGAATTTATCAAATCTATGATATAGCATATTGGCTACTTGTTAGTATCTGCAACTTTTTATTTTTCTGTTGTGATAAAAAAATATTTCGTTCACCACCTTTAAACTACATGATAACCCTATGGCATTAAGTGAATTTTTTTTTTTGTTAATTTACATGTTCACCATAGTTTGAGGAAAAATTATTTGAACAAAAGAAAAGGAAATCCTTAAAAAGATGTTAGGCATGAAGATTTTTCCATAAATACTTTTAAGATAGAGAAATTAAAAAAAAAAGCATAATATGAACTTTATAATAAAGAAAAATTAATTTGTGTGTGTGTGTGTTTGAACAAAAGAAAAGGAAATCCTTAAAAAGATGTTGGGCATGAAGATTTTTTCATAAATACTTTTAAGATAGAGAAATTAAAAAAAAAAAATATAATATGAACTTTATAATAAAGAAAAATTAATGTGCGTGTGTGTGACTATTATGTTTAATTTTCGTTGTTCTTTAAATATATATATATATATGTATATATATATATATATATCATTCTTAAAATAAAATAATTCTGATTACGCATCAGCATAAAAGAATTTTAAGCTCTTATGTGAGCAAATGGAAACATGGATTCGTCACAACTATAAAGAAAAACATAGACCTAGTAAAAAGTCCACTGTCTGAATCAGTGTGCACAAAATAACTAATAAAGTAACATCTTCCACAACTTGTCCTACAATAACTCAATTTCACTCAAATACTCATGAGATTCGGATCTCCGGTGTGTTGATAAGAATAATATATTAGAATGTTCTTTATTTGATTTTCTGATAAATTAGGCAAAAAGAAAAAAATCAAGGAATCAGATTGTGTTGGCCTATATATATGTGTTATTATGATACTGAACATGTAAAAGACCAGAAGAAGAAGCTATGATTTTTCCAAAGGCTTGCTGCAGTTTTCTTTGGATATACCTTGTTACAGAGGCATGTTTTTCTGTTCTGACATGTTATGCTAACCAGGCTTCAACTCTGGTTGTAGATGCTTCTGAGTCATCTGGAAGGCCAATTCCCGACACTCTTTTCGGAATATTTTTTGAGGTTGGGGTGCTAATGACACAAACTAAAGGGCTATTCAAATTTCTAAATATTGAGTTTCCTTTCACAGTGCCTGTTATATAATACTGAAATGGGTATCTTTTTATGGTGAAATAGTTCTAAAGTATTTAAATTTTGATTCTGCAGGAAATCAATCATGCTGGTGCTGGCGGATTGTGGGCAGAGCTCGTGAACAACAGAGGTCATTACTTTCAATATCCTCCAAAATATGTTTTTATATGATTTCTCCAAAAATTCTAATGAAAAGTATACAGTTCTCTAACAAAATTACTAAGTTCAGCAGTACTTTTAACAGATAGTTGTGGTGATTGAATATATACATTCACATTAATTTGTGATTCAGGTTTTGAAGCTGGCGGCACAAAAGATTCATCAAATATTGCTCCCTGGACTAGAGTCGGGAAAGAACAAGCCATTTTCCTACAAACTGAACTTAGCTCTTGCTTTGAACAAAACAAGGTTGCATTGAAAATGGATGTGCTGTGTGACAATTGTGATGGTGTTGGTGTCTCTAACCCTGGTTTTTGGGGCATGGTGAGAATAATACATGATGTGTCTCATATGAACTTCTACTTCCATGTTCCTTTCCCTTCTTTATAAGATGGTTACTTCTGTTTCCAATAAACAAACAATTTTGTTATGTAGTTAACTTATCGTTTTAGCCAGAATTGAAAAAGATATGCATGTTTAACCATGAAGTCTTGTTTCAGAATATTGTGGAAGGGAAGAAATACAAAGTTGTGTTCTTTGTTAAATCAAATGGACCACTACAGATGACAGTATCATTCAGAGAAACTAAAGGTGGAAGGATATTGGCTTCTAGCAATATCATGTGAGAACTTTGTTTCATTATTCTAGGGAGTTCAATGCTCAAAATCCTATTAAAGTAGCTTTTGAATATGAACATGATACTGATACATTGATCTTTAGTGCTTCTGCATCAGAAGTTTCAAAATGGAAAAGAATGGAGACTATATTACAAGCTGATGCATCAAGTTCCTACTCAAGTTTGTATTTAACAACAACCAAAAAAGGGGTTATATGGTTGGATCAAGTGTCTGCTATGCCTGTCGACACATATAAGGTCTGTTTCCTTTCATGTATTTAATGTAACAACTTAAAGAAAGAGTTCAAATTTTCTACTAGTTTTTTTTTTTGTGTTTCTTCTGCTTAACATTAAAAATACATTGATGTTGGTATTTTAAAAGTATTTTCAATATATTTTAAAATATCAAAATCAATGTGGAAGGTACAACGTAGGAACAATATAGAAAAACTTAGCAGAGGATCCAAATTCACTTTTGTAACTACTTTATTTTAAGCTCTTCACTTGAATTCCAAACTCTCATTGCTGGCAATACTAATTTCATTGCTTTAACTTTTTAAAATAGTAAATGTTCAAACTTGTGTTGGCACAGGGACACGGTTTCCGAAGTGACTTGGTTAACATGCTATTAGACTTGAAACCAGCCTTTTTAAGATTTCCAGGTATGCACTGAAGTTAAGGACTCTCCAATATATTATTTTAGGTTAAATCATTTTATTTGTATCTATTTTCGTAACAAAATCACAAATCAATCTCTTTATTTATTTTTTTTTTCAATTTATTTTTTAGAAAATCTGATGCACTCAGGTCATTTCCATTAATAATATATTAACATAGTTAAAGAGAATGTCATCTCTCTCGGTTCATATTTTTTTTTTCAATTAGTATTATTTTTTCTTTTATTTTTTTAAATTGTTTTTAAAAAATAATAATTTTTTACTTGTCAAACTAACTTATGTGAGGTGACCATGAAAGTATGATCTGACTGTAGTGCCATTCATTGATTTAAACTATTATAAATTTGTTTAAATTTTTAAAAAAATTTACATTTAAATTTGTAAAATTGTTATTTTTAAACCAACTCAAACATATCTATAAAGTATTGAATTTTAAAATCGATAAATAAGTTTATTTTGAAATTAATTTTAATTTCTTTTTTATTAATATTGACAACTTTACAATGATTTTAAATAAAATGTAATGTAAAATATAAATATAAATAAATTTAATTTTGTGAAAAATATTTAATAAAAATATAATTTTAATCAAAATATTGTATAATAATTATATAAAAATTAAATTTCGTTTTAATTTAGAAAAAGATGAAGTTGTTTAATTTTTAGAAAAATTAGAATTGAATTAAAATAAAATAAAAGTACAATAATTAAATAGACTAAGACAGTGATATCACAGTCACACGTAATAATGTCACATCAAACTTTTAAACTTTTTAAAAAATAATTAAAAAAAATCACACACTTAACACATGATTACATCAAATTTCTGAAATAGGAATCAAGATTTACTATTTCACTACGAAAATAGAACCATTGCAATTATTTAACCTTTATTTATCATTTTGATTTACATTATATATGTCTTTTTTCCAAATTCTCCCTCTGACTTGTCTTCAACATTTTGACACAAATTCCCAAATTAATGCAAATTTTTGTCTTGCAAGAGGTGGCTGTTTTGTTGAAGGAGAAACATTAAAAAATGCATTTCGGTGGAAAGCTAGTGTTGGACCCTTGGAACAGAGACCTGGCCATTTTAACGATGTTTGGGGTTATTGGACAGACGATGGATTTGGTTATTTTGAGGGTCTTCAAGTAAGTCAATTTATTGGACAAACAAGAGAAGAATTCCTTTTAAGAGTGTTTTTTATAAGAAAGTTATTTTGACAATTTGTTGTTATTGTCAAATTAAATCACAATAAGCATTTTTTTTTTCTTGTGTAGCTAGCAGAGGACATTGGTGCAAAACCACTGTGGGTATTTAACAATGGTACTTTAACATGATAGCTATATACTATATTTTGATTTTTGGTTACTATGTAGCATTCTGAATGTCTTTTTGTGTATGTTCAATTCAATAATACAGGTATCAGCCATACTGATGAAATTGATACAAAGGACATCGCACCTTTTGTGCAAGTATATTTCCTATTCTTGTTTCTTCCCCATTCCATATTTTCTTTGTTGATTTTTTTTTCTTTTTGATACAATGGAATAAAATATTTTTACCAATGTTTTGTTTGCATAACCCTTGATTGTAGGAAGCCCTAGATGGTATTGAGTTTGCAATAGGTGCAGCTACTTCAAAATGGGGTTCCCTTAGGGCATCTATGGGGCACCGTGAGCCATTTGACCTAAACTATGTTGGTGTTGGAAATGAAGATTGTGCCAAGAAAAACTACCAAGGCATGCTCTCACTTCTCTTTTATTTTTATTTAGTCTTTTCGGTAAACATTTATACTTTGTTCACTTGAATGGAGGGGAGAGTGATTGAGAGAATTTTAGAGAATTTGAAGGTAAATTTTTTTGTTGTTAAGTAAATTCAGAGGTAAATGAAAGTGAATTTGGAAGTAAATTGTTTTAATCTGTCACGTCAATCAAATCCTACATTAATTCTCACAAACTTTACTTCCAAATCCACTCTCACTTACCTCCAAATCTACTTAAATAAACAACAAAAAAATTTACCTTCAAATCCCCTCAATCACTCTCTCCCAAATTCATTCAAGCTTAATCTCTATTTCTACTCAATACTTTTACAAAAAAAAATTTCTCTAATTGATTGGGGTTAATTATTTTTCCTTAAAAAAAATAATTGATTCTAAAATATTAAATGTTGGAAACTAGTGAGATAAATATATTTTTCTCTTTTTATATGATTGGGGAAACTGGGTAATTATTATATTTTTTTTTTCTCTAAAGTATTAATTAATCAAGTGAAAGTAATCAACTGAAAATAGAAAAATTATTGATTTAAAATATATTATTGATAGATGACCTTTTGTGTTTTACAAGTTTCATTAAATAAAACGAAGTTTTTCCATTAACTAATATAGTATATAGGTTAATCTAGGTCAATCAAAGAAATAAATATTGTTATGTGGGTTCATTGATTAAATGTGAAATATCATGTTTTGGGACGTTTTATTGAAAAAAAAAATACTAATAGATTAAACTACACTAAAATTGAGAAAATGAAAATATAATATTGGAATGTAAAGTGTAATACAAATTAAATGAAATGCATGATAAAATTAAAGAGTAAAATTATATATTAAAAGGAAAAAATCAACAAAACAGCAAGTGTTATATAATATGAAAATATGAAAAAGACAACTAATATCATAGCAAAATAGTGTATAAACGAGTTGCTAGAATAGTAGTTCTGAAAATCAGAGATTATCACTGAAATGTTTATTATTTTAAATATTATTAAATGTTTTCATTGATTTTCTTTATCAATATCATACATATGAAAGTGTAAATATAAATTTTATTTTGTGATATTCTTTAGTTTTTTTTTTCTCATCATGTTTGTTTATGTATTTCTAATAAATAATAAAATATTAGTCTTAAATTTTTTTATTGGTTATATTACATTAAAAACTTGCTTTTATAAAATATTCAAATTGAAATTAAAAAAGTTACAAAAGACTGTTTATATTTTTTTTTTAAATTTTCTTTTAATTTATGTGAACTAGCCCACAAATTCATAAACTAATATATTCTATAAAACTAAATATTCGAAGTTTCTATATATTGAATATAATGAATACGTATTCAGTAAACTTTTTAAAAATTATTTTTTGTGATTTCTAATTAATTAATGATGCTCTCTAAAAGTTATGTTAATTTAGTAAAAAATAAAAAAAATTTACTTACATAGTTTTCCCGTTACTAATAGTCCTCTCTACCACATAAAATATATGCCATTTTCCCGTTACATAGGTTTTTCTAGTTGCAGCCCAATTTAAGATTACCATCATGCAAAACATTGTGCGAACGATATAATCTTAATTTTTCAGCTTACCCTCATCACCTTTGTTATCCGAGTTATATCTTGCTTTCTCATGTATACATACCCAAAATTCCATTGTTGAAATAGGTATTAATGTAGAAAATATTCAATTTTTAAATTGATACTAAAATGATATCATTATATACACATTTGCCATCTTAATTTAAATTACTAAAACATATTTAATTTATTTAGTACTCATTTTAAAGTTAATATAATTATAATTATTTTTATATTATTTAAAAAGAAGAAAAATGATATCTTCTAACATTAAATTTTGTTATAATATTATATTATTTTTATTTTGCAATTATATATATATATATATATAAAGGGTTTGTGTAATTTCTTTTCTTTGTTTTTTTTTAGGAAACTACCTAGCTTTCTACAAGGCAATAAAAGCTGCTTATCCAAAGATGCAAATAATTTCAAATTGTGATGCTTCGTCCATACCGTTAAACCACCCAGCCGATATGTATGATTATCACGTAATGTTCTCTCTCTTGCAAATAACATATTCATTATTCCATAGTTCCATATATATATATACATTGAAAAATAATATCAATATTCTGGTTTTGTTTTCATCCTTTCTCATTCCAGACTTATCCTAAAGAATCTCAAACCATGTTTAGCAACGCAGGTGTGTTTGATAAGACACCACGAAATGGTCCAAAGGTTTTTGTAATTCTCACTTCACTCTTCTTTTCTATCGTACTATTTGTTTAATTAATATTAGGTTTAATATTTGATGGATTTATATTTTCTATCTGAAAGGATTATTAGGGTGATATTATAAATATGTGATACATAAAATATTTTATATTAATTTTAATCTAAAATCTTAAAATAATAAGTTTATGAGTTTTTATCTTATATAGTGTTTAATTTTATATTTTTTTACTCAATGTAAAATTTTGATTCATATTTAAATTATTTCCAATAAATATATGTTTTCATCCTAGTATTTATACTAATTTTTTAATATTTTTATTTCAATATTCAACATGGATTTAATATTTATTAAAAGAAATCAATATTATATTTTATATTAGAATAATGTTAAGGTTGTATGAGTGACAACATGAAAGAGTGATACATTTGTGTTTCTGGAAAAAAAAAATATTCATATTATGTATGCATTTGAAGCTTTGATGAATGATTTTGAATATACCATTCAGGCTTTTGTGAGTGAGTATGCTCTAACTGGAGAACAAGCTAAGTATGGAACCCTTTTGGGAGCTGTATCTGAAGCTGGATTCCTTATTGGATTAGAAAGAAACAGGTTAATGAACTCTAGCTTAATTTATTGTTAAGAAATTTTAATTATTTTTATGAAAAAGAAAGAAGAAGTTTGTACTGACAAGTTTCTGCCTAAGTTTTTCTAAAAGACAAAAAGTATTTTTACTTTTAGAAAAAAAAAAAAAACTTCTTCTCCTGTAAATTTTTATGATAAAGTTTGTTAAAACATATTCTTATTTTAATTATTTTGAATGATGGTTATATTTTTTATGATCCAATTACTTGGTTAAGTGTCACTAATTTCATTCATACCCTAATTTTATGCAGTGATCATGTGATGATGGCCAGCTATGCACCACTTTTTGTAAATGCAAATGACAGGCAGTATGTCCATAACCCCTTTTTTTCTGATAAATTTCCAATGCAAAATATATAAATCAAGTGAAATATGGCTTTATTTTTCATATAGGTGGAACCCAGATGCAATTGTTTTTAATTCCCATGAGGTTTATGGAACTCCCAGCTATTGGGTGCAGTTTATGTTTAGAGAGTCAAATGGAGCAACGCTTCTCAAATCACAATTTCAAACACCTCATCCTGATTCAGTTGCTGCATCTGCAATGCTTTGGAAAAATTCACAAGACCAAAAAACTTACTTCAAAATAAAGGTACTCTCCTACTTCTTCCCTTTAATAATTTATTTGTTTTCTTATATACACCATCATGATTTCTTTATGTAATTATTACAATGGTTAAACTGTAAAAAAATATAAAAGTACACGAGTTGTATAAAAGTAATTATTACGATAGAATATGAATGAAATTGAAATTCTATCTTATAAAATAATTTTCATGACCTTAATGGAATTGGCTTATTTAGGTTGCAAACGTGGGTAAGAGTCCAATAAATGTTAAGATTTCTCTGAAAGGAATTGAGAGTTCAAATGTAGCGAAGGCAACAAAGACAGTGCTCACATCTGCAAATGCATTTGATGAGAACAGCTTTGCATACCCAAAAAAGGTTCATTTTTATTTTTTATTTTTCTTTCTTTTGTTCCATATTATATTCTCACCTCTAATATCTATTATTTTGTTTTTGTTTTATACACAGATAGTACCAAAAAGAAATCCACTCAAGAGTGCTAGCACAGAGATAAATGACATACTTGCTCCAGTTTCATTGACAGTATTTGATTTATTGAAAATTAATGTTTAGAATGACACAACCATAGCTCTTAATTTTAGTAATTTTAGTATACACGTCCAATTATAGCATGCTACGTCTATCGCTAAAATTTACTATTTATATTCCTTTCACTTAAACTAGTCATTATTAGAATAGTATACTGACCCAACCATCAAATTACACTCAACTTATACTTTCTAAAAGATGGTATACTCAACTATTAACAAACATTTTCTATGAAGGTTAGAAAAACTCTTCTATAATAATTAGATCAGTTATACACATATAGGTTATATAAAAAGTTTTAATTTATATATATATGCCTTTCATGGTGTGATTTCTTGTAGGTGTGTTATTTTCTATGAGTGTGTGAAGGATATATGATATTATTTGGATCCAAAGGGTGAGATATTAAGCATAAAAGTGAAGAAAATGAGTTATTTTATCTTTCTCTAACTATTTAATCACGTAAATTAAGACATGTGGTAAGAAATTAAAAGGAGTTTATGCATCTAACTTGGATTGATAGATGTGTCAATTATCTTGTTGTAAGGTACCAAGGTAATTTGTTTCTTTTTTCAATGTGTTATGATAGGTTAGGTATTAGTTTCCAATTTCCAATAGGATATGATTAATACAAGTGTTTCAAAAGACATTAAATGACAGATTACTCTTTTTATGTGATTGAAGATTCTAATATCTTGATAACCATGCTTCAATTTATATTATTAAAATTATGGATGTTGTTAAGGATTTATATATCTTAATGACAATGTTTTTTATAACTTGTAATGTATGAGTTGTCGAGAATTCCATAAAATTGATGTATGTGTATAATACAATGTTTAAATTTAAATTAATTTACCTATACATATTTGTGATAAATTACTATAATTATAAATTAGGCCTTACAAATAGTATTGATAAAATTATATTTTCCACACTCTTGATTAAACATTTTAAATGTTTTTTTCCCTAGTTTTATTTGTATTAAATATTTTATTTTCATTGCCATACTAAAACTAGCTTAATATTTCAAAATTATTTTCTGTTTGTAATTAATTTACTATTTTGTCCTTTTTAATTTATTTCTATCTCTGAGCTATGTTTAAATTTTTTTAAATTATTAATAGTTAAAATTAATATTAGATTGTAATTCAACTTGTTAATTATAAATCCGAGGTACATTTATATATATTTAAATATATTTATTTAATATAAATTTTAATCGTTGAAAAATATTTATCCGGTGCTAGCTATCATGATACTAACATTTAATTTAATAAAAAACAAATTTAATTAAAGTTGGTTATCTGTCAATTGTTAATTTTTTTACCATTATTTCGATATAAGATAGAATTAAAGTGTCATTCCGATAATTTAACTTTCATTATATTAATTATCAAACAAAATTTAAATTTAATTAAAAAAGTATGACATACTATTCATGTTATATTTAGGTTATCAATCTTTCATGGTTGGAAATAGAACCAAATTGTATTTTAATAGAAAAAAAAATTCAGAAAGTTGTGGTGAAATAAATTAACAATGTAAAAGTATCACTAAAAACAATTTATAACGTCATGCGTTTAACGTCCAATCATGAATATTCAGCTTTAAAAATAACCAGTAACATTTTTGTAAATAAATATAATTATAAAACGTCGTTTAGAATTGTAAAATGTTGAAGCCCCATACAAATTGACGTTTTATGATGGTGATTATTTAAACCAGCGGGTCATTCTTTTTCTTTCTTTTAAACCACCAATAGTACGTCGAATCGATGTAATATTTGTCAGAAGCCAAAGAGTCACCCTTTTTTTTCTTTTTTCTTTTAAATCACTAATAGTACGTCGAATTCTGAAGGGCTTCGACGTATTATTTTTCAGCCAGAAGCCAAAGAGTTACCTTTTTTTAATTTTTTTTTCTTTTAAACAACAAATAATACGTCGAATTCCGTAGGGGCTTCGACGTATTATTTGTCAGCCATTTTCTTTTTTTTTTTAAACCACATATAATAATTTTGTAGGGCTTCGACGTACTATTTTTCAGCTAGAAGCCAAAGAGTTACTCTTTTCAATTCTTTTTTCTTTTAAACCACCAATAATACGTCGATTTTTGTAGGGGCTTCGACGTATTATTTGTCAGCCAAAAGTTTCCCCTTTTTATTTTTTTTTTCTTTTTTTCTTTTACAACATCAATAGAACGTCTAATCTGCATGGGGCTTCGACATGATGGGCATTGGAGTGGTTGGATGCATTAATTGAGTGTTGTTATCAAAATCCTAAGACATATATTACAAAATGATGAAATGCTCCAGTATTAGACGTCAAAAGGTTAGTGAATTCAATAAAAATTTGAGCGAAAGATTGAAAATTCATTCATTTTATCTTAGCGCGTCAGACCCTCTTCTCTTCTTAAACTTTTCTCGAACGAAGTTTGACGACCATTACATGTAATCTTTCTTTCATTTGATACAAATGCATGTTAATTAACTATTTTATGTATGATTTTCGTTTGTTTTGACCGATTATTTTCGTGTTATTGTCCTTCATAGGCGCATTTTGCTTTCTCTCTCACTGGTGACGACACTTTATTCCGACGAACCCACCTTTTGAAGGTTAGTTTTCGTTTTCATTTTGAAGAGCTTATTTGTTGAACTTGTTTGTTGTTTTTTTTGTTAAGCTTGTTTGTTGTTGTTGTTTGGTTGAACTTGTTTGTTGTTTGATTGAACTTGTTTGTTTTTTGTTATTCTTGTTTGTTGTTGATACTACACTACATGTTCATAGTTCATGCTTTATAAAATACCAAAAACTGAAGTTTGTTGTTTTTGTGCTTTCTAAGTCTGGTGGAATTGTAAAAGAGGATCACAATTAATTAAAAAAAAAAAATTATTAACATCGTATATTGACAAAATTAGACGTTAATTTAACGTTTTATATTGACAAAATGTCGTATATTGACAAAATGTCAAATTTTTTAAATTTGACGTCAATTTAACGTCTTCCAATATGACGTGGATCTCAAATTCGACATAAAATGCCCAAAATATTCGATGTTGTATGTTGTTTTTGTATTAGTGTATATTTAGTCTATCAAATTGAATTTTAAATCTAAAATTCTTTTTTTAGTGAATACAATTAGAAATAAAAAAAACTTATTTCAGTGTGTTTACACAAAACATTGTGCGTGAACATAGTTAGGACAAATATTTTAAAAGGGAAACAAATATTTGATGTGATAGAATCCATAAAATAAGAGCAGATTATTATACAAATAGTTGTAATTAAAATATGTTTTTTAATTTCAAGGACCAAAAAGAATGAATTTTAATTTTAGGATATTAAAAATTAGAACTAAAAGTGAATGAGTTTATTATTAAGATATGGAAAATACATTCTTCTACAAATTTTTAATAAATTGGTTCCTTTTTTTAAATTATTTAACTAACATTCTTAATTAAAAAATAAAATAAAAGTTGAATGATGATAGAAGGAGCTGTTAAGGTAAAAGTCAACAAGAGTGGCTAAGTAGCTGCTAATGCAGCACCACCACCACTCTCTTTCATTCAATTCTCTAACCCAATTATTAACATTAACTAGCCACGTTCCACTTTAAACAAACCAAACGCACCCCGTCCAAGTCCTCTTCTCGATGTGACGTCGTTTCACCTTCCCCAGAACCACCACCACCACTACCACCCCCACTCACTCACCCACACTATTTCTAATCCAACAAACCCGACCCAAAACCTCACTTTCTCTCTTTCTCTCTCTAACATGGACCAAGGCCAGCGCCATGTCAGCGCCACCAGCGCAACTAACAGTCCCGTGCTCCGCTGCACAACCGTCTGCACTCTCCCCTTCGCGCGCCTCGTCGCCGCCTCCCGCCGCCGCCTCTTCCTCTCTGACTGTGCAGACGGTCGATCCGACGACGACGACGGCGCTGAGTGCGGGTACTCACGAGCGGTGTTGGTCCTCGACATGGTCTGGAACCTCGCCTTTGTCGTCGTTGCCGCCGGCGTCCTCCTCTCCACGCTTAGCGAGCGGCCGTCCACGCCGCTCAGACTCTGGCTCTGCGGCTACGCGTTCGAGTGCGTTCTTCATATGACTTTCGTCTTCTTTGAGTTCCGCGTCGGAGTTCGCGATTCCTTTGCTCACACTACCTATTGGTAAATACTCTCTTCACTTCACTGCCACTAGTTTTTTCTTCAATTCCTGCCTCGACAAATGATTATTTTAATTTTAATTTTTTTTTAAATTATGAATATTTTTCTGTTGAATTATAATCTTTTTAATTGACATGTTCGTGTGTGTGTGTGTGTGTGTGTGTGTGTGTGTGTGTGTGTGTGTGTGAGAGAGAGAGAGAGAGAGAGAGAGAGAGAGAGAGAGAGAGAGAGAGAGAGAGAGAGAGAGAGAGAGAGAGAGGGAGAGAGGGAGGGAGCTATGACTAGTAGCTAACTGATGTTCGAAATTAGATATGTGATGATGTTGATTTGGCGTGCTGCGATGATGATTCCTTTCTAATGGTGAATGAAATTGAAGTTAGGGAGAGTTTTTCTGAGGGTACAATTGTTCTAAAACGTATTTCTTACTGTTATAAATTATTTGTGATTGGGAAATTATTGCTTTCTAAGATTGGTCATGGATTGTTATTGTGCATTGGAGAAGCTGACTGGCGATGGAGCTGACTTGATTTTCAATTATTGTTGAGAAATTGTGATGAATGCGTGGAAGGGGACGTTGCTTGCTTTTAGTCGAGGCTGTTTTTGTTTCAGATATTGAGACTTGATACCTCGTTGTGATGAACTAAATGTTGTAAGAAGAAGAGTTTGTCGATAGCTATTGCAGAGTGTCTGTTATTAGAATATTCTTTCTCCTTCACTGTCTTTAGAAGAATAATGGTCCTTAGTTGTTATGTGTGTTTTCCTTTCAATTTTATGCATTGGAAGATAGTTGAACTCTCATTTCACTCTATTCTTTTTGTTTTTAGCATTGTGAAGAAGCTAGAGCCCATAAACACTCTGGCATCTTCTGTTTGGTGGGTGTTTGGATTTTATTGGATTGTTGTTGGTGGCCAAGCACTTTTGGAAGATTCTCCGAGGCTCTACTGGTAAGTAAGAACCTTAATTTGGATTATGTTTTGCTTTTCTTGTTTTTTAGGGGGGACCAAGGGGTGTTTGATAACCAAAGTTATTATGTATACCAAGAAAGAATAAAAGAAGTGGTTACAATTTGTACAGCTGGGTAAACTTTGTATTTACTTTTCTTTGATGTAAAACAAAAGTTTAAAAAAAATCAGGAATTCTACTTCTCAAAAGTTCTTCCTTAAGTGAGTCCTGGAGAGAATTAGATGGAATCGAAGTTTATACTTAGAAATTTTGCTAAATGGATTATTGTAGAAAGTTCAACCTTGAATTGAATGTCATACAATTATATAAGCAAGGGGAATAAAATTAAGAGAATATTAATTCTTACATGTCTTCCCGCAATTAATTTGTCTTGATCTCACATATTTCAATTAGGATAAATTTGTAATTCAATATGTGATGGGCCTATGGCTCATGTATTGGAGAAGAAAGGGAGGGACAGATTAAACAATGACGATGCCCTGCAGGCATATGGCAGGTTGAAAAAGGATTGTGCACGGGCAGTGGAGATAGGAAAGTGATTAGTGAAAGGAGCAATGGAGTGGAGGAATTAATAGGAATATATAGGGAAGAAAATAATAGTATGAACTGGTGGCTATGATAAATGGGGCAGTAGGCTGTGGGATATCATAGAATTTGGCATAGGCTGTGGGAGACTGGGTAGCTTTTGAAGTTCTGCTCAATTCTGCTTCTTAGTGCTCTGTTCTTTTCTATAGTTCTTGTTTGTTGTTTCTACCCTATAGAGGACTTTCTTCCGATGTAAGGATCCTGAGTAGCCTTTGTTAGATAAATAATACCTGAATTTCTGTTTCTATTAGTATAATGTATGGTTTTGTTCAAAATTTCTTTGTTTCTTTCAAATATTGGGAGAATTGAAATGAAGTCAAGCACGATCCTCCTTCTCTTCTTTAAGAAATCTTTATTATTTCTCAATTCTATTGGCAAGATAATTTACATTTATCATGCTTTTCCAACCCTGAAATATGTTGATGAAATTTAATATTTAATAACTGTGAAATGATATGACCCATAGTTAGGACTGGAGACCAGCAAGCTTCATTATCTTGATATTTTACATATAATCCTTACACTTAAATTTGGAGTTACCTTTTCCATGACACGGCGGTATTGTTGCATAAGGAAGTCTTTTTTGATAAAGGTTCCCAATTTCTTGTTTATGATCATATATGCTCTTGAGGAGTTGTAGTTGCTGACTATTTCAAACTAGAACCGTATGTGTCGAGCATGTATGCTTGACTCTGTATTACTGGGAATAGACACCTCGATGAGCTTATTACTTCAGACTCTAAAAAAGGTCATCCCCGCCGGAAAAGTAATATAGTTAAATACAAGTATATGTAACTATTTTTTAAGCATATATATATATATATAACTATATATATAACTAATTCACGAACTGTTTACTTCATCATCTAATTTAGTTTAGTGTTATGTTTTCCGGTGGTGTATTGAGTGTTTGGGATGCTCAATAATATATTTATCACATTTGTGCAGGTTAACAGTGGTCTTTCTAGCCTTTGACATATTTTTTATTATCTTTTGCATTGGGATGGCATGTGTAGTTTTCTTTGCTCTCTTCTGTATCATCCCAATAATAGCACTAGCTTATGCTATGAAAATCAGAGAAGGCGCATCAGAAGAAGATATCAGGTCACTTCCTATGTATATGTTTAGTCAGTCAAATTCATTGGTGATGGTTGATGACAACAAGAAACAGCTTGTTAACACAAAAGTAGATTCATGCAATGGAAGCCATATGAGTGAACTTTCTCTCAATCCAGATGATTCTGTGAGTTCTGACTCTGTGTTCTCGTATCTTTCATCCAGTAATTATTTGGTGCTAATCTAATTTTGTTGTTTGTACTTAGTAACTGGTGCCTTTCTTGCATGTTAAATTTTATTCCCTTAAACTGCCTTGTCATTTTTTGATACTATTCTGATATTTGATCTGATTTATCTTTCTTTGATTACTTAATTGCATTACATTTTTATTTATTTCTGATGTACTAATGTCTAAACTTTTAGTGGAAACTGGAATTTTTCCTCTTGTTAATATATCAGCATGCCTGCATTCTTTAGTTTTACATTTTATATATAAATCAATACCGATGATAGATTTTTCAAATTACGGGACTTTCCAACCCTTCTCCCGATGTCTGATTTGGAGCAATTGTAATATATTTTTTCCAGTGAGAGAAAAGGCATTAGGGGTGTAACTGACGTCTGATCCCTTTCCCGTTGTCTCCACTAAAAAGCACCCAAATTGCAAACAAAGGCTCTGAATTGTGTAAAATGGATGTAGAAATTAAAGTTTCCTTTTTTGGGTGGTGAATATTGAAATAAAATTGTGACAACCTAAAATTGATTTGTATACAGTTGAAGTGCATCTTGAAACTACTTAACGATAATTAAGCTGCAGCTGCTGATTATATTGTAGGAATGCTGTATCTGCCTATGTCCATATGCTGATGGAGCAGAAGTGTACCGCCTTCCTTGTACCCACCATTTTCACTGTGAATGCATTGGCCGTTGGCTTCGATCAAAAGCAACCTGCCCGCTCTGCAAATTTAATATCCTTAGAGGTGATACGTTGGTTTGACCTTTCAGAGACAAAGATTGGACAATGGTAATCATCCCTCAAAACCAACATGACACTGGAGAGCCAACACACCCGAGACATTCTGCTGACCACTGTTGGTAAATAAAAAGTAGGAAAGGAAATGACCCCTTCTGCTTTTACTGGGTTCTAGTCTTAGGATTAGTTTCCATAAAGCACTTGCATCTTCAAGTGCAAAATGTTCTTAATTTTATGACGGAGTATGTAAATATTGTCCGACCATGGAGAACGTCTCCCCATAAGTTGTACTTACATTACAAGGGATGTTATAAAAACAATTTTTCTGTACAGAATTCATTTTTTGTTTGAGCACTTTAACCACCTCCTCCACCTTAAACCTATAAAATAGTAGGATGGGAATGGGAAAAGGGAGGCGAAGAATCGTAATGGATCTTGAATAAAGGGTGTTAGGATTGGCATTTGAATTCTCAATTCTCACCCTTTCTGATGGAGTAAACTTTCCCATCTCTGAAAATATTGTATCATCGAATTTAATGTCAGTTTCCACCGAAAAGAACTGTACTAAATACTCCATACAGGCCTTAGAACTTCTTCCTTTCCTCGACCTCCGAATGTATGAAGAGTTTGTACACTCATATTTTCATCACAAATCATCATGTATATATATATATATATATATATATATATATATATATATATATATATATATATATATATATATTAAGTTTTTAAAGTTTACAATAAGTACTTAAAAACTCGTATTTTAATTAGTTTGCATTGTAAATTGAACTCTTTTTTGTTTGCTTAACCTGCCAATATAGTAGAGAACAAATTCCCGAACAATCTAAACTGCATAATGGAATTCATAAAGGCAGCATATGTTCATCTAGCGTGTTCATATTGGGTTGAAAATATACCAAATATCAAATAGCAGAAAGACTCGTTAAGATTCATCCATTTTAATGGCATGACCAGTTATGTTAACATGGATTTCAAATAAAAACCCTAATTCACCAAATCATGGAAAGCTAAACAGACAAAACACGATTCATTGAAATTAATAAATTTGTCAAAATACACGGTGGATGGCAAAACAATTACAGTGAAAATAAAATGAGAACAAGCTTAAACCTGCATAAAGCAAATTGAAATTAAAGTAATAGTTTTCATAGATTATCATACATTCTTCAATTTCTTCATCTTAGAAGGTGGCCATCTACCCTTCTTCCTCAACTTGCGCTTCCGAAGAAGCCTTTTCCTTCGCAACCTTATCTTCTTCGCCAGCTTCATCCTCAGCTTCTGCTCCTCTCTCTCCTTTACCTTTGACTCCAAAGGAAGCTTCTCCACACTCACGCCACTTTCTTTCTCGCTCTCCGCCGGAGGAAGCGCTTCCGCCGGCAAACTAGAGCCGTCTGCGGCGGCAGAGACAATCAGCGCGCCTTTCTTCCCTCTGGGTGTCGTGATTCGAACTCCGTTCAAGGGCTTCGAGGGCTGAGCCACGTGTACTCTCAAAGCTGTCACAGTGGGAGGAAATTAAGAATGGAAAAAGATGAAAAAGTATTAGGAAGAAATTGAGGTAAGAAAGAGAGAGAATTGGGAGTGAGGAGTAGTTACCAGTGGGAATGGGAAGTGCGAGAAGGGAGGAAGAAGAGGGGAATGAAGTGTGGAGAGGGGAGAGTGTGAAGGAATTGAAAGAGAGGAGTGCCATGGTTTTTTACGTTTTGTTTGCAAAGTTATTTCGGGGAAACGAAGAAAAAGATAATTGGAAATGGGATTTTAGGATAAGCTACGCCATGGTGTGAGTCCTCTCCACCCACTGACGCTGCCTCTCTCTCTCTCTCTCTCTCTATATATATATATATATATATATATATCAGCAAATACCTGTAATAATAAATTAACCCATTAAGTTTTGTTTGGGAGGGCTTTAGAGTGGCTGAAAAGGAAGGATTTGATTTCGTGGTTATTTGAACAAGGAAAATGATTACATATTCCATATGTTATATCCTGAACAATGTTTACATGTTAAGTATAAAAAAAATCGTGATTAATTTTTTATGTATATTCAAATTTTTTGAAGTTAAAAAAAATTTAGTAATATATCCCACGAAATTGGTTGAGGACACGGATGGGAAAGTATTTGATATTATGAAATAATTTTTCGTGACTGATTCTAAGTAGTGGCCAATAAATGGAAAAGGATAAAATATACTTTTATTCATACGAAGCGTATATAACTTTATTAAAAAAAATTAATTCATAAAATTGTAATGCTATTGTCATTATTCTTCGTTATGGAATGGAAAAAAGAAAAAGGTTTTAATTATGAAAGATAATATATTTGCAAATATAGATGGAGTTTGATGGTAATAATCATCTATCAAAATTTGTAGATACACTAACTATACTCAGACCCAAAGCCATATGAAGAATAAATATCACGTCTAATATGGATAATTTTTATAGATGTTAGAATTCAATTAGCATCCCTGTAATTTGAAGGTAAAACAGTTCAAGTAATCCAAAAAATTGAATTAATGACATTAACTTGGAATTTCTCCAAATCGTGTACAAACAACAAAATTTCACAGAAATCCTCGTCATGGAAGCATATGGGGACGAAACAAGAGGGGGTAAGTGCAACAAAACCCACTGCTCCAACACTGCAGGAAAACAAATACAGAACTTATTAGATGTGTGCAGTAAAACCCCAATATGAAGACTCCAAATGATCATATTTTCTTTATTATTTTCTTTATTTTTTTCTTCTATTTTTAAGGGCAATGGAAAAATGTGATAGAGCATCTACAATAAATAATGATATCAGCTTATCTTATTACTATAGAAAAGTTACTTGAAAAGAAAATAGAAATAATAACAGTTAAATTCAACGTAAACTCACCACAGAAAGCAATGGTCCCTGCTTAAATTTTCCGTGAAATGAAAACGTGATTGGCTTTGGACTGTCTCCAGGCCCTCTTATAAATCCACTAGAACACATAATTGGAAGGGAAAACAATGTCAAATGACATATAATCCAGCATTAAAATAATCAATAATAACAGAGATCAGTAATTGAACCATTTTCAATTCAACCATGAACTCACATTAAAGATGTAGATATAAGAGGTGTCCTTCTTGTATCATATATGGCGATCAGTCCCCTGTACATGTCATCTCCACCTTTAAAAGAAATAGCCAATCGCTCCCCCGAATTATCCCATGCTATCTTTTCAATTCCCTGACTGAATGAAATTATATAAGATAACCAACGGCCACAGTTTCTAACAAACCAAACATGATAACCAAACATCACATAACATAACATAATTCACATCCTGTCAAATATGGTTTGGGAAGGGTAGATGTATGCCACCCTGCTTTAGTAAGCAAAGACTGTCACTAGAATTTGAGCCATGACATCCAGGTGACAGACACAGTCTTAAGAGTTTGTTCAGAAGGAATTTAATATAATGACGAGAGTTTAGGAGCACATAAAAGAATTATTCAACATAAAAACATGAATTCATCTTTACCTTCCTGTCAATGATAATATTTCCGGCAAATCAACAGGTAACAGATGAGCATCTGGAAAGTCACGGATGAGAAATTATCAATATATGACATTTCATAAAGAAAAAACAAAAACCAAAATAATTTGAAAAATTGCACATCATGAATGCTACAACAATCACATACATTAATATTAAAAATGAATTGAGGTTAAGACTACGACTTCAAAACAGAGGGCCGTAAGTCCTCAAAATTTGATAGCATGCTTCTATTGCTGCTATCAATCACTTCCCTTTTCCATCCAACTCACAAATTTTATTACGGGAAAAGATTGGTACTGTTTGTCATGGTCTTTGTTGTCAGCCTTTTTGTGGCAGTGTCTCACTATAAATAGACTTTATAGGTCAGAGACTGTATCACATTTATCCCATATATCTTTAATATATCCCATTTCCCTCTCTAACTTTTCCCTTTTCAATTTAGTTCCTATATTTCAATGCCACACTTTCATTTGTCCAGTATTAATATAGCAAAGATACAAAAAGTCAAAAACAACAAACTTAACATATCTTTAAACAAAAAAGGTCAGATACCTAGTGAGGGAGGCTTTGATGCAAAGTGAACAGATCCCAAAGTTGACGATTCAGAAAATGCAAGAAGTATCATGCGCCCATCTGGATCCCATGTTGCTCCCTGATAACATGTCATTGAAAGTAGAAACTAAATAAATGAGCATTAGCTATGAAAGAATAAAACTGTGCTGATCACTTCAATAGTACATAAATGCTAAGTTCTACCACTGAATCTTTTTTTCATAGATATTGTTGCACTCAAGATATAAGAACAGTAATAACTCCTAGTCTCAACCGAAGGTAAAGTATGAGTGATAATAGTACGTATTAGGTAAAATACAAAGCTTTTCTTCTACAAGAATATGAATGATGGAACATGTCTATTATATGTTCATCTCACTTGTAATTAAGGAGCTGTTTTAATGGCTCATTATAGACGTTTTGATAGAACAGAGGGAAAAATCGAGGTGCAAGTAAAATTTTCCCAAGTTTATGGGTGTGACTATGGCCCTAAACTTTCTTTTGGCATACAATTAGGTTTAAGGCTTCTTTTCAGTGTTCTACTGATGGTTTATTGAAGGGAGTCACTGGTATTTCTGATTTGTGGAGTTATCAAAAACAGTGAAAAATATGTTAATTCTTTTTTTGCTCCAAAGAAGGGTTAGATTGCAATTAGCAATTAAAGATTTTCTTTTTTGCCTCTATATTAATTCAGCTCCTTAAACACTTAATTAATCCTTGATCTCTTCTATGGTTTCTTCAAGATATTCCATCATCCTAGCATGGACATTCTTTCTTGATAATAAATTCATCTTTTATTACGAAAGCAACATTGCCCATCACCCTAAAATAAAAAGGTATGTTATAGCTCTTACATTTAAGCATAACTCAAATTTTACACTGAATACTATTGAAGATAATTCTATTTATACTATCAACATATTGTCAAACATATCAACACACTGGAGACGGTTAAGGACTAGATGCCACTTGCTATAAATAGGACTTTGAGCACCAAAACATGAATGTAAATTTCATATACCTTGACAAAACCACTTGCTGATGACCATTGTTCTGATGTCCACGTGTTTGTCTCCCAAAGATAAAATGTTCCATCACTGAACGAGAAAAATAATGATGAGGGTGTGAATCATAAACAGTGCATGTTCAATAAATAATCATGTTTCACATTTTGCATTACAATTTTGAAGCAAAGAAGTAATCTCCAGTAGGTGACCACTTCAGCATTGATATGCCTCCCAATCCCCGCCGAATGGGTGTCCCTACAGCTATATATAATATCAAAGTAACCAGAGATTCAGAAATTAGAGACAACCATTAGAGCTTAAGATATTTTATATGACAATATAAATTTTTGTGGTCTCATAGACAATCCAAAATTCAAGTAAAGGGTTGTTTTACGCCTTTGACAGCCAATGTAAAACATTTTGATATCCTGGACATAAATTACTCATGACAGATAGGAAATTGTTAAAAGAGATTTAATGGTAACTAATATATCTTAGATTTTGATTTCTAACTGAGCCCAACAACATCATTTGACATAAGTAATGGACCTCAACTAGTGAGATAAGAAAGTCATCGTCACTGTTGCTGATGAACAACAAAATGCCAATCTAGATATAAACACAGTCCTCACCCGCCATGCTCGAAACTATCAATCTAAGAATTCAGAATCAACATAGCATACATAAGTAGGGACACAGAACTTTGATTGATTCTTCTTTAGCACAAAAAAGTTGGGAAGGGAGTACATTCCAGGGTCAGTCACACCACAAGCCTCAATAGGGCTTACAGGGCCACTTAAACTTCCGTATGTTAATGTGTTTGTTCAGTTCATCAGTCTAGGCTGTAAACATATGCAATTTAGGGTACTTTTAGGGAGAACAACTCAAGCAGAAAAATCCAGAATGATTTTTAAACGTATTGGCATATCGCACGGATGTTTAAAAGTAAAGTGCAAAAGACTTAAGGAAGCAAAGATCTTGATCATACCTTGAGCAAAATCCCACACTGTGAATGAGGAGCTTTCATATGAACCAGATGCTAAGTATGTAAAAATAGGTTAAGAAAAGTATGGTTGAGTACATACAATTTTAAAAAAAAAATACATATCTTCTTGCACTGGGAAACACATAAAAGAGCCCAAAAATAAGGACTTTTAAAATTTATAAGGATATCTTCCATCCGGGCTCCAAGTGAGAGCACTGACATGCTCATCGTATGGACTACGAAGAAAATCAACCAGGATATACCGATTTCCCGAGCTTCTAGACAAACTTCCTAAAAAGGAAGCAGCACCAGATCTAACAGATGCAGCATTTCCAGGATAAGAAGCAGCCCAGATGCAAATTCCACCCCTGCAAAAGTAAACCCAATTCCAGTAAACAAGAAAGCATACTCCAGACTAATTGACGTTGCATTCACCATAACAACCACAGAGACAAAACCTCACTTGCAACCCACAGCAAGCATTTTCCCACCATTGGGCCTCCACTCCAGCACCCTAACGTCTCTCTGTGACTCATTCGCCAAAATGCTCGGATCCTTCCCCTCTATTCACAATGTCAGAGTATCAATCAGCAGTTACTAAACAAAAATTACAATAACTAAGACCTTGTTTGGATAAACTTTTCAATTAAACACTTATAGAAGAAAAAAAGAAGATAAAATGAAATAAGCTTCTCCCACATGTCAAATTACTAAAGATCCACGGTATAGATTATCAAAGCTTATTTTAATTTGTGAATAAGCTAATTTTAACTTGGAGGAATAACCTGTGCTTATTTTATCTTCTTATTTTCTTCTACTGATAATTTTATCCAAAAATACCTAAACAAGCAACCAATAACACGTCTCATGATCATAACAAGTACCAGATTCTTGGTAATCACGAACCAAAACTTGTGTAGGGGCAGAAATGAAAGCAATTATATGCTTATTAGGGTGCCAGCTTACTCCTTGGAGATCAACCTCCGGCAACAAATGCACCTGGCCCAACAATTAACATTCATATAGCACCACACTATCAACCCACGTTAAATCATTCCGTAATGCAAAGAGTGAGACGAATCAAGCACAGCATACATCGTTAGGGTAAAATAGGCGTCCGAGATAAGTGTTCACGAGCCCTTGCAAGAGTGCCACCGGACCTTTCCTCTGAACGTTTTCTCCAGCGGCGTTCGCCGTCGTCGTTGCTCCTTCGTGATCGGAAGCCTCGCTCTCCAGAGAGTGAAAGGGAACGGGACTGAAGACCGATCCCTAATATAGAAAAAGGAAATGGTGATAATGAAGAAAATCGAGGGAATTGGGAAACGTCTATGATGCGATTAGTTACCAGGATTTTTCCGTAGGTTTGGTTGGCTTGATCGTCGGACAGAGCGTTCACTGTGACTGCAGAAAAAAAATTCAGTTAGAGAAGCAAAGCAATAGGAAGTGAGAGAGTAAAAGTGAGTAAGAGAGAGAGAGAGTTACTCAGGTCACGATTGAGTTCGCAGAGAGTGAGTGAACCCGGAGGAGGAAAGGAAGCCATTTTTGGTTCCCGTCAGAGAGAAAGTAGGGTTTTAGCTTTGATTCACCCTTGTTTTCCCGCTTTCTTCTTCCCTTAAGATGATATACAATAGATTATTGTATTAATTTTCAATTAAGTATTAAAAACTTCATTTTTATTATTAATGATATTGTTAGCCTTTTTCCTCTATTAGGTAACATGATCTTCCATGACTGAAAGGAACGAAGGAAAATAACCAGCGTGAAGATGATGAGAAGCAGAAGGTTACAAAACATAAAAACCAGAAAGGTGTTGCCTCCGTGTGATTCTACCAAGAAAGAGTTCTAAGATCCTCTTTAGGAATAACAGTGATTTTTCTTTCAACTGTTCAAAAATACTGTAATTGGTTCTATCAGAATCGAAACCTGAGTTCAAGCAATGAATTTCTTGCATAGTCCTAAACACAGGTTCCTCTCACCCTTTACCCTCTTCATCCAACGCCGATGGAAGAAACCCACCGTTTCCGCCCAAACCCGTTTGGAGGACAGAGTACGAGACCCCCACTTCGACAAACTCATGGCTCACCTCAAAAGACTCTACCTTGTCCTCGAAATCCACCACCTCATGTCCACACGCAAGCGCGCTCCCTTCGTCTCCCTCACCCTCATGTCCCGCTGGAGAAACATCCTCGAACTCAATGTCCCTGTGGGCTCCTTCCTCCACAAATACCCTCATGTGTTCCACGTGTTCGTCCATCCTTTCAGGAGGAACACGTGCTGCAGGGTCACGAAAAAGATGAAAGAGTTGATCTTGCTTGAAGGGGTGGTGGTGAGGCTGCAGGAGATGGAGGCTGTGAAGAGGGTGAAGAAGCTGCTGATGATGTCTGTGAATGGCACTCTTCGTTTGCACGCTTTGAGGATGATCAGGAGGGAACTGGGTCTCCCTGAGGATTTCAGAGACTCCATCCTTGGGAAATTCAGTGGGGATTTTAAATTGGTTGGTTTGGAGGTTGTGGAATTGGTTGACTGGGATGCAGAATTGGGATTGGCTGAGGTTGAGAAATGGAGGGAGAGAGAGTACACAGAGAAGTGGTTGAGTGAGTTTGAGACCAAGTTTGCATTTCCCATTGGTTTCCCAACTGGGTTTAAGATTGAGAGAGGGTTTAGAGAGAGGTTGAAGAATTGGCAGAGGCTTTCATACACTAAGCCTTATGAACGGAAGGAGGTTGTTAGGGTGAGGACATGTGGTGGGATTGAACGGTATGAGAAGAGGGTTGTGGCTGTTCTTCATGAGCTATTGAGCTTGACTGTGGAGAAAATGGTTGAGGTTGATCAACTGGTTCATTTTCGTAGAGACTTAGGTATTGAAGTTAATGTGCGTGAATTGCTGCTAAGGCACCCTGGTATATTTTACATATCAACTAAAGGGAAGACTCTAATTGTTTTTCTTAGGGAAGCATATCGTAAAGGGGTTTTGATTGAACCGAATCCCGTGTATGAGGCACGTAGGAATATGTTGGATCTTGTTCTGTTAGGTTGTAGGAAAACCAGAAAATTGTTGGTTGGTGATGAGGCTAAGGAAGAGAGTAATGTTGTAGTATGTGAAAGGAATGAGGAAGGTGAAAGACAAGGAGATTGGGTGATTCCTTTCTTGGAGAACTGTGAGGAGAGTAGATCCCCTTGATGCTGTGTGTAAAGGTAGCAGATGTAGGATATTTGAAGAGATTATGAAAATGGTTTCAGGATTTTGGAGTTCATTGCCTTCGGCTTCTATTTCCTTGAGCAGTGTTTCATTTGCATTCTACTGATCTCGATCGATTTTTCATGTGGTAGCTAGATGAAACATACTACAATGGTTGACAAATAAGCACCTTTATGTTAAATACGTGCAATATCTTTACTCCATGTGTTGTCTTTGGTTGCTATACTAACTCAAACTTGTAGAATTAAAGGATTATAAATTAATGTTCAGTTGTCTTTCCTGTTGTATTTGTTATAGGAAATTACTTCTATTTACTTAATATTTATTAAGTCATTGCTTTCGACTCCAAATGGAAAATGAAGACTGAGAAGATTATTAGGAGGTGGGGTGGAAGAGATGTAGGCATCGAGAAATCTGAAGTCTAAGTAGTGCAATGTTACTGCTATTTACCTTCAAATTAAAAGCAAACATGGTTAGACCGGCTATGTCATTTGCTCAAGACTGGTATAAATTTATTAACAGAGCCGACAGACTGCTACACTACTGTCACACAGACTGATAGAGTCCTTAAGATGATATATGCTTGCAAGTTGCAATATGTTATGCTCTGAAATCAACAAGAACTGGTCTGGTTGACGCCATACTTTCTGCCCCTGTCTTAGAAGTAAATTGATTTTTTTTTTTTAATTTTGTTTCTGAAATTTATCTCTTGCCTTTGGCATTTTGGGTCTATCCTCATTGCTAATGTTATCAAGCTTTATTTGTCATTACTTTTTATATGGATTCTAAAAGGATTACTTTTTTGGTCAATCCTTAATTTACTTCTTGTAGCATTGCGTGCCTATGCTTTTCATTCATATATGTTAATTTTGTTAATAAATTTAATCTTATTTTCTACAGCATGCAATAGATCAAGTGCAGTCACTGGACTTGAAGAGGACATTAGTCTTTACTTTTCTCGGTTTTGCTTTAATGGGTCCAACATTATATTTTTGGTAATTCCCTAAAACCTATGTTGGTATCTCTGAAAGTAAACTCTTTGTATAGCCTAATAAGTATGAATTTGTGACCGTATTTTACATAATATAATGACACAACCCAACAACAGTAGCAATAAGAGCAATATGTTGTTAGGTCCTTGGTTTAGGTTTTTTTAATAATGTTGATAATATTTATTCATTACCTAATGAATATTATTAGAAGAATCATGAAGATTGATTTCTAATATTTGTGGGCTCTATCTTTAGGAAATTTTCTGCCATGGTCACATGAGTTTGGATGAAGGCTGAACGATTTGTCAAGTCTGTCTCATTCCATTGCTCTTCCTGACATTTTTTTTAGGTATTTGTATCTTGAGTAAATTGGTGAGCATCAGGTACATTTTTCCGGCTTGTACTAGGATATTTCTATTGGTCCTCCAATACACTCCCTGTCGCCACATTGTGTCATTATTAATTAATTTTGTGCTTCTGTGTGATAGTTTAGTTTTGAATGTTATGAAATATTTTCATAGTTCTTATTTTCTCCCATATTCATTGGAGATTTTTTTACCTACATTGGTGACACTTGAGGGAAATCCATCACAAGCTGTAATGTACCCAAGCTAAAACAGGTGTGTTTAAGTTACTCGCTTTTTTTAAAACGTATTCAAAGAGTGGTTATCAATGTTGTCATGTTTATTAGTGTATATTCATCTACCAATTTCATTTTGTAGGAGTGGTTCTCTACAGTTCAAGCAAACTGGAAGTTGTGGATACCTTTTCAATTTCTCAACACAACAATTTCAGGTTAGACTGGTAGACTCATGCACACACTGGGGATTTTACTTCAACATAAATCTATTCACCACTCTGATACATGTTGGCATTTTAATATTGAAGATCAATGTCTAATTTGACTTCACCAATGCTTAATTTTCTTTCTTGAAATTCATTTAAACGAACTAGGATTTTATTCAGTCGATTGCTCCTCGTGGAAATTCATAGTTCTTGAAAAAAGAATTTTCTATTGATCTTTCAATAGATACTCTCTCATACTACCTTTTAATCCTTTTTTAGCTGAACAGCAACGGAAAAATGAACATAGTAAAGGAACTTTTTATTAACATTTCCATCTTCATCTTGCAACATGTTTGGATCTCTGGGATGCATCTTTTTGGTCCCTTGTTTTCAAGTATTATATCATACGAAAATCGGGTGCCGTTTGGCTTTCTTAGTCGGTTGACAAGGCTACCCAGTTGTTTGCAGTTCATTGTTCCATCTTTTTTATGTAAAGCAAACATTTACATTCACACGCATATACTCTTTACTCACAGTTGATCTTTAATTACATTGAGAAGTTCTCAAATGCCTAAAATCAGTAGAATGGAACTATCTTTGGTTATGCTTGCTGACATTTCAGATGGATATTTTTCAACTTACCCTACCAGATTGTATTTGATGTTGATAGTACTCCTAATGTTTTCTTCAATGTTCTTATATTTGTTTCTCCATTTTATTTAATGTTATTGTTGAGTTTAAAGTAAATGGACATAATTTCAGGTCCTTGCTGCTAATGTTATTGCTTTGGCTTGGATGTCATTCTCTCATTTAAGGCACACAAAGAGGTTCTTCCAAAATAGGTAAGCTTTATGTTCCTTGAATGCACAAGACCTCATTTTTAGTAACTAGCCTTTTGACCTTAGGAATTGAAATATACACCAACCTGAGGCAAGAAGAAATTCCTAGGATCTTTCCTATGAATAGCTTCATCATTAAGTACTTGTAAAGGTGGTCTTTCTGTGATTAAAAGTGAAAATACAATATTCTTCAAATGACCATTGGCAATTATAAAGTTACTCGTTACTATAATATCTAACAGTTCACCTTCAACAAAGAATTATTAGGACACTTGGAAGAAAAATAGAATAGTTATGCTGAGTGATTCAATATGTATTGCCTAACAAAAACCATCTTGTAATAGGGTGATGTACAAAATCCTATTATTATAGATTAGAGCTGGAAAAAAAACTAATCTGTACTAAACTATAGTTAATTGTACTGTATGATACTAAAAAAAACTAATCCATTTTTATTAGAAAGTTAAATATACTGTTTTTTAGTTTAGTTTTTAAAACTGAACTTATCACATTTTAGTTCAGTTAACTATAGGAGAACTGTACTGTGCTTTTCTATCCCCTCTCTCATTTTCAATTATTTCTGAAACGTGATCCTCCCCTAGCTGATGCGGCGTTGCCCACCATGATCTTGTTGGCGAAGGAGAGCTCCAACGAAAACTCACTCACAGTGATCCTGCCGTGATGCAATCGCTGCCCACCGTTGTCGTCGAAAGAGCTCCAACGAAAACCCACGGTGACTCTGCCCTAGCCCTACCGTGACGCGCGACTGCTGCCACCGTGACTCTGTTGACAAAGGAGAGTTCCAACGACCCTTGTCGTTGTTGCTGTATACTGTCGAGGGGCTTGTCTTGTTCACTGTCATACCGACCGTCGAGGTAAGTAGTGATTCGATTATTATGTTCGAGCTTTCTCTCTTTGCCTCTCCCTCTCTGTGTTGTCTCTACCTCTCTGTCATGTCTCTGCCTCTATGTGCTGCTGCCTTACTCTGTACTTTCCTTAAACTTATGTTTTATGAAATTTTAATGTTGTGGGGTTTCTTCTTTTTGCCATTTTTATTGTCCCTTTTCATCCTTTGTGCTTATTTTTCTGTTGATTGATGAATTTAAGGTGTTTATGGTGCAATCTAATGTTTGTACTTCTTACTTCATGGATTGTGTCTTGTAATCCTAAGAAAAATAGTAAGAGTTCTTTGAATTCTGAACTAGTTATGTGAGACCCTTTTGTGCAAATGTTGTCATCAATTCGACTATGATCCTATTAGTTAATATTTTTCTTTTTCGTAATTCAACAAACTGGATCAACATCATTAACTATGATCCTATTAGTTAATATTCTTTTTTTGTAATTCAACAAACTGGATCAACATCGTTAAAAGCTAACACGATAATATTCTTGGACATATTCCAGTTTCTTTTAAATTATAAAAGTTAATAATAACAGGATTATCATTATGTAATCAAACAAAACCAGATACACATGGACCACAACCATTACATGTATATGGTTTTGTTTGATCTCTGCATAATCATAATCCTGTGATTATTAACTTTTATAATTTAAAAAAAAACTGGAATATGTTCAAGAATATTATCATGTTAGCTCTTAATGACGTTGATCCAAAGTTTTAGCAAAAGCTCTCTTATGTTGAATAAAAAGTTTCACAAGAAAAAGAATATTAACTAATAGATCATAGTCGAATTCATGACAACATTTGCACAAAAGGGTCTCAATTCAAAAAAACTCTTACTATTTTCCTTAGGATTACAAGACACAATGTATGAAGTAAGAAGTACCAACATTAGATTGCACCATAAACACCTTAAATTCTTCGTCCACAGTTATGATAATTATAGGGCTATTTCTTCGTGTATCTCCATTTTTTTACTGCACTCCCATAAAACTAACTTGAAATTAGTTTTTATTAAAATTATAATAAAAAGATAAAAGTTACATTTGACTTTCTATTTTTAATGTATTTTACAATATATTTTCGGACTGAGAAATATTTTGGAATATATATTTTTATGGAATATATGTACACCTATCAAATTAGAGTTTTTAATACATTTCAATAAAGAGAAAAATTGGAATTTTAGGATTTATGAGGGTGAGGATGAAAAAAAAAGGAGGTGCAAGTAGAAACTTTCTGATTACTAATTGCACCATAGTGAAAAGATTAAAATTCCCTCGTCTGCGTCGCACAATGTTTGTTACATTGCTGTCATTGCCATCATTATTTCCTCGGCATTTTCATCTTAACACTGGATTTAAGTAACTAATATTTTTAATGGGATGGGATTTCTTACAATGATTACGAGCTATTCTGAAAATTTTAGTTTCTATATAAGTGGAATTTACATCAATTGTATAATGTTCAAAATAATTTATATAAATAAATCTCTTTCGTACTAGGGTTATTTAAAAATAAAATAAAATTTTGGAATAATCAAACTTGGTTAACTATTAGATGAAGGATTATCTTGGGATGTTGGGGTTGACCTACTGGTTCCCAGATCGATTTCTACATTATTAAAATAATGTTTGACTGATGAAACCCACTTCCCGAACACAAACTAGTCTTTGATTATTATTATTAGCTTTGAAATATTGTGTGGACTATGTCTATGAAAAAAATTAAAATCTTTTAAAATTAGTAAGTTATTTTTATTTGTGACCATTTCTAAAATAGTAAATATAACGATCTATATTATGAAACTACGTAAAATAAATACTATTCAGAATTCTTAATTAATATTTCAGAATATGAATGATAATTTTATTATTATAGATATATTGCTATAAAAAGAATTGGACTGGATTAGAATGAGCATACTCCTTTTCTCCCTAATCGTAGTCGAGAGTTACTTCCTTCACCATCACACACAACTTTTTGCACCTTCCAATTCCTAGTTTACCCTTTAGTATATGCGTTCGATTTGGATTCTTAAACATTCGTGCATGAATATCAACGAGCAATCGGATGTCGACATCCGTTTACTAATGAAGGATGCACCGGGAAAATCAAAGTACATGAAGATACACCACCAACTACCTGGGAAACACCACCAATTCCATCCATCCATGAAACCCCATCAGAGCTTTATATGCATCTTCCGCAGCCAACATCAAAATGAAAACTTTGTAAAAGAATTGTGCATACCTTGCCAGTCTCAGCTTCATCAGGAACCTTTAGCAATCAACACTAACCTCCAACAACCACTGACCAGGAAAAAGGGTATCCTCCTCAAATTCATGAAATCCTCCTCAATCTCCTTCTTCATCAGCATCAAAGAAAATTTCAGTGGTCGCTCCTCTTTCTCCGATGACCCTCTTAATTTCGGAGACTTTTCGGTGCTAGGGACACTCCTCAACGGCAAAAACAACGTCCCGACCCCGACCTTCCTCTCGTCAATCCTGACCATCACGGGAGCGATTGGGTTTTGGGTTTGCTCTGGTTTCTTCTTGCAGGTCTCGCGAGTCGCAGCGGCGACATTGGGTTTTTAGGGTTCTATTTTGGGTTTGATTTGGGGTTCTTGGGCTGGTTTTTCTGAGTGCAAGGTTGAAGATGAAGATGCGAGGGAGGAGATGATGGAGAAGAAGACAATCGCGCAGCGGAGCGATTTAGGTTGGTGAAGGTTTCACAATGGAGGTTTCTGGTGAAGAATATGATCTTGCCGCTGTAGATGGTGCGACGGCGATGCAAAGTGGTTCTCGTGGTGCGGCCTGGTGCAAGTAGCTCATGGAGAGGCGCTGGTGCGTTAATGGCGGAGGCGGCTCGTTGAGGACTGGCGGTGAGGATGGTGGCGATGCTTGGGTTTACCGACGTCAATGGAGGATTCACGGTGATGGTTGAAGATGACAACGATTTGCGGTTCTGATGGTGGTGGCCATGGAGGCTCGCGACTGACAGCAAGGTTGATGATGGTGGAGATAGGGTTTGGCGGCGACAAGGTTGGTCGCAACGGAGGCAAGGTTGGTGGTGATGGAATTATGACTTCTATGTAGAAGAAAAAGCTGACGTGATAAGTGAGGGGGTGTAGAAAGATTTAGGATTTTAAAAAAGATAAATAAAATTAAATTAATGTAGGATATTTTTGAAATAATAAAAATAGTATGAAAGTGTAGGAAGTACTAGTGGTGGTGGAGAGAACAACTCCCATCATAGTCCATACTTCATATGTGAACCCATACTTTCTATGTAATTGGGCTTGATTGGTGCATTTGGGCCCACGTTTTGGACATTACCTTGTCATTGCCACTTCCTTGTTATTATTGTCTCTTGCCTTGTTATTATCCTAATTTATATATATGGATTAAGAAAAAAATATGTTTTTTATTGAACAATTTAAAAATTATTTTTTCATAAGATGTTGGATGGTACAATTTAGAAGAAAATTTTCAAATATATGACTCAAAAATTAAAAAAAAATGACTTTTGAATTTGAAAGACACTTCTTGACAAGTTTTCTCATACAAAAAATATTTTTTAAACGGCATAATCTAAAAGTAAAAAAAAAACACTTCAAAAGTTAAAAAGGATTTTTAAATTGTATAATTTATTTATTTTTATAAAAAATAAACTTTCAAATTTTATTAGAGTTGTTAAATAGGGTCATTTTGTCAAGCCAGTTTGGTCTACCATAGGTTGTTCACTTAATCAGTCAACCTAATCTGACTCACTTATTAGTGAGTTTAAAAGTTTCGAATATGGTCCAACCCATTACTAGTTGGTAAGTTAAATAGGTTGACCCACTTAATTACATTTTTATACCTTCAATCCAAAAAAAAATTACAAATTTTTCTAATTGAAATCTAAATAAAATTCAATCCAAATAGAATATAAAATGATGTTAAATTTTAAATACAATCCAAAATATAAAAAAATACAATACAATCCAAATACATTTAAAGATAGTAGAGCATTTAGAGCTTTCTTTTTTTAATATAATTTTATATTTAGAATTTATGGGTGAGTTGGTGAGCCAGATTTTTAGTGGATTGGGTTCATTTTTGGTTTGTGTCAAAATTTGTAAATTTTTGTTTATTTCAATCCGGCTCTACCCATGTTGGATCGAGTTGGATCATAGATTTTAATCCATTTTAATAACTTTAAATTTTATAATCCAAAAATAAAAAGAAAAACTTTTGGACTCCACATATTTTCAATTCACATAATTTAAAAGTTAATTTTTAAGATATTTTCATAAATTTCCACCTACTTACCAAAGCACCACAATTGTTGTTGATCCGCCTGCTTACCAAAGTAGCCCAAGCCAACAAAGATACAGATCACAACACATCAATCACTCTCAACTTAATATAGTTGTTCAATTTTCACAATTCATCTCAACCAACAATCATAATTTGATCATGCTATATTATATTATCATATTGTCAGATCACTCATATCTCAAATTTCTCATGTATAGTGGAACTCAAAGTTTGATCATGCTCAATCATGATTTCAATAAAGCATAATCACACACATCTCATTCCTATATCACTTTGTGTTCCCAAACAAACCACACAACATTTCCATAATCAACAAATGCATAAAAATAAACTTAAGCCATCAAAAACTTGCTTTTAGCGTCGCGTCACTTGCCTAGCCAAATGACTTCACTTGCCTAGCGAGTGAGTTTGACTCTTCCGATGAATGAGTCTGTTTTCCTAACGAATTGGTTTCTTCAGATTTAGACAGAATCATATTCAAGCCTATTCAAGCCTATTCTGCCAATTCTACCAACATTCCAACCTTTTCAGAGGTCCAAAATTTATAAACAACAATCACAGATGCCAAAATACTCATATATATATATATATATATATATATATATATATATATATATATATATATATATATATATATATATATATATATATATATATATATATATATATATATATATATATATATATATATATATATATATATATATATATATATATATATATATATATATATATATATATATATATATATATATATATATATAACAAGCAATTAGATTGTAAATCCCCCCTAAAGTTATTTTTGAAGTATTTACCATGGGAATAATCAATTTCATCATATTATCAGCCAAATTCAAGGTCTAAAATCATGCACAAATTTTATCTAAGGCATACACATTGCCTGTACTCAAACAGAATCGGAAAACGCCTAAATTTAGAATCAATGACAACATACATCTGAAAAAAAGTGGATAAATGGTATATACAGATTTTGCGCTACACATTCTCATGGTATACTTTGGATAATCACGATTATCATTACGACATTAGCAATCCCAAAATCGCAGTTCACACATAATGTCATCAAATAAGAACTTTTAACTTTCTCAAATCATCAATATGCATAAACATGAATTTGAACGTGAAATACAATTGAAATAAAGGCATAAACTCGTTCTAAAACCATACAAAGATTCAAAACATAATCATCTTCAAGAATTAAGAACATGCAGAATCAAAAGACCAAAGGTTAGCTCTCCTTACGATTTTCTCCTAGCATGCTTGACGAAACTCGCTTCCAGCAATGTTTTTCACGGACTCAGACCCTTCTTTCGCACCAATATCAAACCTCAAGACCTCTCTGGCTTAAGGATTTCAAGTTTTAGACCCCTCCTCAGATCTGAAACACGCCTTAAAATAGGCTAAGACGCATCATAACATGTTCAAAACAAAGCTAATTCACCCAAGCGAATGGTTTTCTCGCCTAAGCGACTAGGCTTATTCGCCCAACAAATTGTCTTGTTTGCTCAAGCGAGCCAAAATTGTCTCGACAACTTTTTCTGTTGTTTGCGACTTTCCAAAAGGAATCATACTTTTTCCGGACTCGAGGCAACTCACCCAACGAGTCATCTGGCTCGCCCAAGCGAACCGAAAGCATCATAAGTGTCATATTCCCTTCTAGAAGCGCGATAACTCACTTAAACAGTATATTTTGGTCGTCCAATGAGTCAAAACTATCCTTATCTTAGAAACTCAAGGGTCTTACAACTGTTGCAATGACAAGCTTAAACATCTTCAATGTAAAGCTTTTTTTCGCTGAAGTGTTGTTGTTGAGAAGGAGAAACACAAAAGGACAAGGAAGAAACTGATTTTGAATTGGCATTGTAATGCTAAAGTAAACAAATGCACTTAAGATATAAAAGAGACTTGTTTACGTTTGATCTATGTACGTCAGACATAAATTTATGTTTGTCAAACGTAAATTTTCTCTTGACGTGCACAAGTTAGACATAAAAAATCTCTTTTAAGTTTGATATGAATATATTGGATGTAAATTTTGTTCAATTAATAATAAAAATGTCACCACATATTTTTCTACGTCCGTTACCTTAATGTCTGACATAAATTTTTTATGTATGTCATAAATTCGATGTCGCCTGAGATAATTTGAGTTAGTGAATTTCTACCGATGAGAAAAAGATTAACAATGTTAAATATTATATTTCATTGATTTTTTTTTCAATTAGTCTTTAAGACAACTATATATTACTATAATATATCATATGGTAGTGAGACAAGTAATCATTTAGATATCAAAACATGTTTTATGAATTTCCTTCGATTGAAAATCATCTATTACATGTTATGCTAATTCGTATTAAGTTTTTTAAACGTCTTTAATCGAAATAAAACAATAAAAACGAAAAGAATAATTTAGTACACGTTAGCCATTTGACTGTTTAAGGTACCACTGTAGGTAACAACAATGGTGTGCTATGTTATGATACAGTGAGATCATGATTTTGTTGTATCTGATTCAAATGATTATTGAGTTCAAACACGATTTATAATGTAACTCAGCAAAGTGATTGCCATGACGTAGAAAGTTCTCCTAATTCAACTTCATTCTTATAACTTTTTGATTTTGTGGTACATGAACTATATTTGTCCACCGGAACCGTGGGACATTGCAAAGCATTATTAATGTATACAAAAAAAAATATCAGTCAACGTTTGAATTTATTACTTGTTAGGCAACTTATGTCGGAAGACTTTGAACAATGTCCTATGTAATGCTTCGAACCAAAGCAACCCTAATTCTGCTCAAAATGAATTCTTCTAAAAAAATGGATTCGCACAATTATTTATGTTTATTCAAGAACAAGGTATAAGAGTCTAAACTATATTTAAACATGACTCCATAATTGATGCAATCTGATAACAATATTTTCTAGAAAATTTGCTTCATTGAATTCATGATCTTGATTTCAATATTAATTATTTGATTTAAGGTTTTCTATTCAGGTACAAAACCATATAGAAATTATTAGTTAAAGTTTAATTTTTTTTAAAATAGTATAGTTAATATTTAAAGTATATTTTCTATGACTTTTTTATCAACAAACGAAAAATACATTAAAATAAACATTCGAAATGTTTCAATCCGTATATAAAATGAAAAAAAAAATTATACAAAATTTACAAACTATATGTATTCAACCATAGGTCTTAATATAAAAGAATCACCCTTTCAACTCCTATGGGAATAAACCAATACCTCTAAACCAAAAAACATGTTACATCTTTAAAATCAACTATAAGCTTTATACTTTATAACTCGATGATGACTTATTAACTTATCTGTGTTCATAATATAGCTTACATTAATAATTACATTCTATTTGGTGAAAAAATCTATTTTTTATTATTTTAGTGTAAAATCTTGACAAATCAAGAAAATTTTAAGTTAATAAATAAGCTTAATTTCTCATTTAATAAGCAAGATAATACTCAAGATAAAAAAAATCTATATTTGAATGATATTTGAATTTAAAAAATTGAAGATTTTATATCTATATAAAAAAAAATTTTTGAAGCTGGTTAATATTTTCCTTGTTTGTTTCTGAGGAATTTTTCATAATTGGAAGTTAGACGTTTATCTTGTTGCTATCTATAGCATACATAAGTTCAAAATAAAATTTGAGAACTTGAGGTAATGCAACTCATGTAAGTAACTACTGAAGAATAAAGATAATAAAGTTTTTCCACCTTTAAGTAAACGAGAAGAATTAAATATTGTAAAAAGGTTTTTGTTTTGTATCATTTTTTGTGTTATTTAAATAAGTGTCAATTATTGTAACAAGTACAACAATTTTCTTAGGGGCTTTAAGCAATTGAAAAGTAATCCATCACGATAGTTACGTACAAAAATTTTCCTGGGACACGACCTAAAACTAACTCTTTTCAAAGTAATTATGTAACCATTTTTCTTGAAAAGTTTTCGTCATATTAATCATTCACCTTATTTTATTGAATACTTTTAACTTTAGAATGTGTCGATCAAAATTCATATTGTTTCTCATAAACAAATTCTAGTTAAAGACACACATTACTAAAAAGTAGGGATATCATAAAATAAGTTATATGACACGTTATTTATATATTATTTACTTTATTTTTATTTATGACGGGTTAACATTTTATAATTAATAGTAAAATTTAAATTGAGATTTATTAGAACTCTAAAAATCTTAAAATCTAATTAAACGTAAAAGGATTAATATCTTCGATTCGATTCGGTGCATATATATATATATATATATATATATATATATATATATATATATATATATATATATATATATATATATATATATATATATATATATATATATATATATATATATATATATATATATTCAAAAGTTCAAACTTAGATTTAAATTAACTTGAGTTGAATAATGGTATTTGAAGGGAACTAAATAAAAATAAGAAAAAAAGTAATGTGCAATAAAACACTACATGGGCAAGAAGAAACTAAACGTGTTCTTAATTTGAGATAGAGTACTCATATACTCAATGTTTTTGTGGTCATAACTTAAAACAAGTGCTAACAAGGTCTTAAAGAAAAATATATATCCACTGGGATTTCAATGCTTTTATATGACTTATCATATGATTACCAAACTTTGGTAAAGTAAGATATGAAGTAAAAATAGGATAAATATGTAATTAGAAAAAGTAAGATGAACATGGACTTTATCTAACATTTGCTGAACTATAACAAGAATTTGATAATAATATTTATGATAATATTAATAATAACAGCAATAATAATTATGATAACAATAAAAATAATAAAAAATTAGAACAAAAATTATAGGGGTGACAATCATAATAATAAATGTTATGATAAAATAATAAGAAAATTATATACGTGGCCCAATAAAGATAATAGAAGTGATAACGATGGTACTAACAATGATAATAAAAATAATATAATAGTAAATAATAATAAAAATAATAGAAATATTATGATTATAATAAGGAAGATAGAGTAATTTGAGATAATGGAAGACAATTATCTGATCTTGCTTCTTTCAACTTTTCTCTCATCTATATCATATACTAATAAAATAAAGAAAAGTGATATCATATGAATACAACAAATAATTTATTAAAGCAAATTAAAATAATTAACCAATCCTATTCCATTATTTTCTAGTAACGAAACAAACCTTTAGACATGGAAAAAATAATCATTAAGTCATGTTTTCAGGTATCTATTATTACATTAATTAACAACCATGCACCTAATTAATTTATTATTATCTAATGTTACCGAGTCAATTCAGTAAATAATGAAAGATCGATGATGAAAAAAGAAAGTGCCGAACAGTCAGAATATATTCTCCCATTTAAAAATTTAAAAATTTATCGTTATAAATATTAGGAATTAAAATTAAAATTAAACCAGAATTGTACTAAGAAAATTTAACGACACAATATTGACTTACCTTATTCTATACTTATTTATATTTTGTACGTAATAAATAAATCTTTAGTAACAACTAAATACTTTATGTATTTAATAGCAATAAAATATGAAATAAATGTTTATTGTTATATTAATATTTCACATTCATATGAGTACGTTATTTGATTGTACTATCGAGCATTAAAGGGTTGGGAAAACATAAAATTTAGTTATAGTATTGGGAGTGAGAAGATAAAAGAAAAAAAAGTTAATGAAGAGAGTGGGAGAAGTTTCCTAAAGTTGATTGATTTGTGTTGATACGTAATGGTGATAGAAGGATGAGGTAAGACGATGAAGGCACACCTGTCACACACCATTTATGAAGAGACAAAACAAAAGATGTGTTCAACTTACTCAGACACATACATTTGACAATGACCCTTAAAAGTCATAACACATCAAACATTGCAACCTTACATTTCTACAACTACTTTGGTCAACAAGGAACACTCTCTTCCTCTTTCTCTCTCCTTATTAATCTATGCCAACATTATTCTCTCTCTCTCTCTCTCTCTCTTTCTCTCTCTACCCATTCTTCTTTTGCAAGTTTTTTGCTTCTTCATTCATCTAAATTCATACTTTATGAAACACATTTTGTCATTAACTATGCTACTTTTTCTTTATCTTAATTTTATTAGCTTTTCATTAAATTTCTTTAACCTGCTTTTACACATTTAATTAAAGTATGTCATTGATGTTGAAATGAATACAAATTAATTATGTAGTTAGGTTCATTCTCTCTCTCACACACATATTTTTTTGTTTGCTTTTGGAATTGTCAAATTCAACTTTAAAGAATCTAGAAGTGTAATAAAAAAAGAAAAAAGATAAAACCTTCCAGAAGCTGTGTCCATCGACGGAGTTTTTAATTCGTAGTCTTGTATAAAAAAAATTGAGAATATGATTTAGGAAAATTCCCTATACTCCTAAGTCTTGTTTTATACATAAACAATTCTCTCCCGTTAGATAATTCTATTAAGGATTTTTTTTTTGGTTTTTTAAATTTAAATTTAATTTATTTTGAAAAATCATAAAAGGGGTGTTTGATTAAAGAGAGGTAATTAATGAGAGAAATGGGAGTTTGATTAAACGTAAGGCAGTGTTTGATGAAACCGTGGGCTGTTTTGTTTTGTGTGGCCCATGGTGTGTACGAATTTGGGGAGGAAACAAACAACATCACATTGTGGGTCAGTGTTTGTAATGAATGAAGCAGCACCGTCCATTGACCCGTTGATCGATGAGAAGGAAGTTGGACGGTGTGAGATGCATGACGCATGGCATGGAGATGTGTATGGGCGTGGCACAGTGTGAATGGTGCGTGAGGGTGAGTCACCGTTGGGGGAGTCAAGGAGAAAAGACAACACCACTGTACCATCAAGTACAGCCCACCTTATATTACTTTCAACAACCAATGTTGCTTTGATTGATTAATAGTCAATGTTTTCGTGTTTGAAAAAACTTCATCCTTTCAACAATCTAGTTGTTTGGTTGGTTAATATATATATTTTATTTGTGTATGTATGGGTATGATTTTTTAGTTTCTAACTGATTTAGAATATTTAAGATCTAATTAAATAATGTAATTAATGTTAAAGATTATGACACATGTTTTGAACATAGTGTGACATTTATTTTTAGGATGTCACGAGTATATGTATAAAATATTCTTTATTTGTGGAGATTTAAAATTTGAGATTTAAAATATGATACTATGTAGAAAATTGAAGTAATAAAAATCTTAATTTATTTAACACTAATTAAATAAAAACTTAATTAAATATTTAAAACTTCTAAATAATTACATGTGTTTATTATACTAAAATCAAATGAAACTCTTTCAAATCTAAAATGAAAAATTTCTTAAAATACTTTTAAACAATTAGTCACTCTACTCGTTTGCTAGAATATATGTAAGATCATATATTCTTGTATAACAACACAAGCTATACAAATTACAAAAAACAAAAAACAATAAGAGTGAGATAATAGAAATACCATCTAATATGAGATCACAAAATAATAAACATTAATCATCTTATTAATGCTATCAACATATTGCATAAAACAAGATCATCTCAATCATAAGTTACAGTCAAAACATACCACAACCAAGCACTTCCAAACCATATGTCATTCTCTTGTGTCCTATTATACAAACCTGTTTACCAAAACAAGACGATTCAAGTCATCCTCCACCGTAGCTTTGGACCTATCTCTCATGCTCCTCAAGGACTTATGAGTAAAAAATATGTTGCTAAACAGATACTACACTCAACACGACTAGAAAATCTATGGGCGAGGCATATTTCCCTTTCTTCCACCTCGAAAGACGAAAAGGGCAGCACTTGAACCTCATCTCTTCTACCGCCTCTCATAGAAGAAGGTATATGTAGAAGAACACTTGAAGAGAAGATGTTATTGATGAAAAGTGCAAGAAACATAACATAAGAATAATACCAACATGAAAAGAGTGAAAAAGCTTAAAGTGTTCTTATATCGTCTGAAGCTCAATATATATTGAGAGAAAAATCTTTGTAAAAGACATAAACACATTCAAGTGTCATAGATTGTATTGTATTAGATCATTTATCCTCTCGTTGAGAGTTATTCAATTGTACCTTGTAGAAAATCCATTTGTGGATTTGATGTAAGTTCTGAAGAGAACTCAAATATTTAGTTGTTCAGCTCAGGTTGAGTTGAATGTCTCGACAATTGTCTAAGGTTAGATCCTGGAGAGGCTAAACTCGTCTATTTGTATTGACTATGAAATTAGGAGTGATGTTTCTTTTTGCTTAAGTCAGAAATTGTTTCGTTGTCATCGTCCTATGCGATGTAGGCTTTCTTTTTCTTGAAGAACTTTTTTTTTTTACCCTTCTTTTGATTTGGGCAGTTCGCTTTTAAGTATCCCCTTTCTCCGTAACCATAGCATCTATAGTTTGAGGAAGATCCTTGATTTTCTCTCTTTTCGTATTTGAATCTTCCTTTGTCTTTTGATCTCATGAACCTGTTGAGCCTTTTTATCATGAGTCTCACATTTTCTTCCTCATCTGAGTCTTCATCTTCTATTTTGCTTTTGCTCCTTTTTTCCTCAGATTTTAAGGCTAGAGTCTTTTTTTTCTTAGTTTTTGCTTCTTCTTCATCTAGTCTTCCCAGGTCAAAGTCATGCTCTCTCAATTTTCCAAATAATGTCGCCATAGTCATTGTGTTGAGATTTTGTAACTCAGAAATTGCAGTCACTTTTGGTTGTCACGACCTGTCTAAAGATTTCAAAATTTTAATATTAAGCTCATCATTTTTGAAAGACTTACCTAGTCCAATGAGATTATTAACAATGTTGGTGAAGCGTTTCTGAACGTCTGAAATTGTTTCTCCTTGCTTCATACTGAACATTTCGTATTCCTGGATCAAGGTATTCTTTCTAGCTCTCTTTACGTCATATGTACCTTCATGGGTTACTCTCAGCACTTCCCACATTTCTTGAGCAGTCTTACAAACAGAGATCCTGTAAAACTTGTCAACGGTTAAAGCAGATGAAATAATATTTTGAGCTTTTACATCGTTTTGAAACCTTTTCTTTTCTTCAGTAGTCCACTGAACACGGGGCCTTGGTTCTTGCATATTGTCAGTAGGAACAGACGAACCAAATGCAATAACTTCCCAAATATCACAATCAATAGACTCAATAAATATTTGCATTATAACCTTCCAGAATGCATAATTTTCACCTGTGAATAGAGGTGGTCTATTGATAGAAGCACCATCTGCAAAAGTTTCATATAATCCTACCATTTGAATAACTATCAAATCGAGCTCTGATACCAATTGTCAGAGCGGCTGCAACAGAATGGTTAATGTGGAATAACAAACCAAGAGGGGTTTTAATACAAACGTGTGCCTTTTAAATTTCTACTCAATTAAACTTACTAAGCAAATATTAACGATAAATAAAAGAGAGTAAGGTTGAGAGAAATTTGCACAGATGATTTTATCCTGGTTCGGATCTTACATATCCTACGTTCAGTCGCTTATCTCAAATCAAGATAAACATTTCACTACTCACAAAACAATTACAAATTACAATCACAAAGAAACAATTTGTAAAAGTTTAGAAAACACCTCTCTTGAAGCCACAAGAGATGAGACACACTTCCCTTAAACACACCAAGGAACGAACACCTCCTCTGAATACTTCACGAAGGATGAACATTTCCTTTGAGTCTTCACAAAGGATGAAACACTTCCTCCAAATACTTCACGAAGGATGATTTCCTCTTCCAAACACCTCCTTAGACGCACCAAGGATGAATCAGCTATTCCTCTGTCACCGTAGCAGCACTTCACCAGCTCCACAAACGAGAGTTTCTCAAGCCGATCAAGAACACACAAGTCTCAATGATTTCTGAGTTTTAGAGCACAAGAGAAGAGTTATTGTTGATGGAAAATGAGAGCTTATTTATAGACTCAAGCAAATACTCTTTCGTTCTTCATTTCCAGCCATTTAACGCTTTTAATCGATTAATATTATTGTTAATCAATTAAAATGAGTACAACGACTAGTTTTAACGGCTAGACAACTCCAACGGTCACTTTTAATCGATTAAAATGTATTTTAATCAATTAGCTAATAGATTAAAATGTATTTTAATCTATTAAATCGAAGAAAGTTGAGTTTCAGCTTTTACTCGTTTTAATCGATTAATACTAGTTTTAATCGATTAAAATAGTGCGATTTTGACTCTGGACATCAATTATATAATATGAAAGTACATGGAATCAAAACCACTAAAAATATAAGTCCTAGACACTGAACTACAATTATTACAAAAGCTTTCCATTGCAATACAAGTCTTCATAACATCTTGAATCTTGATTTCTCTTTACTTGATTTGGACATCATCAAAACTTCATCTTCATCATTTTTCTAACAATGTTAATACTCTTGTTAACCAAGAATGGTGAGAATATTCAGTGAGAAGTTAGAGAGGTAAACCTCATGTAATCTTGGAAAAGATTAGTGAAATCCCATAAGAGTTTTCGAGGTAAAACTGGATGTAGCTCAGGTTGAGTGAATTAGTATAAAAATCTGTAGTTTATTGATTTCCTATCCAAAACACTTTCCATTCACCTATCTCGTTAAAAATCAGCGTCTAAACATTTTCAATTCATATATATTATCTTTATAAGTCATTAGATGTTGCTTTGCAAAAAGAATTTGAAAAACACCAGTCACCCCCCACCACCCTCCCCCTCCCTCCTCCTCTAGTGTTTTTCTTGTATATTTCATGGACTAAGTATGTGGTTAAAGGGATTCCATAGGGAAACCCTTGTGTTTGTTCTATAGTGTGATGTATTGATATAGGGGCTCTAAAATGAAGGATGATTCCGACACTCTTAATAACCATTCAGTCTCAAGTAGAGAAGAATGGGGTATGTCATGGAGAGTAGTAGGAGGTACTTAGTCTAGTGATTGTTGTTTGGCCAATGAGTTTTTATGGATTAACCTTGGTGTGTGGTCGTTTGATATGGATTGTTTCACCACACAGGGGTACAGGTCCCCCAAGATTTCGACATCAATACATGTATCTGAATGCTCTAGTCTAGAAATGATTGTATGTCTTAAGATTGATTGATTTGTCTGTTATATGATTACTTCTATAAAAGTGAAATATGATTGTATGTCTGATTCGGGTTGCTCGAATTAGTTTCTATGATTTGTTTTCTACAGGTCTCGTGGACGTGAATTGATTGACGAAGTCACAACTAGTTTTGAGTGGAGGAGCAGTAGCACAATTTGAATGTTCGTGATTCAGTGGAGGCACGAAGGAATCAAAATTGGTGGTGGAGGAGAATCGCGATTGGGATTTCGCAATTAGGGTTTCTAAATTGGGTTTTTGGATTTCTTTGATTTGTAGGTTGGAGGCGTGATTCTCAGTTTAGATGAGGGTTTCTGATGAAGTTTGATGGTGGTGTAGGCGAAATTAGGTTCTTCACGTTCTAGGTTTCAAACTAGCTTTGCGCGAGGTTGAATGAAGAGTGACGATAAAGCGTAGAGAACTGGAGAATGGCGGTAGCGCTGTGATGTAGGATAGCAGCGATTTTGCTCTGGCTATTGGCGGTGTAGTTTTGGGATGAACAACCCTGGATTTCATATACCGGTTCACTTAGAATTTGTTGCGTTTGATTCACTGCGCAAGGTGGCTTCATCGTGACGGTTTGACGGGCTGTTGTGGCTGCCATAGTTGAAGGCGACACATGGCTAAATGGAGTTGCGGTGGTCCGATGGAGATGATGACAATGCAAGGTTCTACGGTGGCGTAATGAAGAAGATGAATCCTCTTCTGCATCAGAACCCTAATTTGGGTGGGAAATTACAAGTCATAATTTAAATTTTCCACGTAATAAAATCATCCAGATCAGCATCACCACATCAATAGACTTTGATGTCGTCTGTCAACACTTAACGGAGAGGGCTTAAGTTTTACGATTTTTCAAAAATTAGGATCCAATTGATATTGTTTTCAACAAGAGGACCCATCTGAGATTCTCCTATAAATACGAGGACCATAGGGCTTAAACCTATAAATTACTAATGTTAAAAATCTTTTTAAGGTGTTGTTTGATTTAATTTTTAAGTTCTACTAATTTAAAACTCCTTTAGTTTTGAACTTTGATCCTTAAAAATTATGATTTTCTTAACAACATAATTGGAATAGTTTTCATAGAAGGTGATCAACCTAATTCCAAAATACAATGATAATAAATAAAAAAGAGTGAATACATTTTTTTCTTATTTTGTTTAACATATTTAAATAACAAATAAATAAATCCACGTAATTTCAAACTATCGAACCACATTTCTATCACCAAATTCTTTAGTGCACCTGTGACTCATTCGAACGGTCAAATGTGTTCTCTAAACACTGGAATTTATGCTAAAACATATTTATAGTTGAAATGGAGTACCACTTTGCTCATTAGACCCGAGACTAGGTGCATTAAACCATTTGACATCTCCAAAATTACCTAAACTCAAATCCACACTTTCTAACACCAAATTCTACAAACTAAAGGTTTTAAAAAGTCATAATGGACTCAATAACAAATTCAAAATCCTCATTTTCATCACAGACTCTATACTGTAGGTTTTCACTAGTTAGAACCTAAAAAATGGACTAAAGGCGACAAAAAAATATCAACATATGAACCCACTTGTAGTTCAACCTCAGATATTGCCTAACTCAACATCTAAACAAGTCCTAAATGACTTAAAAACTGATCCTAAATTTCTAGTTTTCTCATCCAACCATTATCACAAAAACTCGCCTATCAAAACTCCTAAACTAGGACTTAAACCTATCCAAAATCATCCTATTACCTTCTATCTCTTTCTCACACAATTTTACCAACTCACAATGTCAACAAGTTTCTAATGACCTCTCAACACATCCCAAATCACAGTTCCTCCCCTTAGACTCCTGCTCTTAGAGCTCACCCATCAAAACCTCCATTTTGACTAAAGAAAAATACTTTTAACTTAGTCTAAATCACTTCCTCTCAACATTAGAACCAGTTTGACACCACCAAACATCTCAACAATAGCATTCATGACAATAATCAATTCCAAACAGAATCAACAAGGTATTCAACATCATTCAACCAATAACCATCATTCCAAAACACTCAATACTTAATAACCATCATTTTTAACACAATCAACAACATGCATCAATTTTATATACTACATAATATAATTTCATACTTAATAATTCGATTTTAAGATAACATTGGTTTCCCTTAGCTCTTTAGAAGACCAAATTATTCTAGAAAACCCTATATCGCTTTCACAACTCGAACAGCTCTATCTGCACCTACAAACAACATAATAAAGACCAGGGTACGCCGTTTATTACCAATGATCAGTAAAGAACATAAAAGAATACTCAAGTAATACATGCGATAGAGCCAAACATCACATGAAACGTGAAACCAGAGAAAAGAGTAGAAACTAACTTACTTTATTTGAAAAACTGATCGGGTAGAGTTGGAGATCTCACCACGAGGATCACACAGGCAGTCTCAAATCTTCAAACAGATGAACAGGGTGCAAAAACCATTAGAGAGAAGGCAGAGGACTCTAGAAAAGTAGTTTCTAGAGAGATGATATGTTTTAAAATAATGAAACTCGTTTATAACAAATCCATTTATATTAAAATAATCGAGTCTCAATATTTTTAAACTACTACCATCTCTAAAATATCATTTTCTAAGTCTTTACATAAATAAATATACTAATGTAATATTTAGCTTTTATAATACATATTTTTCTCACTAAGTTTATCTTTTTTATTGTTCTAACTATTTTTTCATTGTAATAGTTTTTTCGTTACGTAACAAAAATATATATAAAAAGATATTGTTTTATAACTTTTTACTTTAAAATACCCTATTATTTTACCTATGTAATAACTATTTTTTAAAAAAAATTCGATTATCAGGGACTCCATTTGCGTGGCCACCTGAAACTTTTGGTTTGGTCTATAACTGGTTGTCGTCATTATTGTATTGATGGTAAAGTTCCATGATGTTAGACAACATAAAATAATAACTAATATTGAAGTAGGATTGAGTTGTGATGACACATAACCACATAAGCACAAAGTAGCTTAGGCCAAATCATTGTGATATAACATAGGAGTAGAACTTTGCGTTATCTTACCATCTACCCTAACCCTAGATACTGAATAGCTTTTAATCTTCTTGAATTGATCTTAAACTCAAAAAATTTGCATGATTAGTGCAAAAAATTTTGGTGAAGATCGAAAAGAAAGGAATGGCGTATGAGTGGGTGTATCCTACCTATACACAACTTACTTCTTTCCTTTTCCAATCTTCTCTTCTCTCGCATTGGACGAAAAACCATTTTTTGTGATAAAGTTGTCAAGCTGTGGGGCACATTCGCATCTTCATCTCCATTTCATCACAACTTACCTTTCAAACTCTTGCGTTATTGCATTCGTCATCTCTTTTCTCTTTCATTGCTTCTTTCCTCTCTCCTTCCCAATTATTATGCGTCTTTGAAGGGTTTCAATCCGTTATGCATGTACTAATATCCCTTCCCCAATATCTTATCTATTTATGTGGAGACATCATTTACTACCTCCAACTAATCAAACTTACTTCCAATTCTAATCATGCCACTTTAAGTTCAAACACTAGTTTTACTATTGGAATTATTTTTATTAGAGATGACAAAATGATTCCCATCTAGATTTTGACAAACTAAGAATTTTTTAACTTCTACTTGTTTCACTTGATAAACTAATTTGATGAGACATGAAATCAACAAAAATATTTAAGTAAAATTTAAAATAAAAATAATTTAAATCCTTTTTATATTATATTATCTAAAGATATAAATATATAATAAAATTTTAATTTAAATTATTAATATTTATAAATTTTATTTAATTATTAATTATAAAATAACAACTTAACTAATAAAAATAATAGTTTATTTTAATTTATTCTATTGAAGATATTAAATAATCAATTAAAACTTTATAATGTAGTTTTAATATATATATATATATATATATATATATATTCTAAAATACAAAAATAAGAAAATAATTAAATTTTTGAAAAAAACAAGTTAAAATTTTTAACTCCCTCTCCTACGACCACTTGGTCTCTGTTTTTATAATTCAATGGTAGGACATGTCAAAATACAATGGACCAACCCGTATTACTATCTATTAACTAATAGTATCAAGATCCACGGGTTTAATCTGAACCGTAAATGATTTTTTTTTTCTTGCTTTACGATTGGATTCTGGTGTTCTGATTTTGGAGAAGTCACCGAGTCAATGCTTTTGATTCACAGATAACAGTCTCACAATTATACACGTAAGATTGTGGACTAAAGAAAATAAATAAATGAATGATACTCCCCTTATTATTAATATATAACATACACAAATAATATAGTGAAAGTATTCCTAGCAAAAGTATTTTGAAAGATGAAAAACCTGTTTTTGTTAAATTGAGTTAACTTATTAAATTAAACTTTTAGTTAAAACTTTTTGTTTACAGATGTAAAATCCAAATTGATATATGTATGCTTATTAATATAGTTGTTTATTTTTTTATAAAAATATATTTATGACTGGTTATTCTTTTTGGTTTAAAGATTAAAGATTTTGTGAATAAAATAAAATAGTTTACATAGTAATACTAAAATAATAGCATACATAAAAAAAACCAAATAATCATATTGTAAAACTTAAAAAATTATTGCACTAAAATCTTGTTAACTATACACAATGTTTTACTAACTATTAACAAAAACGCTATTCAAAATTTTTATATATACATCTTTTTAAAGTAACAATCAACTATAAAATTCTAGTTGTTGTTTTTTTTAGCACAAGGTCGTTTAAAGAGACAAGATCATTTAACAAAAATAATATGTATAGCTCAAACCGTCTAAAGGATATATTTGATAAAACACTATTGAACAAGTAAGCAACTCATCTATACTTATATAAAATATTATACAACTCATAAATAGTGTTTGATGAGAACAAGTTTAAGATTTCAACTATTTAAGACAATTTTTACTAAACGTTGTATCTTGTAAGCAATATGTTACTCAATAGAACAAACTTAGTGCTTTAAACGCTCAATATACATAACATGCCTAAACGCTCTACAACGTTTATAAAATTAAATACATGTACAATTTATACTCCTTTGTTTGTGGTGTTTTGTGTCTCTTTATCTATGCAGATAATGACAATACTAAACTTTATTCAAAATTTTATACAACATCAGAAAGACATTGAGAAATAGGAAGACATTCTTGAAATGTTTCCTTAATGCTTTTTGCTTTGAGGAAATCGTACACGCCACCTTTGCATAAAGCATTGTTGCTCTGAAGCTACGTAACACTTGACTTCGTACCTGAAGCATACCTAGTTTCCTCATAGTCAAGTCTCTTTGAGTAACAGATCTTTCTTGAAGAAAACTATATAAAGAGGACTGGATGAAGAGAAGAATAAAAGAACAATCTTTGAATCTTACGTTGTTATTCTTTCTCTTTAAGCATACATCGTCTAACACCCTTTTTGTGAAAAGAAATTTTTTACAAGTCTTCATATTTCATTGTATTGAAAACATACTTTCTTTGCGAACTTTGATCTGTACTTCATTTTTGTCTAAAACAATTTTATTGTGTTTATAAATTTGGAAGAGAATAAAAACACTTGTTTGTTTAGTTCAGTTAAGTTAAATGGTCTAGTTAAGAAGACTACTGTGTAACTAGGAGTGGTTAAACTCGATTGTAAACCATGAGTGATGAAACTTATTGTAATCTTTGAAAGGTTAGTAAAACCCCTTAAAAGTACTTAAGAGAGAATTGGACGTAACTCACGTTGAGTAAACTAGTATAAAAATAAGTTTATCTTATTGGTTTTCTTTTATTTACATTTTCCTAAACGTTGTTTAAAAACTTAAAGTATTTAATACATATTTACGAAAAGTATTTAAAAATTATATTCAACCCGCTTGTAGTGTTTTATGTGTTCAAACACCAAGTTGGGACCGAAAAGACACTTTGAGATCTCATAGGTCTCACCAAGCTACATGACTCCTGTCATACTTGAATTCAAATCAAGTATTAATTTGACTTGTTAAAAGTAGGACATATGATTGTAGTTTGATGACCAAAGTTTTCTTTCTGATTGGAATGCCGTGGAGAAATTTGTCATTTTGATGAATGACTAAAATTCAGAGAAAAAAAAATATTTTAGCAAAATAATGGGAGATGGAATTTGCATTGATTCAATAATTTAAGTATATAGTTTTAGGATATGTGTTTTGTAGAAGAAAAACCTGGCCTACTTTTCTTTTATACCTTCCAAAAACCTAATTACGCTTTCTAGTTTCTCACACATACATAGATAAACATATGCCCTGAGAGTCAAATGTGTATTTTTTGCATTTTTATATGCATAGTGGATTGACACACTTGACATTCTTGATAGAAGAAAGGATCCAAGTTCTCTGCAATGCAATACCTGATAGAAAAATGGTTGTAGAGACACCTCAAGACCCCAAGTCAAAGCACTATTCTCCTACCTAACGGATGTTTGAATCTATATTAAACCCCTTGACTGGAGTAAACCCAACATGCTTTCTATTAACTTAATACCAACTGGTTCATTACATTCTTATTATTTTTATACATGTCATGTTAAATTAAATAAAAAACACCCCTTGCATTATCGGACTCGGTCGTTCTACTTCTAGATTTCTCTGCGGAATATTATTATTAAATATGAACACGTTACCAGGTAAATGTTTTAGAAGCGGGTAATAAGCCAAAGCGTTAATGAACTAATGAAGTGATCACATGGTCACATGGATATGTTCGCCCAAACAAATCGAAATAGTCAAACACCGTACAGTGAGTCCACAACTTCATGTTAACAACACTTTTCGTGACTTTGGTGGATTAAGGTAAGGTGGCTTGGTGCCCAAGTTGCTCGGTTCCTTCTTCTGAATTTCTTGCAAAAGAAAGAGTCAAAAAGAAAGAAGTGGATAAGTTTAGTGATTAAAATTTGGCACCTAATCACACACATTATTATTAACAGTGGTAACATATAGATGTGATTTTGGTTTATAGTGGAGATCTTGATGGAGAAACTTTGGTTTTTTAAATTGATTTTGACTAAAGGATTCGGTGATATGAAAGCTACGGAAATGATTAAGAAGAAACGGACATGGGTGTCAAAAATGCAAAATGAACAGAAACGAATCTTGCCCTTAAGGCTCTCTTTCAACGAAAGTGAAAGATATGCGTATAATTATCTAAACTCAAACCATAAAAGCGCCCTTATGTGCTTTTTAACCAGGACCACCCAGTCACGTACTCTTGAATGCACATGAAAACCCACATTGCAAGAGAGTTACTTCAGCACCCAAATTCAGCCAAACCCACACAACCAAAACAAAGAAACGTACCATAACTTTCCAAAGACCAAGTCAGAGTTCTTAGACCCAACCACTAAAAACTTAGACAAGCAGCATAACAAGGTTGACACGCTGCACATGCCCATCCATGTTGTCTCCTAGCATACCTATCTATCTATATTCTTTCATACTTCATCTCTCTTTTTCCAAAACAATAAACACCAAGTAATTTCCGACATTAGTTATGGTGGTTTCCGAGAACAAATCGAACCAAAATATATGTATACCAATAACATAATGTGGTCCAGGGCCACCACATTTTTTATACATAAACTGGGAATTTCATTAAGTTAATTAAACTAAACATGGCTACCATATCTTCATTACACCTCCTTAATAATTGTAATAATAAAGGAACTATGTGACAAATTACAGAGAGAGAAAGAGAAAAATTACTACATGCATATCCTGATATCCATTCATTCCCTTCCCAAATTTACACAAGATCATCATCAACATCATCATCTTCGTCATCCTAGCTAGCTAGCTGGCTACCCGGCCCGATTGATTAACCCGCGAGAGGGGCAAAAAGGGGGAAAGTGAAAATTTTTCTGAGAATCTGAATTCTTTTGGCTCACATCACTTTCCACGACTCCAGAGTGGGAAAGGAGGAGAAGGTGTCAAAGTCTAAGCCTGCGGAACCGAAGGAGGCAGCATGAGAATCTAAGGCTGCGAGGGGCGGGGTGAAAGGGAGTTGTCCGGGCCCAGAAAGCCCTGTGGCAGGCCCGGATCCTACCGAGGTGGGGCCCACCACCTGCTGATGATGGTCCAACAGGAACGCCGAGGTGTCCAGTGTCGGCAGACAACCTGCGCCGCCGGAAAACCTCGCCAGGTTCCCCGCCGGACGCTGCGGCTCGGGTTTCAGAACCGAGGGCGCAATCGGCGCGGCAGCGCCGAATCTGACGCCGGTGACCTGCTGCACCATCTGGCGGAAGTTGGCTGGGTCCGCCGTGATGAAGGTGGTCTGGGAGCGCTTGGAGGCGCGCGACTTCCGCTTGGAGATCTTGCCGGTGGGCTGCGGGCCTCGGCGTCGGGGAGCAGAGTCGTGGTCGGAGCCGGAGAGGCTGGAGACGGTGGGAGTGGCGGTGGCGGCGGTGTTGGTGTCGGGATTGGTGGTAAAGGGAATAAAGTCGTTGTCTTCCGGAAAGACGGCGGCGGCGGAGATAGACTTCTGAAGGGCCCTGGTGATGGAATCGGTGTCGCGGGTGAAGAACTCGGCCAGCAAGGAATCGGAGACGGATGGACGAAACATCATCCAGGGCTCAATGCTAGCGACGTTCTCAGATGATGCCATGAAAAAGGTGAAAAGGATAAAAAGGGAAAAGTAAGAGTGAAGAATGGTTTTGTTTGGGTTGCAGAAAGAAGAAGAGAAGAAGAGAAGAAGTGAGTGAAGAGAAGGAGGAAGTGAAATGGAGGAAGAGAATTGAATGATAAATAGGGCGGTGGAGGGTATTTTGGAGAACTGGTGTGGGAAAGCGCGTTGTTCGGGGGACGATATCACACGCGTCACCTTGTCCGTACGCCGCTGTGACCTAAGCTTATGCTCATACTATTGCAAAACTTAGCCACTCACTCCAACTTCACTCTAACCCAACCATAGTTTACTTCACTTTACTTCACTCCACTCCCCACATAACTTAACTTAACCCTCTTCTTTTCTTCGCTTCCCTTACTTTATCACTTCTACAATAATTCATAATTACAAAACATCTTATTTATATTATCTATCAACAATTATTAATGTTTTAATCAATTCTTTTATTAATGTTTTAATCAATTCTTTTATTAATGTTTTTCAGACTACTACTGCTAATAACTGCCTTCCTTCATTAATGAAATTATTACATATAAATTTTACGTCAGATAGTAAAGCGTTTAAAGATTTTATTTACTATTTTAAATTGAAAAATAAAGTATTTAATGAAGTATATTAAACAGTTTAATTGAGTGCATGAAGTGAAACTATGGTCAGTGGTTTTTCTTGGTTACAAATACTATGGTCAGTCTGAGTGCAGTGACAGAAATTGTTGGTTGTTTTTTTCTTTTTTGTGTTCTAAATTAGTGTAAGAGAAGAGTGAGAAATTTGAGGTAGAGTAACGCATTGTTTAAAGAAAAGAAGATAACGGAAAAGGGTGTTTGAGGTTGCATGTGGTGGTTGGCATGTACTGTTTGGGGAGGAGAGTGTTGAAACGTAACGGTTGACGGTCAAGCCGCGTCATTCCTTCGACGCGTAAACCCGCATTCCAATCCCCCTTTTTAATGTAAAAAAAGCCATCTCATCATTTACTCTCTTTTTAAACCCCACAAAACTTAAGTAACGTATATAATATCATTATCTAATTAAATTTGGAATTTTGCATTTACAATTTATATTTTTTAAATTATATTATATGTTTTCAAAATAAAAATTTTAAGTTATTTAAATAACTTATATCTAATATATATATATATATATATATATATATTATTCTTATAAGTTCGAATTGTAATTGTTTAACATATAATTTCTTTTATTTTAGTTTATATTTTTTTCACTGTTGCAATGTTGTTATTAGTTAATTCAAGAATGTCTTTGTTACTTGATCTTGTTAATCTTCGGTTAAAGAGTATATAAAATTATTATATTACCCAAGTCAATAATATGTAATAAGCAATAAATACTATAATGATGAGATCATGTATCATACCTTGCAAATAGTTTCTATTTATAATTTTTTGAGTTTTTGTCTTTCATAGACCTAGGTTTCATAGGTATCTTAATTTAAATTTTTTTAAATAATAATTAGTTATTTTAATCCTCTATTAGTCCTTCCTAATGAATTTTATTGTCAATAAATATTTTACGGGTGTTAAAACCTTATATGGATATTGTTTCGATTGAATTGGTCCGAGGGTCGGTCATCCTCTCTTGCTCTGCTATCTTTTTGATCTTCAATTCTCTCCGAGAACGTGATCCACTACAATGGGTTGTTGACCTATAGAAGACACTCCGACACTCAAGTCAGATATGTTTCATAAAGAGATCTATATTTTCTTAAGATAGAAAAATGTGATTGTACCTGGACATCAGTTGTCTACTTATAAGGCTTGTGACAGCCACGTCCATTGATTAACCATAAGTGCAATATATTTTAGGTAATCAAACCCAATAATTAATCATTAAAGTCGTATATTTGTAGAGGTTAAGGCAATCTGACCTATTAGTACCTGCTTAATGACAATCAATTCTGATCGGTATACTTCAAATAGTACATAAGCCCCCCAAGTCCGAGCAAGCTCTTTATTAAAAGAGAACTCCTAGAACCTGAACAGAAAATGCTAAGAGTTCTCTTTGAAACTTTTTCCTCTGCAAGAGATTTTCACTCCAAAAAATATGCTTTTAAATAAAGTAAACGCTTCAATATTTATTTTTATAATGAAAAGGCATTAGAACCTGACAAAGCTGAACTTGTTGAGTAGTTGACTAATAAGAGTTATTTTTCGAACTTCTTGCGTTGAACAGGGATTTCTGAAGCCATTTTTCTAACTTCCCCCCAAGCGGTCCTGATGCAGGAGTCCTGCTTAAGGTTGGTATATATATATATATTATTATACGAGTTATTTGTTGCTCCAAAGAAGTGTGGATTTTGTCAATCTTACTTGAACTATTCCTTATCTATCTTAAGGATTGGAAACATGTATCTTTTGAAACTAGTGTATCTAAACAATCTTATCTTATTATATTGGAAAATGTACCAACTAAAAAAACTCCTTATATAAATTAGCAAATATACATATATGTATGTATACATATGTATACATAGATATATACATATGTATACATATATATACATATATATATATACATATATATACATATACATATACATATATATATATATACATACATATACATACATATATATACATACATATACATACATATTTATACATACATATACATACATACATATACATACATATATATACATACATATACATACATATATATACATACATATACATACATATATATACATACATATACATACATATATATATATATATACATATATATATATACACATATACATATATATATATACATATATATACACTAAAGCTTTTGTGACAATGATGTTTTTGTTCTTCTTGCATGCACCGACTTGACAGGAGTAATGCAAAGATATGTCATAAACGAGAAGATATAATGTATATATTGTTGCTATATATGTTTATATAATATCCAATTATATAAATAATTATTAGGATATAATTGAATTACTATTTCTAAAAGAAAATCTATTTATATTTTCATGAACAAATTCAACATATTATTGTTGTTGGTTACTTTGTTGAGGTGTTTAAAGATAATATTAAGTTATTTTATGTCTTTTCTTACATTCAACTTGTTAATATTTAGTCTTAGGACAAAGTACTTCCCATTCTTGTTAAGTAAATGAACAAAATATATTGAACTTAAAAACTTGTTAATATTTAGTCTTAGGACAAAGTACTTCCCATTCTTGTTAAGTAAATGAACAAAATATATTGAACTTGATTGTCATATTATTTATGATAAAGATCTTAAAAATGTATTCCACTTATGTCTTTACTCACACTTAGCTTCTTTATATATTTACCAAAGTCTCGTGACAAAACAATTATTGATCTTGTTAAGAAAGTTAGATATCCAAAACTAGCACACACTGAAAAATATAAAATGAAGATATGTTATAAGTGTTTAATTATATATTATTGATATGTTTGTTTCTATAATATATATAGTTATATTATAATATGAGGAGAAATATAGGAAGTCATTAAGTGTTTTCCTAGTACAAATATGTACATATTGATTCAATAATTCTCATTTTAAAATATCACTAATTTAATGAGTTATTTTGTGTATTCAATGAGTGAACTTAAAGTTAATTATCCGTGAATCATTAATTAGTTATATCAATAAACGTAATAACATGCATAAGTATAAATTAATGTATAAAAGTAGATAATAAAAAACAGATTTTGTATTTGTGAAGTTAGGCTTTTATAACTAATAATGCTTATGAAAAGAAATAATTAATTGATTTAATAGAAAATATTTTCTAGAGGTCAAAATTTTAAAAGTGATAAATTATTCATTAACATTTTACAAAAATATAATTGATAGATGATAAGCAATAGGTATATTACACCTTTATTTTTTTTGTCTTACAAAATAAAATTGAAAAACAAGTATATATATATATATATATATATATATATATATATATATATATATATATATATATATATATATATATATATATATATATATATATATATATATATATATATATATATATATATATATATATATAGGTTGGCTTTAATGGTACATGGAAGATTGTACAAAAAAAATCATGGAGAGGAGCCATACATGAAAATAATTATCTCCAACTGAGATGGAGAATTTATTACAAACAGGTAAAAAGATCAAGAAGGCCTTACTCCTCATCCATCAATGTATTATGACTACATGTTTGACAAGGTTGTCTATACTACTATATCAAAGGAAGCTTGAGAGGTTTTGGAAAAATCCCTCTAAGGCATCGAAATGAAGCTTTGAAGACAAAGAAATCTGAATCAATTTCAGACGATTACTTAAGAGTAAAGGTGATGCTAACCAATTGAAGAAATATGAAGATAAAAGAGAAGATGTCTATGTGGTAGAAAAGATCCTTTGTTTCTTAATTTCAAAGTTCAATTATGTGGTATATGTTATTGAAGAGTAAAAGATCTTGACTCCATGATTCTTAATAATTGAAAGGTTCTATACAAGATCATGAAGAAAGAATCAAAAGGATACAAGAAGAGTCATTAGAGCAAACCTTCAAAGCTCAAGCTTCTTTGCAGAATAATGGAGGATTTAGGAGTCAACAAGGTATAAGGAGGGTTAACACACATAGAATAAATATTTCTTAATCTTCATTGATGATTTTAATAGAAAAAATAGTATACTTTCTTGGACAAAGGTCATAAACTTTTGTTGTTTTCTAGAATTTCAAGGCTCTAGTTGAAAAAGATAGTGGTTTTGAAATGAAAGCTTTGAAATCCTCTTGGGGAGTATAGTTTACTCCAAGGGAGTTCAATTATTCTTTGTACAACTCATGGAATTCATCATCCACTAATTGTTCCTACATCACCTAGCAAAATTAGTCGTCGATTGAAAGAATAGAATCATTCTCAGCCAGATGCATGTTAAAATCTAAAAACATGACCAAGGAGTTTTTTTGATAAAGTTTTTTGGTGTGCAATCTACTCGTATAATCACCCTAGTGTCTAATCTCAAAAATTAAACTCCTCACAAAGCATGAATGGAAGAAAGCTTGGTGTTAAACATACGTTCAGGTACCGAAACAAGAAAGATCCAAGCTTGATGACCAAAGTGTCAAACATGTCCTTATTGGCTATGACGCTCACTCTAAAGGCTACAAATAATACAATCTGAGCAACAACAAAGTCATGGTAAGTTGTGATGTTGAATTAGATGAAGAAGCTACATAGAACTAGGTGGGTAAAGAAGAAAATACTTATTATTTTCTTCCATGTCTTGGGAAAATAGTAAAAGATCAAGCAACTACAAATCAAGATGCTACTCCTCCTCATTCATCCCTTTCGTCATCTACATCTTGTGCCCCAGAAGAAAATATGAGTGAAAGGCCAAGGAAGAAACAAAATATACGTGAAATCTATAGAAGTCTAATTAAGTCACTTGTAATATTCAAGAATTGTATTGCCTTCAAATAGATTATGAGCCATTGAATTTTGAGAAAGTTGTGACAGATAAAAGGTGGATACATGACATGGAAGAAGAGATCAATTCAATAAAAAAGAATGATACTTGAGAATTAATAACTCTTCCCAAAAATCATGAAGCAATTGAAGTAAAATGAGCATACAAGACTAAGTAATATGCTAGTGGAAAGGTAGAATGATACAAGTCATGACTAGTTGTAAAAGGCTACAAACAAAAGCTTGGAGTAAACTATGATGAAGTTTATACACCTATTACTAAAATGGATACTATTCATTTTATAGTTTCTTTGACAGCTCAAAAAGTGGAAGATTTATCAACTTGATGTGAAGTATGCATTCTTAAATGGTTATCTAGAAGAAATCTATATTGAGCAACCTTTAGGTTTGTAGTTGACATACATGAAAAGAATCTTCTAAAATTGAAGAGATTTTATATGGATTAAAGCAAGCACCAAGGTCATGGAACACCCACACTAACAAGTACTTCCAAGATAACGGTTTTAATCAATGTCTTAATAAGTATGCTTTCTTTGTTAAAACTCATGATAATAAAGATATTTTGATTGTTGTCTCTACATGAATGATCTTATATTCATTGACAGCAATCCAATCTTACTTGAATAATTCAAGAAGGTGATGTCATACAAGTTTGAGGTGACAAACCTATGGCTCATGTTATACTCTTTAGGGGCTAAACAATTGGAGGAAGGTATCTTTTCATTTCTTAAGAAAGTTGTGAAAAAGAGGTTTTGAAAAAGGCTTAAATGTTTACTTCGTCCCCATATTAAGAGGTGAATTTCTGTTTAGTACCCGGTTTTAAAAATGAAGACATTGGATCCTATTATGAAAAGTATATGAATAAGGTCCACAAAGAAAGAACAAGTTCAACAAATCATCAAAGAAAAAGCTGAACAAGAGAGAGAAAAAGTTGGACAGCAGAAGAGAGAAAAGAATAAGTACGACCACATCAACATGGACTTAACATCGTTGCTGTCAACTTAACGGACAGGACCTTATTCATACATTTTTCATTACATAGGGACCCAATGTCTTCATTTTTAAAACCGGATACTAAACAGAAATTCACCTCTTAACATGAGGACGAAGTAAGCATTTAAGCCTTTGAAAAAATTCAAAATATTTGACTGTAATTCAGTGAACATACCCATGGAAAGTGAGATAAAATTATCAAAGTTTAAAGACAGTGAAAAAAAGAATCCTATTATCTTCAAAAGCCTCATGGAAAGTTTAAGATGCCTAACATGTACTAAGCACAATGTTTTGTATGCAGTTAGAATAATGAGTTATTCATAGATACTCCCTCTTCTACTTGTATGAAAGTCACTAAGAGAATGTTACATTATCTAAAAGTAAAATTGATTATGGATTATTCACTAACATAAAAAATGTTTTTTTATGTATGATATTTTAAGTTTTTTACGTTTGATCTAGATTAGGAGTAAACTTTAAAGACGTAAATTTACGTCTAGCAAAATATTATATGTAAATTTACGTCTAGTACATACATATATAATATATGTAAATGTATGTTTGTTGTATAGATAATAAACATAATTTTTTGATTTTTTTTTATATTTTTTTGTCAAAATTTACGTCATCTAAAAGCATGAATGTTTAATATATAATATAAGAAAATACCCAAAAAAAATCAGAATTTTTTAAGTAGTATGAGAATCTAAAATAAATCTAAATGTATAGAAAAATTGATGAAAAATATTAAAAAAATAAAAAAACTTAGATAAATGATGCAATTTTTAAAATTTCATATCCTTAATTAGTGATTAATTTAAACACTAATTAAATATTAATTTTTTTGATAATCAAAACTTTAACAACTAATATTATTAATTAATTTAAAATATAATTCATAAAGCAATTATAATATTTTATTTATAATAAAAACTAATTTAGATATTATTAATTTTTAATTTATAAATTGATATTTAAATTAATTACTATATTAATTGATTTTTTTTCGGTGATTTTTATTTTCGGTGTCAAAAGTTTCACATTACCATTATCCAAACAATCTCAATATATATTAGACTAGTGTCATCATGAGCCATGACTAAATTGAAAAAGGATAGTTTTTCTATCATTGATAAAGCTTTATATTAAAAATATTAAATTATTAAGGCATTGATTAAAGAGAAATATTGCAGAATATTGTGTCACGTGCGGTGCCCGTGTTTGTCAAGCCACGTTGAAAAGTTAAGGGCTCTCCATAATCACTACTTATCCTTCTAAAAGCAGCAGACAAAAATATAAAAGGTTGTTTATACCCTAAACCAAATAAAAAAGGATTTAGTAGATTAGAAGTGTAAATGGAAACACAAAAGTACAAGTATGTCATGAGACTGATTAATATGGTTTAAAAACGAGGACCAAAATAATTTCCATCAAAATCATCAAACAAAACAGAACAAACTTTAACAAATTGTAATATTATTATATAAAAAAATCGCTATATAATAACTAATTTTAAAGATAAAATTTAATTAATTACTATAATAATTAATTTAGATACTAATTTATAAACTAAAAATGATTAATAGTTAAAATAGTTTTATTATAAATATAAAATTATAATTAATTTGTAAATTGAATTCTAAATTAATTATCAGGTTTTAGACATTAAAGAATTAATGTATAAATTAATTTCTAATTTAATTTAAAAACCAAATTAAATACTAATTTTTTGACAATTAGAATTTTGATAAGTAATGTTAAAACCATTTTAATCTCTAATTTAAAAAATAATTATAATCTTTTATTCGTAATAGATATTATTTCAAATATTAATAATTTTTAGTTTATAAATTAATATATAAATTAGTAACTATGTAAATAATTATTTTTTTCTATAAATTAGTTTCTATTTAATTATTTTTTATAGAAAAAAAATAACTTATTTCAAATATTTAACGTAATCATAACTCAAAATTGCAAAGCAGATTTATACCTAAAATCACACAAATCATATATTTGTAGGCTACTTTAATTTGAATATAATTTTAACCACCTTAATTATGAAACGATTTTGGTAAATTAGTTTATATCAGTATTTCAAAATTGATTTTGAAGAAGTCCTGCAATAAGAAGAAAACAATAATACAAGCTATTTAACTTTAACTTTGATTAATAATAGATGGACATCCAACTTTAACATGATCATACTCGATTTGTTGCTCGTGTAAAATAGCATACCATTTTTTTTAATATGATTCTTTATTATACTAGTTCTTTCACGTGTGTATATTTGAAAATAAAAATGATATTTGATAATTTTATGTAGTAAAGTAGTCTTTTAATAATTTTAACCTATTAATGGATATAATTATGGTTATATTTATAGATATTATTTGATAGACATTTTTAATGACAATAATTTTATTTTATTTTTGGGTAGAAGAGTTTTGTACTATGTATTTATATTGATAGTTTGATGAATAAAGAGGCACTACAAGAAAAATCGGAGTTACATACGGTCAAAATTCGTATGTAATCCTCAAAATCTGTATGTAATAATATGCTACATACGGATTACATACGGACAAAAATTCATATGTAATATGTTCATAGGTAAAGTTACATATGGATTTATCCGTATGTAATTACATACAGATTTATCATGGTATCAAAATTGTTGCAAGACTTATCATGGTATCAAAATTTATGAGTTAGAGTCCATCCTATCAAAGTTTATTGTTTGTTGGATCTATTATTTCACCCGCTATCGAACTACCCAGTAATATTTCACGCTCATGTATATGTCTCGTGAGGGAATGTGTTGAAAGTCTCATATCAATTAGAGATAAGATCAATTTACAATATATAAGTGAATGCATTTATCACCCTACAAGCCGATTTTATAAAATTGAGTCAGGCTTAAAGTTTATTTTTTAACATGGTATCACGAGTATAGAAAATTCTTAGGGAAATTTTTTTTTCCAGATTGTAAGAGATTATGGTGAGAACAATGGTTGGTAATCTCATGCTCTATGAAACCCACGTGAGCCAACAAGAATATTCGACATCACTTCAACATAATGACAACAATTTCTTGATATTTTGAATGTTCCCAAAATCAAGGTCCACCTTTATGGTAATAATGACATTCCTTTGATTATTGACACAAGAGTCTCACATCATGTAACATGAAATTTATATTGTATTATAAATGTGAAAAAGATTACAAACATACTGGGAGAATTGTCAAATGGGATAAATGCCATAATTACAAAGGAAGACAACGTGATTTTGGATGGTGGTTTACAGTTTCATAATGTCCTTTTTGTACCTCAATTAACTCGTAACTTACTTCATGTATCACAATTAATTGATGTTTGTACTTATATTATTTAATTTAATCATGCATTGTGTGTAATACATGATTTGGAAGACGAAGATGTTAATTTGAGTGGTTGAATAAACTAGGGACTTTATTTTCTTTTTTTGGATATTCCAAAGTTGAATGCATTAATGTTTGATAAGGATTCGTCAATTGATCTATGGCATAGACGTTTGGACCACCCATTAGACACAACGTGTTAAATACTTTCCCATACGAGTCAAGTTAGTAAAACAATAATAATAGAATTTGTGATGTTTGTTCTCATGTTAAACAAAAAATTAATAGTTTCACTAAGTGAGAATACAACAAGTAGTTTGTAATAAAAGGTTTAAAGAATAATTCTGATGTATTATTTCAAAGAGTAGAGTATCATATATATACATTCAAGGATCCTATAATTCTTCATCTATTAAAGGAATGACATGTGCACAAATCTGCACAAATTATAATAATATCTAAATTATAACTAACATAATATTTGATTGCTTAACACCCTCACTCAAGTTGGTGCATGGATATCACACATTACCAACTTGAATAGAGACTCATTAAACAATCTTCTTGACACTCCTTTGGTGAGAACATCAGCCAATTGCAATTCTGATTTTACAAAAGGAAATGAAATTATTCCAGCTTTAAGCTTCTCTTTGATGAAATGTCTATCAATCTCCACATGTTTTGTTCTATCATGTTGCACAGGATTGTGAGCAATTGCTATAGCTGAAGTATTGTCACAGTACAAACTCATAGCTTCATTTTGTTTAAAGCCCAAATCTGATAGCACATTTTTAATCCACAAAAGTTCACATACACCTAGTGTCATGCCTCTGAATTTTGCTTCAGCACTAGATCTTGCTACTACAGGTTGTTTTTTACTCCTCCAAGTTACAAGATTCCCTCCTACAAAAGTAAAGTATCCAGAAGTAGATCTTCTATCATCTTTTGAATATGCCCAATCTGCACCAGTGTACCCTTCTACCTTTAAGTTTTCATGATTTGAGAACAAAATTCTTTTTCCAGGAGCGGACTTCAAATATCTCAAAATCCTTTCAACAACATCCATATGAATCTTCCGTGGGTCATGCATAAATTGACTAACAGCATTCACTGCATAGGTGATATTTGGACGTGTATAGCACAAATAAATTAATTTTCCTACCAGCCTTTGGTATTTTCCTCTGTCTATGCTTGCTGAATTTGAGCATTGAAAGAGTTTATGATTTTGTTCAATTGGTTTACTCCCAAGCAGCCCAGTTTTCGATAGTAAATCAATAGTATATTTTCTTTGGCATAGAAAAATACCATGTTTTGATCTAGCTACTTCAATACCCAAAAAATATTTGAGGTTTCCAAATTGTTTCATCTCAAATTCAGATGCAAGGTATTGTTGTAAACTAGAAATCTCATCTTGGTCATTTCGTGTAACAATCATGTCATCTACATATATAATCAAAGCTGTAATTTTTTCCTTTTCCTCTCTTAAAAATTAAGGTGTGATCAGAGTTACTTGCTCTATAGCCAAAAGCCTTCATAGACTTGGTAAACCTTCCAAACCATGCTCTTGGGGATTGTTTTAATCCATATAGAGCCCTCTTTAATTTGCAAACCTTCATTCCAATTGAATCAGTCATGCCTAGTGGAGAATCCATATAAATTTCTTCTGAAATTTCTCCGTGTAGAAAAGCATTTTTCACATCAAATTGTAGAAGAGGTCAATCTTGGTTTGCAGTTAGCGACAAAAGTATTCTCACAGTATTGAGCTTGGCTACCAGTGCGAACGTCTCTTGGTAATCTACACCATAAGACTGAGTGTAACCTTTAGCCACAAGTCGTGCTTTATACCTCTCAATAGTTCCATCAGCTTTATGCTTAATTGTAAAGACTCATTTGCAACCCACAGTTTTCTTCCTTCTTGGTAAGGACACAAGATCCCAAGTGTTGTTTTTTTCTAAAGTTGTCATCTCCTCAACCATTGCTTCGATCCATCTAGGATCTGCCAAAGCTTCCTGTACATTACTAGGTATAGAAATTGAAGATAATTGAGATACAAATGATGCATATGACTGAGATAACCTGTGAGATGACACATATTTACTAATGGGATATTTAACTTTGGCTTGGAGGTCTGGTTCATATTTAACTGGAGGTTGACCACGGTTAGAACGAGGTGGAAGAATATATTGAACAGTAGTAGACTCAGTGTTTGGTGTGTTGGTAGTCTCACGCAAACAAGAATCAATTTCATGATCAATTTCATCTAAATTAGTATTATCAGAGATAGGATCAAAAGGTACCTCTGAAGAGTCAAGCTGAACCTGTGGAGAAGATTGAGCCAATTGGTTATGATCAGAAGACACTGTATTATCCAGAAAAAAGCGTCCATATTTAGGATTGGCTCACTTCCTGCAGAATGATCCTCACACGATAATTTATCTTCAAAATCAAACATACCAACATCATGATTATGCACTTCACTTTCATTGCCTCCCTGAAGTGGAGAATCAACATAAAAAAATTCATGCTCGTTAAATGTCACATCCATAGAAATATAAAATTTCTTTGATGGTGGATGGTAAACACGATAACCTTTATGAGTTGATCGATACCCAACAAAAACACATTTGATCGCTCATTCTTCAAGCTTTGTACGTTGATGTGGTTGTAAGTGAACATATATAATACATCCAAAAATATGAGGTGGTAAATAAACTATGGAAGGAATGATACAATGATCAGACAACACATCAAAAGGCCTTCCAAAGTTAAGCACACTAGAAGGGGTTCGATTAATTAAATAAACGGCAGAGCTCACAACCTTACCCCATAAATGAGATGGGACATTACCATCTATCAAAAGTGATCTGCTCACCTCTAATATATGTCTATTTTTCCTCTCAGCCACTCCATTTTGTTGTGGTGAATAAGGACATGTAGTTTGATGCAAGATGCCTTTAGAGTTCATGAACTCTATTAATTCAATCTTAAAATATTCCCCTCCATTGTCTGATCGAATGACCTTAATAGATGTGTTAAATTGTGTAACAATTACATGATAGAAGGAACGAACCACATCACACACATCACTTTTATATTTAAGCAAATATACCCAGGTTACCCGAGTACAATCATCAACAAAACTGATAAACCATTTTTTTCCATTATGTGTAGATTGCGGGGCAGGGCCCCAAACATTTGTGTGAATTAATGAAAAAGGAAAATCAGTTTTGTTATTACTTAAACGAAACACAACACGATGATTTTTTGCCAAAACACAAGTTTCACAAAAAAAATCAGAAATATTGCATTTATGAAATAATGATGGAAATAATTTTTTTAAATAACCAAAAGAGGGATGTCCCAACCGTCTATGCCATAACCAAATTTCCTTTTTGTTTTTATCTTGTATGTGATCGTTCGCAAGACAAGCCAATCCTTTTTTATGGTTTGATTGAGAGACATTTTCAAGATAATACAGTCCTTCACTCTCTCTACCACTAGCAATCTTCTCCTTGGAATGGATGTTCTGAAAAGGGTTGGGTAAAACAAGGCAACACAAGAATGTGATTTGGTTAACTTGCTCACGAAGATAAGATTACAGTTTAATGTAGGAACAAATAAAACATCAGGAATCGATAAGGAGGGTGAGAGAGATATAGTACCTATACCTTCAATAGGAGATGAGACCCCATTGGCATTAATAATAACAGTTTTAGAACAATTAGAGGAAAAAATAGTAAATATATGAGGATCACAAGTCATATGATCAGTAGCACCCGAATCAATTATCCAATCACTACCCTTAGTAACAACAGAAAGATTAATGGCAGAGTTAGATATACCTGACTTGGTCACAAATCCGACAGCAGTAGAAATATAACTCTTAGAAGGAGCGAAAGTTCCAGAATCATGTTTCTCCAATTGATTGTCATCGGAAGAAGCCATCAGAAATATTCAATGAAAAAAAGTATTGATTCCTATATTGTAAAGGATATCAGTGTTTGGCTCTTGATACCATAATAAAAGGTTTAAAGAATAATTTTGATGTATTATTTCAAAGAGTAGAGTACCATATGTATACATTCAAGGATCCTATAATTCTTCATCTATTAAAGGAATGACATGTGCATAAATCTGCACAAATTATAATAATATCTAAATTATAACTAACACAATATTTGATTGCCTAATACCCTTTAATAGAATATTTGGCATATCTTAATATTTGGCATATCTTAACAGTTTGTTTGAATTAGTTCATTGCGATTTATGGGAACCGTATTTTTCACTCCATCTTGTGGTATATTTGATGATTATTTATGTACAATTTGGGTATATTTGTTATGCAATAAAAGTGAAGTTATTTCTATGTTTAAGAACTTTGTTGCCCTTGTTAAGAGACAATATGATACGAAAATAAAGAAAGTACAAAGTAACAATGACACTAAGTTTAATTGTTTCTGTTACTTTTTTTTTTAAAGAACAAGATTGTGTTTTAAGACATCTTGTATGGATACTCCACAATAAAATAGGTGAGCAGAAAGAAAATATCAACATATTATGATTGTGACACGTACTCTCATATTTCAGGGTCATTTATCAATGCAGCTTAAGATGAATATGTGTCAATGACATGTTATTCAATTAATCATACCTCGTATAGTGTGCTTAATTATTTGACACCTTATGAAAAATTATTTGATAAACCACCTAATTTTGATAGCATGAGCCTTTTGTTCCTTATGTTATATGTATTACCAACGTCATGATGGGCATAAATTTGCAAGTAGAAGTCGAAAGTTTATACTTGTGGGGTATCCATATGGAAAAAATAATGAAAATTATATGATTTGGAGTCTCGTGAATACTATCTCTAGAGATGTGAAATTTTATAAACATGAATTTCCTTTTTTTGGGTTATAGGACAACATTCTCAATACTCCTCAAATTAATTATGACTTTTTAGTATTTTATCATGATATTGGATGGGAGAATTATGATGGAACACGGGGTTGCATCTATAGCCTTCCAATGAGAAGAGTAACCCTAACTTCAAAGGAGATTGTGTGTTGATTGTCATGAAGCTATTGTGGTAACTGATGAAGGGGTAAGTACGAGTGGTGTGGATGATGAAGTAGTGTCTCCACATTGAGTTTATAAGATTGGTGATGTTATGGTGGTGTAAGAAGAAAATATAGAGACAAAAAGGGAAAGGGGATGAGAAACAAAACTCCATCGAAAAGTTCATCTAGTCAGTAACATGTCTCAAGTACTCCTTAGTCTATTACTTACATTGTAAATGGTGAACAATTTTCTGCTAGACATAGAAATTTTTGTTGTAGCTGTGACAACAGGGAAAAGACCTAAGAATTTTAAGGAAGTTGTAAAGGATTCTAGTTGACATGCTGCAATGATTAACAAGATATGAGCCTTAGAAGAGAATAAGACATGGGTTTTGCAAAAATTGTTGCTTGGAAAGAAAACTCTCAAAAGTAAATGGGTATACAAAATAAAATATCACTCAGATGGGAGCATAGAGTGTTTGAAAGAGAGGTTTGTTCTATCTAGACATCATCAGGGATAGGGAATAAAGTCTAATGAAACATTTGTTCCATATGAAAAAATGGTTACTATATATATCTTCTTGGTAGTGATGGTAATTAAAAATAACATGTTCACCAAATGATTGTACATAATGTGTCTCCATGGTGATTTAGTTGAGGAGGTGTACACGAAAGTCCTTCTAGGTTTTAGAAAAATTGGCCCAAATTTAGTTTGTCGATTGAAAAACTCATAGTACAACTTAAAAAAAGCTCATCGTTGGTGGTTTGCTAAGTTGGATACTGCCTTAATGTGTTGTAGCTTTATCTAATCTTGTTCAGGTTACTCACTATTTACATTGCACAATGGAGAAATATATCTTTATATGCTGACATATGAGGATGATTTACTTATTGCAGGCAACAATATTTCAGTCATGATAATTTTTGAAGCTTACTTGGTTCTTGCTTTCATACGAAGGACTTGAGAGTTTAAAAAAATGGGTTGGAGATAGCCAGTAATTCCAAGGGAATTTATATTTTTCATCGAAATTATGTGTTGGAAATTATTGAACACATAGGTTTATTAGGTGGCAAGCTTGTGAATTTTCCAATGGAACAACACCATAAGTTAGCTTCGACTTCTGGTACACTTCTTGAAGGTTTGAAACCTTATCAAAGGCTGATTGCGCGATTAATCTATTTGTTTGTGACTAATCATGTTCTTGCTTATTTTGTACACATTTTATTAAGTTTATGTAGAAACCTCATAACGAGCATGAAGAGGTGGCCTTAAGAGATTATGTTATTCAAATTGGACAGGTTGTCCACTTACAATACGTTGTTTGACTGGCTGGGTGGTGCTTTTTAGTTCTTTTCTAGTATATTGAAAAAAGTAAGAAACAATTAATAGTCTTTCACTCTTTTATTGGGGTTGAATATTGTTTTATAACTACGACTACAGGTAAGTTAAAATAGTTCAAATAGTTACTTGGTGATTTGGAGTTACTAATTCTAAAATAATGATATTGTGATAGTCAATCAACATTACATATATCTTGAAATTTATTAGTAATTTTTTTGTAATGAAGTAACAATTGACATCATTTTTACCAAATTACAATTAACAAAGATTTTTACAAAGACCTTAAAAAACACTTTTTTTATGTAAGTTAAACATTCAAAAATTTTCTACTCTAATTTAAGATGATATTGAATTATAATCATTATAACTATTTATTTTATTTTATTATTAATTAAGAGAGATATTATTAATTTATTTATGAACATAGTTATCTTATCATATTTAAAAAAAAATGTTTTCTAATATTCAAAATTCGTACTAAAAAGTTATAAAATCATAATTTTTTCAGGTTTCAAACATAAAAAAAAAAATCCCCTTGTAACATGATTATCTATTAAATGTCCGTATTTGAAACTTCACCTGCATGAACCTAATCATAAAAGTTAAGTTTACAAACTAAATTAAAAACCAAAAATTTGACACCATTAACTTGAAACTGCATAATCAGGGTGAAGTTCTTTTCCAATTGCAAGTCATCCTATTTAAAAAAACGGGGGAAAAGAAGTATTCAAATAATGAATTGTAGACAGTGCCACGTGAAAGAAAATATTATGATTATAAAAATGGTCTATCCTATCACTTGGTTCGTCTTAACAGTCAACATAAAATAAAGAAAAAATATATTATTTTATAAAAATGAATTTAAACATATAACTTTTATTTAAAGATTTATTTTAAATATTAAACATTTAGTCACATCGAGAAATCAAATTAAATAAACCTATCAATACAATATTATTATTGTTGCTGTAAGTTATGGGTGTGGGACAAAGCATTCAGAATCTGTGTTGAATTGAAGAATAGGTACATGGTAATTTGAAACTTGGACTCCACTCTGCATGCATAGCAAGTAAGTGTGACATTCTTAAATCTAAGTTCTGAAAAAAAAATACAAAATATATAAGAAAGTATTATTTAATTGTTCCAATATTATTTATTGAAAATAAATGAAAACTATTCAGAACATTCCTAGTATTTGAAATCTGTAGTTAAGAGATTGCAAAAAGTAGAGCGGTAAAAATGGTTTATAACATAAAAGTTAAAAGTTAATTCCGCTCACCATGAATTTGGGTCGAAGTTGAGTTTTAAAAAATATATTTTTTATGATTATTTTGTATTTTATATTATTAATTTGAATTGTTTTGAGTTTAATATCATTTTGACAGTGAAAATTATTTAGATTTGAATTATAAAAAGATTGTAATTTTTTATTTAAAAAAATTGTAATTAAATGAGTCAGTGAACCAACTCGTTTAATCCAGTAGGTCGGGTCAAGTTCGAATTTTTCTGACTCGCTAATAAATGAATCGGGTTGAGTTAGCTTACTAAGTGAATAATCCACAGTAAGCCAAGTCTGATCTGTTTAGACAACAAAATATAATCTTATTCAAAATAGTTTTTGCAAACAATACTTTTGTCAAGCTGATTGTAATTGGAAAAAAAATGGAAAAGAAAAGGGAAGAAGAAAAAATAACATGATGTTTAGTGTTTTAAGCATAGGATGAATTTTATTTTATTTTATTTTTTATGTTCTAATGTAATTTCTTTTCGTGTTGGGATAATCTTATTAATATCATAATAAATGTGTTATAAAATTTCAACAACTACATTTTTATTTATAATTATAGTTTTTTTTGGTATATTTTTTATTAAGGTCAGTTTAATTATGGTTTTTCTTTTAAATCTAGTTATTGATCGTTTAAATTAAATAAATTAATTAAGGTTAGTTTAATTATAATTCAATTCTGTTTAAATTTAGTTATTGATTCGTTTAAATTAATTTAATATTTAACTGATTTTAATGGTGATCGAATTGGTCTGAATACATTTAGGTTGATAGATAAATGAGAGATATATTTTGAAAAAATAATCTGAAAAGAAAAAATGATGAAACGTGAAACATAGGAAAGTGAAGATTATTAGAAGAGAGGGAAAGGGATTCCTCGGTTGAAGCAGAGAGTGGGAGCAGCTTATGAAAAAGCGCGATGGGTCCACACGGAGAATGCTTCGTTAATGGCAGCAAAACGGGATTCTACATGTCGCTTTGGTATCCGTTTAATGGGTCCCTACAACCCTACCCTACTTCTGTTCACATTTCCCTTATTAAAACCTACTTATTTTCAACTCCTTTATGCTTTTCCATAATCACATTATACTTTATTATTTTTATTTTTCTTTCTTCAGTTAATTCTAGAAGTCAATGTTCAGTTGAACACATTTATGAGGGTAGCTACTCATATTTCACTGCCTTTTCCAAGTCTAATGTTTATGGATACTTATTTTTGCCAAAAACTATAATGAAATTATTATATGAATAATTTTGCGGTTTTTATCTACCCCAAGAATGTGTTGAAGTTCAACTTTACTCACCGATTCATTGTAAGATCTATTTAATTCATTTTAGGATATATTAGAACATGATACTTATTTATATACAAAATAATACACAAAAAAAGTGGGTGTACACTATGTAAAAAAAACTATATGTAATCGATGTAAAAAATGTTTTTTTTACATAAATTAATGTCACCAGTCATAAAATACATTTTACGAAAAATTTTCATAGTTGATGTCCTCACACTTAAAAAGAAAGGTAATATAAACTTATAAATTTGTTATCATTTGTTTTTTTAATGTTTTGTTGCGTTTATTAATAATGATATAGAAGACATTTTATTCACTTATTAACTAAAGAAAATCATGTTAGAGATCCTACAAACTTTTGACATCTTAGTTATAATGAAATTTCAAAAAATATGTAATTTGTTATTACATAAAAATTTATTAAAGAAACATGAAAAAACACGATCATACCAAATATATCATAATAAATTACATTATATAATAAATTACATGAAATATAAACAAAATATATCTATTATAAGAAAATCTAAATAAATATATGATTTCAATACATCAAACCACTTATATTATTTTTTTTATGTATAAATATCAAACATTATGCAACAAAAGCTTTTTATGTCGATTAAAAAAGACTTTTTATGTCGATTAGAAAACACATTTTATGTCGATTCTGAAACTAGTATAAATAAAAAAAGATATAGAAAATTTTCACTTTATGTGTCGTTACAACTTACATAGAAAGTCTCACTCTCATTTCATTATCAAATTCTTCATGAAACCTTAATTCCACCTTAGGCAACACGTTTTACTCCAACTTCTTCCTCATTGTCGCTATCGTCACTCTTTATTTTGCTTCCTCTTCCTCCTCATTTACATCAACGTGGTCTACGCTCTTACTATCCTTTTCTTTCACCTCCATAACCACTCTCATCATACAATCTTCACCAAGAAGGTTTGGGACTCTGGTGCCAGCATAGCAAACATAATAAACACAATAAACATATTGTGATATTATCCTAATAAACATAATTAACCCAATAAACACCAATAACATATCCAATAAACATAATAACGGATTAGGGTTCAAGGTTGTCGAGAGCAAGAGCAACCTCTACCTGGACGAAAGGGGCACTAGCAAAATGAAGAACACAAGAGCCACCAACAAGAAGGAGAACACGAGAGTCAATGTGAGGGAGAAGAACAATGTGGGGGAGGAGAGTCATGCAAGCATAATAATGAAATGTAGCACGAGAGGAAGAAGGGGGAAAAGAAAATTAAAAATTCAATGCCGGTTATAGTAAAGAATTGACCTAGTATATGTTTTTTAAATTTAAAAGTATATATGTGTCCACTTTCTATGTCAGTGCTAGGTACAAACGACATTCAAAGTCTTTTATTTTATTAAGAAATTTTCACCATTCTCACTTTCTATGTTGGTCCTATGTATAATCGACATAGAAAGTCTTCTACTTTATTACAAAATTGTCATTGTACCAACTTTTTCTCTCCATATAAAGTCTTATCATATTTACAATTATGACACTGTGTCACTTATTATATCAGATGAATTATGACGACATAATAAGTCATCATAAAAGGCTATTTTTCATTAATGAAATTAGTTAACTTATTAGGTTAATGATTACCCCTAGGCATGTTTCAAAGAAGTTTGCACCCCATAAATTGGCATAAAAAAAAGTTTGCACCCCTGAAAAACTAAGAAAACTACCAACATATTATTTTCGGTGTCGTTTAAAAATTTCAATGTCCAAATAAGGAAAGCTTGGAGCTATACCATCAGTATTCACTTTAACCTAATTAATATATAGAACCTGCTAAAACCACTTTGCTCTCTCTAGTGTGAATATTAAAATAATTCAGCACTAAAAGACCATAGATAAAATTACTCATATGCTTCTTAGATTTATTTTCATTTAAGTGCACCAACTCCTTAATCTAAAAAATAATAAAGGTAAAAGTAATACGAACCTAGTATCTGCTATAATTATGCATTTCCAAATCATCTAAATAATTGTAGTGATTGCAACCACCTTAATCATAATAACTAAAGGACTGAAAAAAGGAGTCCTCATAAATTGAAGAATCAAATCAGATGATGAAAATCGTAAGTCCTAAAAAGGCTCCTGTAGTTACTCCCTTAAATTCATAGCAATAGAACAATTAAAAATTAAATAAGAGTGAGATTCAACATAAGATCCACATAAAGAATACATAGAACATAAAAAAAAAAGTAATCAGTCATATAAAAGCTTCCAAAATACTAGTGTTTTAACTAGCCCGCAACACCCCCACCGAATTTTTCTATTCAATAAATGTCACATCAAAAGAATAAAAATCTTTTGCAACTTTTAGAGAAAACACACACGCTGTGAAACATTTAGAATTTAAGTAGGTAAATCATCATTATCATAATCATTAACAATCAAGGAAGGAAAATCATAAAAAATGACAACAAAAAAAGGAAATTTTCATCCAACACTTGTCTAAGTAAGGTATTCTTACCAATTTGGATATAAAAATGATAGAACATCAAATATCATTCCAAAAATTAATATTGTCACCTTTATCAATAGGTCAAAAAGTATTTTCTAAAACAATATCACATGTCAAGAAGGAGCTTGATTGACCATTCATGAGTGGAAGTTATGACAACAAACCAAAAATTATCGAATTTACCAACTAAATTATCTCCATCATGCTAAGCAATCTTCCTTTCTAAGAAGTAAGCTTATTGTGAACCTTATCAACCGAAGGTTGAAAAAACTGAGTAAAAAATTGACACACGCAAATAATTAAAGGAAAACATAGTTTGTTACAAGAGAGAAACCTCTCAAGTCATTTTAAAAAAGAGGAAGTGACAATAGTATAAAATTGACTTTTAGAAAGACTAACCCATTGATCAAAGAATGTCATACTAGTGTAAAAGTATTTCAAATGTTGGAGTGTTATGGTATCTCCTTTACAAAAAAACAAAAATAACATCAACATAGATTATGGAAGAAAATTACATCAACTAAAGTGGTATGGAAACATAATTTTTTTAGAAATAAGATTAAAAATGTACTTATTCAACATTTTTTCAAATAAAAAAAAAACAAAGAAGAAAGAGATCCCTTATCTCACCCCTTACCACAAGTGAAATATCATATAAGCATATTACAATATATGAAAATTCAATTCAAGAAACAATACTTAAAATCAAATCAATGCAACACTTGAATTGAAAATTGCTAATTTATGGTATAAAAACTTTGGTAATGTAAATCTTCATAGTCATGTAATTGTTATTGATTTTTCTAAAAAGAAGATTAATATTTGATCTATGTCATCAATGTTTAGCCTTAATCACATTTTACTAGTAATGAAAGTTACCATAGTTTTCCATTATTGTGAAATGTGCTAATTTGTTTCCATTTTAGGGTAGGTGTAGCTCACTCTATTATTAATTTATTTTTTATTTATTTATTTTATTTAGTGTTGATTGAACTGATGTTAGTATTAATAAAAAAATAGTTTTTAGTGTTGGCTTTGTCCACACAATGTTTAAAATTATTATTATTATTTATTTTTAATTTGCATCTATTTTAGAGTGAGCTTGACATATTCTATCATTAATATTTTATTTTTTATTTCTTTCTTTTACTTAATGTCTCCATGACCATACATATTTTAGTATCAATCTCACCCACACAATATTTAAAGTTATTATTTTTATTTATTGACTAATTTTACGTCTATTTTAGAGTGAATTTGACTTACTCTTTTATTAATATTTTTATTTTCTATTTATTTTCTCTACTTAATTTCGGTCAAACCGAAGCTTATATAAAAAATTATGGTAAGTGTCAACTTATTCTATGCAATATTTAATGTTATTATTTAGAGATATTCATAAATCTAAATATTTAATGCATAAAAAGCAGTAATAGTTAACCTAAATGGTGAGGAAAAATTACAAGTGTTGTCTGATTCCGTAGTGAAGATAAATAAGCTCTAATCAATCAAATCAATATCTTAAATTCCGTTCACTGTTAAAAAACTTAAAACTTAATATACATACAAAATTGGTGAACATTGTTAGCCAGCTGGGCATGACGTTTCTTATCTATATAATTGAAAGCATTCAAACAACAATCTCTGAAAAAATTATTAAAAAGCTTTATAAAATTAAACCTCATAGAGATCCTATATAAGATTTCAGTGGGTCATGCATTGACTTGATAAGAACCAGAGAACAAAAAAAAGAAAGCGAAACAAACACGGCATTAAAATATATCACTTTTGGGAAGCACTTATAGAAACCTAGCTTAATGATTCTCCCATGTGGCCATGCCCCCTTCACACCCCTATCCAATGGAGCCACGTTTGCCGTCTATCAATCTTAGTCTCTGTTTGGATGTCACCAACCATGTCAACTTAATTAATCTTAGACAAGGACGTGCTTTTGCGTTCTTCATCCATTTTCATGTCAATATCATTCTAGCTAGCTGTTTTAACGTGCTTGCCTTGACCTGCTGCTACAGATAATAATGTCTTATTCTTACCATAAATTGCACAAGATTAATTAAATTATTTTTATGATTTTCATTTGGAAATATGGAATGGGACAAAGAAGGGGTTGGTTAATATCTTAATTGGGTTCAATCAATATTACTATCAAATAATTTTGCCTAACCACGCTTCTGGATTATTGATTCAAACAAAGATCTCCATCTGGAATATGGTTGGCTAACATTCTCTTGCTAATCATGCTTAAGTTCAAATATTAATTTCTAATTAAGATTTTTAATAATATACGTACTTCAAGTCAAACTATTAATTAACACTATAAATGAAAATTTTTACTCAAACTTGTTTTAATAATTTATTTTCTGTTTATCAAACTTAAAATTTAATGGTACTAAGTTTTATTTTCAAGTATTTTTATCGTGGAGAGATTTATCATTTTTTTTCTCACTTGTGTTTATACACATTAAATTTGTTGGTGATAAAAAAAATAAATAAAAGACTTGTAGATGTACATCTTATCACAAAAATTAGATCAATATTAAATGTACATAATCTTTGGCTGCATTTGTATAAACTTTGGCATAGGAATCTTGTTAATTAAAGAGATTAGATAGGTCAAAAGTACTCATACAATAATAAAACAACAAATTGCCTTTTTTTTTTTAATTTAGGTATATGTAAGCAATTTGCTATAATTTATGAGTTTATGTCCTTGTTTACTAATCTTGAAATCATGAGGTTTCCTTTTCTATATATGAATGTTTAAATTTATTTTATTTTCTCAATTAAATACTTTGTTCACTAGACAGTTCAAACAAAAATAGGGTAGGGCCTAAAGAATTTGCACAAAAGTTGACCGAATACTTATAAAAATACCAAAATATATGTAGACAGAAGAAAATGACCAAAATATAATATTATATTAGTCATTCAAAATTTTAAGTATTACTTTTGACTTTCTTGTATAACATAATTAGGCTAATTGTAACTTAAGTCCCACTTATGTAAATTTTTGCCCTTTATTTTTTTTTTCTGAAATAAATTTTAAAAATTCCCTTTTATACTTCCTACTTTTTCAAAAAAAATATAACTAGAATTTTTATGTTTCTGCAAACTTTTCTTATAAATATTTTTTGTGAATTTTTACAAAATTCATAAAAAATGTCCGCAAAAAGAGAAAAAAAACATTCCTTACGAATTTATAGAAAATCCACAGAAAAAATTAGCAAGCATGAAGATTCATAATAGTAATGGTTCATTGACATATTCATCTATTTATGAATTAAACTTTAAATTGATTATTAACATTGATTACTAAAGTTTTGGTTAATAAAGGAATTAATATTTAAATTGATATACAAATTTTTTTTAGTAGCCAAAATCTTGATAACTAGTATTTGTAATCTAATTATAAATTAATTATCATTTTTTATTCATAATAAAAACTACTTTAAATACTAATAACTTTTAGTTTATTTTGATTTATATAGAGATCAATTATTTTTTGTTTCTAAAATTAATTATTTTTTAAAGATTTTCTTGTAGTGATAGTGTGTAATTAAATCAAAATACAACCAATCTTATAATTGAATGAAATAATTAACTATTAAACCATTAAATAGGGTTCGAAATTATACGAAATTAATAATTATGTTGTTGCGAAAATTGGAAAAGAACATGCATGTCTTTAAAATTGAAATAGCTAATGTAAAGATTGTATCGAAATAAAGTGAGTATTTATTGATATATTTAAGTTGTTTGTTTGTAGGATTGGTTAAGGAGAGTGACATTTTGTTGAATAAATAGAAATTTGGAAAATGTCAAACTCCTTAAAGAGTCAAAGGCATCTCAGCATAATGCCTTGACAATGACACAGCTACCTCGCAATGTCGCAGAAACTCTTCTCATAATTATTCTTCTCTCAATCACCTAAGCAACCACCAAACAATTTAACAATTTTTATTTTTTTATTTATTTTTTTCATTCGCTCCATACAACCAAGTTTTGGACCACAATTGGACATGTAAATACATTTATGTTCTTCATTAATAAAAAACAAATATACTAAATAAAAATAATTGAATTGTTCTAACACATATTCAAAGTAATATTATAAGAAAAATATAAAACAATAATATATAAGGACTTAAATATACTTTTAGTCTTTAAAGTTATATATAAATTAAAAAAAATTCTATTTCAAAACTTTGATATATTTTGGTTTATAGATGTTAAAAATGAATGGATATAGTTATTTTAACTCAATAACATAATTTTTGTGAACTTGTGAAAAGATATTCTAAATTAAAATTTAAACTAAAATAAATTAAATAATGTAAATAGTTCAAATACTAACTTGAAACATTTAACATGTCAAAATAATTTAATATAATTAAATTAAAATATATATTTATTCAATTTTTAAATTTAAAATCAAAATATATCAAATTTTGAAATAAAATAAATTACAACTTTACAACAAAGTTTATAATTAAAAATATATTTAATCCTTATTATAATATCAAACCAACTCATTTCGTATTAAAGTTCACATTTGAAATCCATTTTATAATTTGAATAAGAAGTAAAGTATGCATACATACATCCAATAACATCTATTTTCTATAACATACATGTATATAGAAATACATGTACTTTTATTGCTCTGACTTGGATATTTACAATAGAAATTAAAATCAAAAGATCAATCTTATACATTACCTATACCTTAGCTGGTCCAACCTAAAAATCTTATTCGTTTGATTGGTTATTGAGAGACAAATTTATTCAAAATTAATGTTATAGCATGAACAAGTTGAATAATATGTCTCATGATGTAACACATTATTTAAAATTAGGTCATTTTAGCTTGAGCAAGTATATAGTACCCTAACAATGGAGAAGATGACCCCGTTGCTTGTCAAACAATACTTCTAATTTTCAAAAGCTACATCCAAAGAAAGTTAAATTACAAAAATTATACTAAATTTATTTTACTTTTTTAAAAATTTGTGTTTTAAAATATATTCGAGTGATAATTTAAAATAAATATATTTTTAACATCACCATTATTTTTATTTATCTTCCATTAATTTAGTAAAAATGAGTAAACATGAAAATTATGAAAAAAATATTATATAACATAATATTATATGAAAAAAAATTCGACAACAATTTGAAGGAGTTTTTTTTCTTCTTTTTTTTGTGTGAAAACTAAAGGCAAAAAAGTTTAAATATTATTAAAACCATCAGAATAAGCTTAGTAATAGAGTTAGAATATATATATTGTGTGTAAAAATATATAAAGTTCTTGGTAATTAATTTTTAGTTAGAGATAGTTTATTCTATATGAATTATGAAAACAAGATTTGGCCATTATTAGTGGAGTTTGTTCCTTCCCTGAAAAGGGTGACACATGATTATATAAAACAAGTATGTCATATCACAAATATAGAAAAACATGCATAGTTTAAGAATGGACCAATCTCTGTACAACCTGATCTTTGTGTGAGGTGTTTGTTATTGGTTTGGATGAAGAAAGAAACAGAAGAAAAACAAAAGGAAAAGTGAGAAAGACGAAAGATGCAAGTTATTAGAAGATCTTTCTATATTTTTAGATAAAAGCCAATTGGGTGAAGATAAAAAGGGATGTGTAAAAACAAACCAAACACAAAAAGCAAAACACAATGAGAGTCATCATCCTCAAAATCTGGTTGCTTTTTTCCATCATCAACATATATTTTTTTAATTGGAATCTTCTTGTTCTAACTTTTTGGGTACATAATTGGACAAAATAATAAACAACAGATAAATTAGCCAGACAGGTTTTCACCTTTTTGGAAAAAAATTAGCTTGACAAGTTAAGATAAAACATAAGTGAAGAAACACTTGTGTTGCTATTTCAAAGATATAATTATCTATAATATGTTTTTTAAGAAAGTAATTTGTAAGATTGTGTCGTAAAAGTTGTGAAATGAAAGCAGACACGTATCAAAAAGAAACACAATTCACATACCACAGAAATGAGATAGCTTCGTTTTAAAAATAAATTATAAAAGAACTTCAATTGTATTGGTACAGAAAACCTTGCTTTTCAACCCATATTCTACACAACTAGAAAATGGTTGAATTTGGTATTAAGTTGACTTTATTAAATTTTAACCAGGACAATGCAAGAGATATTATAAATACTGTTTTTAATATATTTACAATTTATAATTTTGTATCATAATGAGTAACTCATGTTGCCATATAAAGTTTTTGTTAATTATTTTTTAAAATAGTGAAAATTAATTTCAAATATATTATGAAAAATATATATTGATTGGAAGAGGTTAAGATTTTTTTATTAAAAAACACTGTAAGAAAAGTCTAAAATGTATTCTTATTCTTAAAAACTGACTCTTAAAAACATTTTCACTCATGATTTTTTTTTCTTTATACCTTTACCAAAAAAAATTTTTTTTGTCAAAAGCACAAATATCTTAAGTAGATGAAGACTTGCTAAAAACAGATCTGGAAAACCTTTGTTTCTGAACAAGTTATGGAATAAAAGAACTATCAAAATGATACTATATTTAGACAAGCTTCTCAATAACCACTTATAATAAAGAAAAATAAATAAATTTATCTACAAATTAAAATTAGTTTATGAATAAACTAATTTATAAAAACTCTCATATACAGCTTCCAAAAAAATTTAATTATATAAAAATCTCCAAAACAAATGCAAAAATCTAAAATATGAACTTTATTGGGTTTTTTTTTTTAAAAAAAAGCTCATTTGAAATTGTGGTTTTCGCTATTGAAAGAGTATTATCCTCTATACAACTTTAATATAACTATTTTTCAACTTACACTAATTTAATAAATTTCTAGTCACATTGCCCAAATAATAAGATAGGAATCTGCATCATATGAATTTCTGGATTGAATTCCACAACTTAAACTAGATTAGTCAAATTGGTTCGAATTTATTCGGTTAATTCATTTTTTTTCACATTCAATTCAATCTATTTGAGATGGGCTATTGACTTGAGACTGACTTTTTGAGGAACGTTGATTGCGGTGTGTTTGGATAAACTTAAATATAAATTCTCTTGCATAATATTTATTTTGGGTTAGGCTATCGGAATACAAAAAAATCATTTTGGAGTAACGTTTTCACACAATGAAAGGAACATCTTCAAAATTTTAGATGAAATAGAATGAAGATTTAACCTTTTAAACTAGTATTTCTGTAATGAAAGAGTGGTGTCTGATACTCTTGGGTTGCAACAAGAAAAACTCATTTTCATGATAGGCGTTCTCTTGTTTTGCCCAAAAGGTAACAAGTTAATTCTTTTTTATTGTTTTCTAACCTTCTGGGAAACTGATAGATTACTAGTAACTTAGTTGTAAAAATATTTCAAAATAATCATGAATAGACAGAGGCCCATAGTGTGGTCAAAATGTGTTCATATTGTCGAGTTTTCATTGCAAACTGCAAATACTATCATTCAAATGTGTTCTAGATTTCACAAAAACTAACTTTCAGTTTCTTCTGAATATTTAGTCAATATGTACACTTCTGCCTAAATTTAGTTATCAACAGGATTCATTTCAAGCTCCAGCTGACTTGAAAACTACAATAAATTGTTCCTTTTTTCAAGTCTACTTGAATTCAAGTCAACTTAATTTCCATCCAAATACATACTAAAGCCTCTCCAGTCAAATCTTTTACTATTATATCTAGACAAAGTAAAACATTTCTCTATAAACATCACATAAGGGACATCATAATTTGGTACGTGGAAAAGTATGAGAAACTACTCCAATGGTTATGAAAGCCAACATATATGATATTTCTATGATCGAACACACTTTTCAATTTCCATACATAGATGATCATCCAGGAAATAAGAATCACAAGAAATCTATTGGGAAAATTAAACACATAAGGATGATGTGATAGACACTCAGCAAATAAAAAGACAACTATAAAAAAATTGCAAAATGTTAAGCAGAAGAATATGAAGAATTTAATTCAAAAACGTTTGCAGCATATATATGAAGCTCGGTAGCCTTTCACCCTCGGCAAAATAACTCCCAGTAGTACACAATATTAGCATCTTAATCCCTCGTTATGAGTTCGCAGTGAATAACTGGTAGTGTAGAAGATAAGCACAAAATATCAATTTTCCCTTTTGCTCTGTTTAAACTACTCATAAATCTAAAAAATTTACAAGTCCTAGATAAATGCCTCCAATTATCTTTATAAGACAGATGAGGAAGGCTTTGTCATTAAAGTTATTAATTATCTTAAATAACAGCAACGCAAATGCTGTGTAACGGGAAGTATCTATATAACTGATAATTATGAGTGTCATTCTTGGCAGTGAACATGCACTAGTTGCAAATGAGTCTGGAGTCTTTTCCTTACATGCCGACAATTACAAAGATAATTGACAAACCAGTATTTCAAATTCAAGGAGAGCAAAAATTTCGATGAACAAAGAAAAATAGCTACACATTCCAAATTCAAAGCAAACCAGACCATTAATTAGTTAGCTCCATAATGGCAGCAACAATGTCACCACCGGCTGCCTTGAGTGCTTTAACAGCTTTAGGTCTTGACACACCAGCTTGAGTCATCACCAGCTCTATATCCTTGGGATCTACACCAGCCTCATCCACTTCCTCATCATCTTGAGCTATAGCAGAGGATTCAGGCTTCAATCCAACATTGCTTACATTAGGAGCCTTGAATTGCTCTGCTGCCTGAGTCTGTAGCTGTGAGCTCAAGTCTTCAATCTTAGCTTCCCCAAATATAATGTATGTATCAGAAGTTGGACTCTTGAAAACGTCTGGCTTTGAAATAACAAACAGGATCTAACAAAACAAAAAGTAAAATTCAATTATCTAAACAAGATAGATCTGAAAATTGGAAGAGAGCAGTGAAAAGTAAAAAATGTGTCAAATGCTAACATTCTTGCTTTTCTTTACTGTCACTCGGCTGACACCAGCGACAGGTTTCATTCCAAGTTTGAGCATTGCCTTGCGACTCTTCTTTTCACTTCTGGTTTGCTTGGACCTACCAGATGCATCACCTTCTAGTCCTGCAAACGAAACAAATTCATGAGACGTGAATTGGATCTGTCCAAGTAATTTCAGTTCTTATAAATAGAAAACATAACAGTCAGACTGAACATAGACTTGTTATGATCCCCATGCATGTTCATTTGGATTCTAATACCAACATGCCAAAAAATTTCATCCATCCTAAGTGTGACATTAGTATGATGCTTATACTACACATCTCACGTCACGTAGTATAGATCAATCCTGATGGGAAGCACAGACACGAGATGGGACATGTAATGCACCACAAAAGAAAACACATATACAACCAATTTACAAAGAAAAAAGACACAAGGAAGACTACCATAAAACACATACAACCAATTTAAAAAAAAACGACACAAGAAAGATTACCTCAAAACACAGATACAACCAATTTTAAAAAGACAAGACACAAGAAAGACTGTAAATGTCTAAAATGAATATAAAATACAAATCTTAAATCAAATGAGAGAGAATTAATGCTTTAAGAATGAGCATGAGTGATTGTAGATACACTAAAATGTCACTACATTCTATCAAATTATTGTGATATGAATTCAAAATTCGTTATACAATATATAAGTTTAACAAGTATAACTAAAAAAAAATCTAATTGTAACTGAAAGTGCCCAAATATTCAATTAGCATAGTTAAATAAAGTGAAGGATCACGCTGATGCTACTGGTGATGTCTGAATCTAGAAAATGATGGTATAACTTTATAACCTATATAACAAACTAAATCTTTCAGGTGAAAGTCTAAAATAAAAACAATATTTAACTTTTTTGCAAAACATAGTGATTAACACCTTTTATGGAGAGACTCCAAATAATATCAATGGAGTTGACACATGAACCAAAATTTGCAAGAGATTGTTACTTAATTAAAAATACAACAGGTCTGTGTCAAGAAGGAAAGCCCAATAAACTAATTGACCATTTACACTCTTTTCATTCAAAAAGAATTCAATCCAAATTGTAAAAGAAATTCTAGTAAACTTTTGCCAGATGCAAGAATGATGGTGTGAAAGTCATAAGCAGTCTTCATTTAATCTCATTGACCAACTTACCTTCACCATGATCATCATCCTCTTCGTCTTCGTCGTCTTCATCTTCCTCGTCATCATCATCCTCAACTACAGGCTCATCATGCTACAAAAGATATTATTTAAAAGTTCAAAAAAACTGTAAAATGAGGCAAAAGGTAAGAAATTTCTTAGTAACATAAGAAAATATTTAACTATTACAATCAATTAAGGTCATTAAGAAAAAGAGTTCAATATTCAGTTACTGATTCCATATTAGGTTTAATAATTCTTCTACCCTGGTTAGGTGTTTATTTTTCATGACAGATGAATTTTTCTCCTAAGTTTAGTTGGAAACTATTTCCCATATATACTAGTACCCCCAAAAAAAACCTTGCAATTAATTGTGCAGAAAAAGTTCAGCCCTGAAGATCGAAAACCTAGTAATTTCATTTCCACTCTCTTTTTATATCAAACTTCTGATCGGATCAAATATGAACAAACACAGAACAAAAACTGCATATAAAATACAAAAGCTATCTACTACCTCAATTTACTCATATCAAATCAAAACCTTAACAGTAACCCGCTACCACTAGTAATTTAGAGTCCACGGGCCACAGAACCCTAAAACAATTAATGATGAAAACATTGCACACAATTGAACTCAACTGAGTACTCCTAATCCAATTCAAAATTAAAATATAAAAACACAAAAAGAAAAATAAAAAAATAATAACACAGATTACATGGATCTTTTGCTGTTCGAGGTGTTGGGCTAGAAGCTCCTCTTGAGTTTGAGCCGTCATGGTGATTTGCCGTCAGAAAGAGGATTTCTGCAACTGTGATCCAGCCAAATACCAACTATAACCTAAAACCCTAACACCTGCACTTTATATACCTCCAATTAGGGTAACCCTATTAAAATTAGAAAACCCATTACTTCCAAATCTATTATTTGCATAAAACTAGATAAAATAAGAGTTCCTTCTGGGGTGTTAGGTTGAATAAATAAATAAAAAATATTAATATTTCTCAATTTTATTAATATAGTTTAATTTTATATAAAATATTTTAAAAGAATATTTTTTTAAACGTTCAAACTTTACAACGTTAAAATTTTGAAACATTGCTAAAACTATTTGTCCCATTGTTTTTAATTTTTAATACTTTTTGAAAAATGTCTTCTGGAATGTTATATTTTTTAATTACTTACAGAAAATGTTTTTTATAAGCTTAAATTTTCAATTCAAAAAGTACTTTTTTAAATATTTTAAAAAGTATTTTCTATGAAAAAAATATAAAATGGAGGTCTAAGTAATAGTTTTCAACAAATACTTTTACCTTTTTCACTAAAATTAAAAACCCTCAAATTTACTATTTTCATTCGATTCTTTATATATATATATATAAAACACTTTTCATATGTTTTTAACTTTTGATTTTTAAAGTATTTATCTTCTAAAATACTCTTGGATAATATGAATGAGGTTGTGTCTAAAAGACTCTTTAATATTTAAGTCACTTTCTCATATCAATAAATAATAAATGCATAATTAATAAAATGTAAATCATATTTCTGGTAATAAGTGTTATTTATATATAGTACTCTTTAGGGTGAGTATGGATCCTTATCTATATAGGCTTAGGCTTGGGCTTAGCGGTCTATTTACCTTAGTAGAGCAAGATTGTTTGATTATATTCTAAACCGACATATAATTGATCAGGCCGCCTAATAGTAGTCACATACTGTGCATACCGGAATGTTTATGTGCATTTACTTAGGACATATTCGACCATGTAATTTGCGTTGCACTATCTAAGGACGAGACTCATACTGGTATGGTCGAGGGGTACTCAGTCATATATAGTACACTAACCCATCAGACTTTACATGTAACATGTTAAAGGTCTGTAAAGAGATTATGATATTGATACTCATACATTAGTAGTCGGTCTTTAGTTTTTGGATTGTCAGATTATTATATCGATACTCGATAATCATCCTACAAAGTATCTTTAGGTATTGTCGATTATGATATTCGTGTTGGTATAATAGCCCTCCAGCCTCGAGAAGCATAACTACGAAGATGTTGTAATTATTAGGTGCCAAAAATGACGAGGTGAGAGAGATGTAGAGGTATAACTGATGTCTTGCTCATAAAACGATGCATTACTGGAAAGGACATAAATCATCCTTTCAAAGGTCATTTACCTTAAAAGCCGATTACTTCAAAGTTTAAAGGTATGTCTTATAGTAGATCAAAGATGAGTTTTAAAGAAGAGTCAGATAATAATAGTAGTGCTAGTAGTCAAGTATCAATATCATCAAACGCTTCCTCATCTCGTGGCATGAGAGTGGAGATGAAAGTGATTACAGAGAAAAGGAAGGACCTCGAGTTATGGTTACTTAGGAAGGATGGATACGAGTGAATAAACCCCTAATTAAAACCTAGTTTTTTAAGTTTGAGTGCTCAGTTTTAATTCTTAGTTAAACACCTTTTACACTTTTTAGATAGGGATGTCTGACGGAATTGTTGTCAAACATGAATGGACTTGATCCCAAGATTTCAAGGACTCAAGTTGTCTCTTAGGAAGAGAAAAGGAAGGACCTCGAGTTATGGTTACTTAGGAAGGATGGATACGAGTGAATAGACCCCTAATTAAAACCTAGTTTTTTAAGTTTGAGTGTTCAGTTTTAATTCTTGGTTAAACAACTTTTACACATTTTAGATAGAGATGTCTGACGAAATTGTTGTCAAACATGAATGAACTTGATCCCAAAAACTCAAGTTGTCACTTAGGAAGGACACCTCAAAGGATTGTTACGCAAGACAACAACTACTACTATAAACTCAATGAACAAACCAATTTTTCCTCACTGATAGACAACCACAATGCCCACCAAGAATTGAGCAATTTGGTGATAGTAAGGATAATCAGTCTCTTATCAAAAGGTTGTTAAGGTATAGTTTCTTAGATAGATACATGTCTACATATTGCCAACAAATCACCGAAAATTTTAAATTTTGGTATATCTAACGAGTTTTACAATTGTGAATCAACTTAAATTAATTTAAGTCTAGACAAATTGCAGTACTATGAAGACAATGTGTTTGTTGACACACGGCTCAAGACACTAGCTTTTCGAAATCTAAATACTTACATAAACGTAATTTTGTGATGAACATATTAATTTTTCTCAACCCATACCCACACCCCACATCTCAAACTGATTTTTTACCTTATTTAATCCAAATCCGTCCACCTTAGGGTTGATTGTCACCCCTACTTTGAGGGCAAGAAAGACGAGCAGAATAACATATAATCAAACATGTATCAAGATTCATGAAGTACTAACATACTTTTTTTATCATACTCACTTTAATACATTTTCTACTGTTAATCAAAAGTTCATTGGGAAATACAAAATGTTAACGCTTGTAGAAGAGTTGAGATCTACAAATTATAATTTCAATATATTTTAAATAATAAAATTCAAAGAATGTTCAAATAAGAGCTTTAGAAAATGTCGGGTATTTGCTCAAATAAGAATCTTATTTGCCCCTGCTTATAGTGCAGAAGGAGCACCACACACTTGTTTAGAAGCCATACTAACCAATATAGAAACTAGATAGCTACTGATCATGACTGCCATTCTTGTCAAGAAACATACTATAGTAGAGAATGAGTCTATAGTCTTTTCCTCCTATGCCGATAATTACAAAGAGAAAATAGAATAAAGCAAAGGTTATTAGCAATCACTTTCCAAACAGAGCAAAACTTTGACTGACAAAAGAAAAATCCTCCACATTGCAAATTCCAAAATTCTCCCAAATCTGACCATCAATTAGTTAGCTCCATAATGGCAGCAACAATATCGCCATTGGCAGCTTTGAGGGACTTAAGAGCTCTTGATCTTACCACACCGGCTTGAGTCATCACTAACTCAATATCCTTGGGATCTACACCAGACTCGTCCACATCTTCATCATCTTGAGCAGTAGCAGAGGTTTCTGGCTTCAGTCCTACATTGCTCACATTAGGAGCCTTGAATTGTTCTGCTGCCTGAGTCTGTAGCTGTGAACTCAAGTCTTCAATCTTTGCTTCGCCGAATATAATGTATGTGTCAGATGTTGGACTTTTGAAAACATCCGGTTTTGAGATAACAAAAAGGATCTAAACAAACAAAAAGAAAAACAAGTCAGTTTTGACCAATTCAAAAGTAGATGAGACAATGAAAAGTTAGTATAAGTAAATAGATATGTCAAACTGCTAACATTCTTGCTCTTCTTGACAGTCACACGACTGACACCTGTGACAGGTTTCATTCCAAGTTTGAGCATTGCCTTGCGACTCTTCTTTTCACTTCTGGTCTGCTTGGATCTACCAGATGCATCACCCTCTAGACCTGTAATAAAATCCATATTGCTAAGAGACTGAGATACATCCATCAATGCAACTTCGATTCATGTAATAAAAAATTACGTGCAGCATTAACTTAGTTGTACAAAAAAAAGGCTCATCCCGATCTACTAGCTTTTTCATTTTTATTCAACAACAGATTAAACTGGCCTGTAAATTACACACGACTTAAACACTGGAATGACTTGTTAAAACACTCATAACAATATTGAACAACTTTGTAAACCATGATTGATTAAATCTTTGTAAAACAAGACCCTGAAAAAAAATAAGGAAACTGAAAAAATATTGACCACAATTCTAAAGAGTAAATTTATTACTTTAAAAAAAATAAAATGGATCACTTCTGAGAGTAAAAAGCAACCCAAATTAATCTTATCGACCTTTTACATTCTATGTACTGTGTGCTAATTCCAATCGAAGACGAAATCAAGTGAACATTTGCTAAATTCAAGAATGACAGCAGGTATGTAATCCACACCACACCACTCAATTTAATCTTATTTGCCAACTTACCTTCAGCATTGTCATCATCCTCGACTTCGTCGTCATCTTCCTCATCATCATCGTCTTCGACTAAAGGCTCATCATCCTACAAATGTATTATTCAGAAGTTCGGGATATTAGAAAACAGAGCAAATAGTAGGCCATTAAATATGTCGAGTAAAAAAGTTCTTTAGTGACTACATTTTAACGAAGACTCGGTGGGTAGTCGTTAAGAAACACTATGGTTTAACAATAAATCAGCACAAGTTAATGAAAGTCAAATTTCCAAATCAAGCCAAAGTGTCCATTCATTTCACCAGATCGAGCAGCTCTCCTATCTGTGATATAAAAGATCATAAACTTGTTTTCAGACAAAAAGCTGTATCATTTAAAACCCAGAAACCTTTCAATTAATTGCATAGAAACCATTAACCTTAAACCAAATTGAATGCTTGCATGTTCACTTTCCCAATCTGAACTTCCCTAAAACTAATCGAAACTCTATTGAACAACTAAAATGCGAGTAAGCCATTGAATTCCAAACAATAAATCTTGGGATCAAACACAAGAAGCGCGAGCTTAGAAGTTACAATGTCCTCTAAAAGCTCAGTGTTCTCATCAGATACAAATCCTTAACAGTAACACGGTCCTTTATTCCAAATATTTTGAACCTAATTTTCTATCACTTAAAAATTAAATTAAAAGAAAAGAAGTAAGATTGAAGGTGTAGATTATTACATGGATCTTTTCCTGTTCGAGGAGAGCCGCAAGAAGATCTTCTTGAGTCTGAGCTGTCATTGCGACTTTTTCAGGTTTTTAGGTGTTCTAAGCTCTGGTGTCACAGACTTATTCTTCTATGCATATGACATAGCCTTAACCAACATCCTAAAACCCTAGAACCATGGTTTTTATAGTTCTAACTCGGGTTGACCCAATTTTACCCGTTCCATCGCTTTCTTTAGGTGCAGTTCGTACGGAAAGAGGACTCTTACGTATCTTAAAACATGCCACGTCAAATCAAAAAGTTTCTTCAGACAGGACAGGCGCCGTTCAGAGTAATTTTAAATTTACATGTATTGTTAAAAAAATATACAAATTATTTTAAATATGTTTTGTTCTGTGTTAAAACTATTAAAAATATAACTTCAGACTTTATATGTTATTAAATAATATTAAAATCTTAAAAAGTAATTGATCAATAATAAAAAGGTATATTATTAACACTCATTTAATTAACTTAATATAATCCAAAATGTTCTTCAACTTTTAGTCAATTATATAGAAGTTTAAGGAAAATGCTGATTTGAAAACTGGTACAAGGCGTTTTGTGCAAATATTGTCATGCAGCGAGAGATCATGGAGCTATTTTCATAGCTTGCTTCAGTCATATATCTTTAGTTCCGTTTTTATTTGAAAAGTGATTATCGCATTACCTCGTTTTCCCATTGTTATTCTTCAGTTAATAATTTCTCACAAATAGTCGGTTTTATTACCTCACGAATGGTCCTTCAGAGTGAGTATAATAACCAGGGACAACCAGCATGTGGGAAGGAGCTTAAATTTAGTCGGTGCCTCTGCGAGAATATTTAGAAACAAATGACAGGGTCTTTGAAGACTTCATTTCACTGTTTGGTATTCGAATAAGAGGTGCAGCACAGCATTCAACTGCATCCTTCATAACTCGTCAGGAATGGATATTGCTCCCCTGAAATCCAAAAGATTAACTTCTCCTGGTGTTGCAATATAATTATTATGAACAAGTGCGCTGCCTTGCATATGACAAATCCCAACCACCCACACAAGCAGGGATCCAAGTAGAAGGAAACAATCCGAATAAATTACATTGCAAAAAGAAACCTACCCAAAATGTCATCATCCATCCATTTCAGGGAGAAAAAGAGGATTGATTACAAAATGACTTCAGGATCAACCTACAGCTGCAAGTAAAGCTAAACTAAGGTTTCCGAGGTGAGATCACCAACCAGAATTTCCAGACCCCCATCCGTTCCCAGCTGCTGCTTTCTTGGGGGCGCTTCCCCAGCCAGAGCTTCCTTGATCACCATCACTTGGACCACCACCACCACCAATCTCTTGTCCCCAGACACCATTGTCATTGTTATTAGTGCTACCGCTTCCACCTCCCCAACCGCCACTTACACCACCCCAACCACCAGGAAAAGCTTCCCTTCCAGGAGAATTTTGAACTTTGGCCCCTGGAAAACTGTTTAAACCATCATCTGAATCCTTTGGGTTATTAGAACCCCACCTGCTGCCCCCATAACTAGAGTCCTGCCTTTCATTGTTGGAATTGTGTCCTCTGTTGTTATAAGAACCGCGACCGCGACCACGTCCTCGACCACCACCATATGGACGGGGCACCCCACTTGGATGTTCGTCCTGATTCCCATTGTTTCTATACTCACCACGTCCTATAGAACAAAAAATATATAAGGACATAAATCTATATTAAAAAATTTACCAGGTCTTACTGTAAAAATGACAAGTGAAAACTAGTTGGATAACACGTGAAACTATATGCAATTAACCCAGCAAAGCTGCAAGATCATACAGATTAGATAACTATACATAAATAATCTAATTAGTTCAACATCCAACTAGAATATATGAAAAAATAAAATACTACAGCTAAATTTAAAAGTTAAATCAATATACCTGTCCTGGAACCAGGAGTAGAAGATCGATCCCTATCATAAGAGTGACCTCTCCTACCACCCTCATTGTTTGAACCACCACCCCAGCCACTGCCCACAGATGGCCCAGACGAGCCACCAGTTGCAGGGCTACGCATTGGTACCATAGCAGCAACCGATCTAATGGAGGGGGCTGAATCGTGTTGGGGGTCATCAATATGCCTCTGAAAGTATGCCACAAGCCGATCGATGTCCTCAAACATCTTTTTCCTGAACCTAAATCCTTTTGGGTAAAGCCCAATGTACTCGTGGTGTGGATTTGTACTTCTTATATAAGTTAATATAAATGTGCCAGGATGCTCGTGGGAGATGCCAAAACTATAGACAATGCGCGTAGGATACTCAGCTTTCTCAATCCTCAAAAGTTCATCAACTTCTGATTTTGTACCCTTTCTAAATTTGCGATAGTTTAGCATTGTCTTTAAGTAAGCCACCAATGGATCTACATATCGGTCCATAACCTAAGCAACAACCAGCGGGAAAAAGTTAGCCATATAATCATAAGCAAAGCATCCAGAAAATGTTGGGAACTTTACCTCATCTAAGTCCTCAAAAGTGTCGTCTCCAATTTTTAGTGTCTTCCCAATTCGCAGTAAGCTTGTAATGTCCTTGTGTTCCTTGCCACCTTCGATTATATCCTTATGGGCATATACTCCATCATTAATTTTAAGAGTTAAAGTAAGATATGAAGGTCCTCGTGAACTAGGACGGATAATACTTTCTCCAGGATCTTTGTCAGACAAGAACTGCATAAGGAAAAAGGCATAGCTAAGCTAGAAACATATTAAACATTTAATTTTATTTTTTAAAAAAAAAAAACTTTTAACGACTACTTGCAATAAAATGAGTTTCATTACAGATAAAAACCTACCAAATTCCAAGTTCGTCACACTATGAACCCACACAAATTTTAAATAGAAACTAATGGATTTATTTCAATCTACGAAAATTCATTCATTCTTCAAAACAAGAAGCAGCCAGTGAGCTTATAGAATAAAGTATGGAAATATTACTGTGAAGTTATCAATGACACCCAGTTGATATTGCTATTGGGTATAGAATGCCAAGAGTCCTGGGCAGCATATTTAAGAATCTACCTCAATTACAGAAATTAGTCCAAAGTTATCATCCCCAACCAATTTTACCATACAAACCAACACCAACTCAACCAATTGAATGCAGGAGCCATTCAGGAAAAAAAACTTGTCACCAAGGACTAAAACCTTCCACCTACCAAGACAAGTCAGGATGTGCATACACAACTAATACAATTTCACCACTATGAAAGATCCTGATATGATTCTAATAAGGTCAATAAAATACAAAATTTAACAAATAAACTCAGCAACAAACCTCCATTGCTTCATCTGCAGTTATGTTCTGAAAGCGTGGATGAACAATCATCCTTGGCTTGAAATGCTTCTTAGCAAGTTCCTTTTCTTTCCGAGCTTTGTCTTGATCACTCTGAAAGCAGCTCCGATCTTCATGGTAATAGGGGTCAATATCACGGTTATGCTGTAAGCGGTTACTTCTCATTTCACTGTCCTTACAAACAAGGAAGACTTGATACCTATTCTTTTGAATTGACTTGATTTTACAAGTGAGCATGTCACCTTCATGTAGCCTATCAGATAATTCAATTACATCTCTCCAGTCATCTGTGTAGTCTTCCTTCATGAGAATTCCAGTCATTCCAGATTCAAGCCCACATATTGCTTTCTGAGCCTGTACTCTTCGAACTGTGACTTGGACAATTTTGCCTTCAGCAAGCGTCTCTTCAGTCTCACCTGAAATCATATAGAATTCTTCATCCTGACTTGGTTCTTCATATTGATTGCGCCAATCCTGAAAACCTTGAATTAATTCTCTTTTTATGTCATAGAAAGTTTGTATTTTGTTCTGACGATTTTTTCCAGAAGCATATTCCTCAACATCAAGGTTTTTCAAATAACTAGGTCGATCTCTCACGTGCTCTATGGCCATCTCCAGTGCATCATCATCATCATTTGCATCACCTGTACCATCTTCTTCATATACATCTTTGGCCAACTCTTGTGCAAGTATATAAGATTCAGGATGAATTCTTGTATCATCCAGTAAATCAATAAATTGGCTGCTGCTAGCTGCCAACCCACTTCGCCGGACACGCAAGAAACCAACTGCATTGACAAACACCTTTTTACCAAGTTTGTGTTCTGTGACAAAGTCCTTCCGTGTAAAAATGGCACCAGCCCTTACCAAAGATCTCTGTAAGGATGCAGCCTTCCTTGGACCAAGCCCAGAAATAAACTGTAATGGTGCAAATAACCACTCATGACTTATTGCTAAATTAATGTCTAAGCCAACCTGATTGGTCACATCTACCATAACCTGCTCAACCATAGCAAATTTATCATCTTGGTTGAGAAAACTCTCTAAAGGGCTCAATTTCCATGACAAGATTTCCTTTCTAGGTTCGCATAATGTTGCAACCATTGCCAATGGGTTCTGGAGATAACGACCAAGTGCAACAGCCCGCCTCACTATACCTATTAAAGTAAGAAAAACATAATCTTATGCCTATCAATGCAAAAGAAATAGTATGAATATGGGATTCCTAAAATAAAAAACAAAGCAAACAATCAAAACAATATTTACCTTGCTGTGAAGGAAGTTGTTCAGAGGAAATTCGAGAATTTTCATAAAGACGGGGAAGTGATTCATCTCCATAGACAATGCTGAGCCCATCCATTTCATGCCCGACATCTCTAGGGTTTTCCTCAACCATCTTAAAAATAACCTGATAAAAGTAGAGCAAACCAATGGTAACACCCACCATATGACATGAGCTTTTTTCCACTGGGGGAGAAGAATACATGAATCAAACAACCTATATGACCAATCATATTGATTAACTTAGAAACAATATGAACTAATGAGAGTATCATATAAAATGAAACTATCATAAAATCAAACTACCCAGGAGGTGATCTCCAATTTAATTGAACAAAGTGTTTTATGATTAACTCTTACAAAATAAATGTCCATTCCACAAGGTAGATGTTTTATAGGGCCACAGATGAGGAGGAGGATATTCTAACAGTGAATTTAAGAAAGAAAAAAAATAAGCCATATTATAAACAATTGAAATCACAGTGCATAACTTGTAAGAGGGAGTAGTATGGCAATTAAAATAGTATTGAGAACTGATCATTCCCATTTCCGTGAAGGGTTAGACAATTAAAATGAAAAGGTACAAGAATTTAAACAAAGCAGGGAAAGGTATTAATCCTACAAATAATTTCATCAACACACGCATAGACATAGAAACCAAGATGCTAACCTCATATATATCTTCCTTCAAACGGGTGCAAGACAAGTTAACTGCTCCTAAAACAACAACATGTGGTTGGTGATCTGTCATAAACTTCAACACTCGCTCCTGGTCATTCTTCTTCCGTTGTTGGTCACTAACATTCTGTGACCTAAAAGTAAGGGACCCAGTGTAAAGCACATCTAACACTTCTCCCGATGAATCTAACATTACAAAAGTTGTTTGTGGCTTTCCCGGGCCCCAACAGCATGCCATAACCCTTGGAGCGGCCTCCTCATCTGAGCCAAGATCATTTTCCTTCTGTTGATAAGGTCCAACAGAAACCTTATTCCATAATGCCTTCCCATACTCCATAAGTAACCAATTCTTTGCTTTACTTGCCAATACACCTCTTGCCTCTTTTTCCATTGATGGTAAAAGGAATCGAAAAATGGCATCATGCAGTATCAACTTCCTCTGTTCGTTCCACAGTTGAGCAGATCTGCTAACGCTGTCACTGATATAATATTCATTGAATTGGTCTATCAACTTATTAAGATACTCCTCAGGCAACTTAATAGTAACTTGAATGAGTTTCTCCTCTTCTGCCTTCTGAATAAGGAGCCATTGCACATCTTCAAACTTAGACAATGGCTTCTCCCGCAGCCACTTCACCCCAGAAAATTGATGGAAAGAATCTATTGCTGTATTCCCATCAGCAGTAGGACATGTTGACACAACCGCATGGTCAAGAAAGTGGGTACGAACATGTTTCCTAATGCTAGGCTCACAACTTATCTCAACAGCTGCCTGGAACAAAGTAACCAAAAAGATCAAACAAGATCTCCCTTATAATGATTAAGAACAAAGTTACAGATACATACCATGTGCCTGGCACATTTAAGTACTTCTTCAGGAGTATCATACATAGCACACGTGAAGTTAGAAGCCATCTCCTCAGGTGTTTCCTTTGGATCTTCCAACTCTTGCTACAGGGCATGGAGAACAAAATCTTTAGTATAGGGTCAAAACAAACAGCAGTTCCAAATCAAAGCATACTTACTAGGTTCACATCAGTTAGACAAAATCCAAGTTGCTCAGGACTACACCCGAACCTGCTCGCAACCTCCCATAGACCTGCCTTACTGAAAGTGCTATACATTGACTTCCTTTTTGGCCTCTTGTATTGCCCTTCATCAACACCAGCTTCACCTGGTGGGAAATGCAAGTTGAACTTGGAGTCAACATCATCAACCTCCCTCTCGGACTCTGCTTCCTTCAGAGATCTCATGACTGACTCAAACAATTGACTATTCAAGTTTAGTCTCGTTTCATCATACACACGACGCGACTCCTCTTCAAATCGTTTATTATAATATAACTTGAGGGCACTCTTCCTCTTCTGAAGAAGCAACCACTTCTTGTCCAAGTCCTGAAGAGCCCAGAGAACCTACACAGTGCACAATAAATCCATTAGAAAAATTTGAAAAAATTACCAAGGACGCATAATAGCAATAAAAGACTACCAAAATCAAAGTTCACAGACCTTGTGCCATTTCAGAGTAGGTGTCTTGTCATTCTCGTCAACAGCTTCAGGTTGCTCCAGGTCTTTTAATAGGCTTAAGCATTCCTCCTTCCGATACATAGCAATAAAAGGGATCTAAAGACAGAAATTTTCACCTTACGAAAATGAAGATATCATAAAACTAACAATAGATGCAAAAAACTGATGGATGATATATTACTGACATCTAACTTTTGCACGTGATGCAATTCCAAAAATCTGTTAATATCATCCTTGTTTATCGGTAGGTCATCCTTTTCATTATTTTGGGAGTTTGGCACCTTCTTGTAAATCCAAGGGACAGCTCCATTACCAAGTTGATTAACTATCCATTGACTCTCTTCTTCTATACTACTTCTATCCGATGGTGGGGCACCAGTACTTTCATCTGATATCTAAAAAATAAAATAAAAAAATGGTTCATAATAAGTACTTTTCATTAATCAGGAAATTTTGATCTATGTCCAGAGATCCAAGATGACCTGCATTCTCTCTGGAATATCAAGCTCCCTAATTTGGTCATCCTGCTCTGTCATATATTTCTCAGACAGAACAATAGGCTCAAATTCATCTTCAAGTCTGGTCTCTCTGTATTCACTCATTTCAAGATTTTTCTGGCGATTCAGAATCAACTCATCTGGATCACCAAATAATTCTTGAGCTTCTTGTAGAGCTGAGGAAGAAACTCCTGGAGCCTGCCTAGTTTTCTTCTTCTTCAGCTTCCTCTGCCTGTATAGAGAGCCATAACAGATCCTTAGATCAGATAATTGGTTCTTAATTTTAAAAAACTATAAAAATTAAAATACCTCATAGGAGCTCCGTTCTCATCAACTTCTTCTTCATCCACAATGAAGTCAGCCATTTCATCATCTTCTCCAATGTCAGCATCCTCTTCTTCCTCTCCTTGTTCCTCCTCTTCAGCAATGTCTTCAAGTGGAGCTCCTGTGATTCATGTAAGGCATAGTAAGCTAGTACTTGGTTATTGGAGCATGTATGAATGAGCATGAATTACCTTTGGCATACAAAATGTAATTCCATAAGAGGTGTTAGAATGTATTATACCAACTACAATGCCAAAAGCATACATTGAGAAACCAGAAAACATCAAGACAAATATTTTTTTGTAAAATGTACAATTTTCTATTTTGTCGCCACTAACATCTGAGGAAATTTTCAAATAACTTCAATACTATTTGAGTAATTTTAGTTTCAAAAAACATTTTAATTGCTCTTCAAAGTTAAAATTGCTTTTCAAAGTTAAAATCTTTATGATCTGTGAAAAGTAATCTTCCAACAACAACAAAGTACTATCACCAGAGCATACCTTCATCATCACCAAATAAACTGCGTTTAAGCTTCTCCTCAGCAGTTCGCCCAACTTTACCACTTCCAACAAACTCCTCCTCATCAGACAGCCCAGAAGGCTCCTCTTCCGTATCCCTCCGGCCTTTTTTCAGTCGCTTAAACTTTTTGCTTTCCTTAGGAATTATAAAAAAATTGTTAATTCAATTTGCACATAAAATAGAGCAATAATCCACTAAATTCAAACATTCATGAAAAGATTGAAATACATATGAACAAAAAATTCAAAACCTTCCGACGATGAATATTTATATTGTTGTCCTCCAGCAACTCATAATCATCTTCATCAAGCACATACTCTTCCCTAAAATAGTGACATTAATTCGTTACATATGTATAATGAAATAAAAGTACTAGCATCATTGATTTTTAAATTTTAAACAATAAATACAGACAATCAATTTTTTTCAATCATTTGCCTATCTCCCACCAAAGGGGTACAGAATGAAATAAGCGGTAGCAGGGGAAAAAGGCAGAAACCAGCCCATGTGCATGGAACTTTTAAAAAATGCATGACTTGTGTAGTTTAAAAAAGTCGGAAAAAGTTTTGTAAGAGGAAAATCAATCAGCTGCTCATGCAAGAGTGATTATCAAATATATCCAATTTATAAAAAATATTCATCTATTATCAGACATTCTGTTTGCTTCTCTAAACATACAAATACATCAACTTCGACCACAAGCAAGCGTTAAAAAAATGAGGACGGAAAACTGACTTTTTCTTCCTCTTTTTCTTCCTCTGTCGCTCATCATCACTGTCTGCTCTCTCTTCTTCATCTTGCTCCTCTTCGTCCTCAATGTCATCCACAATAAATCCATCATTTTCATACTCATCTTGCCCTTCTGAAGTGAGGAGGTAAAGAAAGTGTATTAGAAAAATAAGATATAATGCCCATCAAAGAATAAACCTATACACATGATTAGCTCCATAAAATAAGACAGCATCGGAGATCACATTCATATATCAAGCAAAAACAAAAGTGAAGAACATCAAAAACAAGAACAAAGCTAAACTCTCAACTGACCATTAAATGGCACCACAAAAGGGACTAAACCATAAAATTCTGATATCGTTTGAACAATCAAGCAAACAAAATCTAAAATAAGTATCACTCTTCCTAATGGAGACCACTGAACAACACTCAGAAGTCTGTCTACCACACCTTAGCTCATACAAACATTCTCCCTAGCCAAGACAAAACTTCGAAAAATGTGAGGGAAGAACACGCCTAAAGGATATAACACGAGTAGAATATAAAGACTTATGATTGACAAGGCTAACCAGAATTACACGCTCTCAAACATCGGAATACGAAAAAAAACTTAAAAAACTATTTCCTACGTTTCCCACGAATTGCCAAACCGAATTTTTAACATGCACGAGAATTTATACATCTCAAGTTTCATGCTCCAGCCAGATGACCAATTTAATTCTCAGAGAAATCCAAAACTCGTTTTGTTTACTTTGGCTTCTATCATGAAAAGATCATCAAGGCTGAAACTTTCCAAACATACAATATCAACCTTAGTACCTAAACAAAAGTGGCTTTCTCCATTTACCACATGCAACCAGTTCTTACTCCCATCGAACAGCACAACAAAAAGCAAACCCTAATTTGAAAACGGAACGTTCTAACAAACCCAAAAGCGCCACCACCACTGAAGAAATTTGCATACAAATAAAAAACTGAAAAAAAAAAGTAAAACAAAAAAAATAACATACACACAACGCATAGTTCAGAAATATCGACCCAATCAAAGAATATACCCTCTTCTTCGTCTTCATCTTCGTTATCCACATCCCGCCCCTCTTCCAATTCGTCCCCGTCAATGGGTTCCCTCTCTTCTTCGTCGAGCTCGACGTCGTCTGCGCGTATTGAACAACCAAAGGAACCGAAAATGTTAGAAACTTCGAAGGGAAATGAAAATGCCAAGAGGAATTAGGGAGTTTCTAGGGTTCACCTTCTTCGTCTGAGATTACGCCTTTGGCCATGATTGAAGGGCTAAGAACGCAACGAATAAACAATAACGATAGAGAAAACGAAACCGAAGGAAAGCAACTGCTATCAAATACGAACGAATCAAAATAAGAGAATGGAGAGAGTTGAGTTTGGAAGTGAAGAATGAAAGAGGAGGGTGTTCTCTTTATATTTATAATATTTCTTTATATTACAGGTGTGTTTGTTAGTACAATAAAAATTAGATCTTCATTTTCCAAAATGTAAATTTGAAAATATAATATTTTAATTATTAGATAGCAAATATAATATTTTAGTGTTTATTAGCATTAGGATTGCAAAATGGGTATGAACCGGCGAGTGGCCATAGCAAAATATGGTCCGTTAAATTTTCAACCCCTTAAACTGGTAGGTTAAAGGCGTGACCTGTGTAATTGGTGGATTAAAGGTGGAACGTAATGGCTTGGGTTGTTAATCTTTTTCTAATAGAAATAGAATTAAAAAATAATTTAAAGATTAATTTTGTGTTTTATATTATGAAAAAAATACTGATATATAATAAGATTGTAATTTAAATTATTAACACCTTAAAATTAAATTTTAATTATTAATTATAAGGTAATAATTTAACATGTATAATTAACCGAATTTTAAAAAATTAAAACTAAAAACTAAAATAAATTAAATTAAAATAAAAAATTTACGCGTTAATCAAATTTTGTATCAGTTTGCAGTTTAACAAGTTAATTAGATGGACAAGTTCAGCCTGACTCATTTTTAGTATGATGAGTCAAAGCCACTGGTAATTATCATGTGTTTGGAAGGTTCAAAAGAGGCGTGGAGGTAAGAAAAGTAAAAGGTTGTAAAAAATCTTCTCTATATAAAAATGCAAATAACAAATTGAACAACATAAAAAAGTAAAAATATATTATTCTATGTTTTCATTTATTCATATGCAAAATTAGAAAAATTAATAATACTACAAAAGAATTATTAATTATACATTTAGTATGATTAATTGTTTTTATTTAACACTAATATTACCTACAAAAATAAGTATATTGTTTAAGTTATCATATTATATATTATATATGTGACAAAACAAAGTTGCTTAATTAATTAGCATTGAAAATGTTTTTATATCTTTCTATTACATAGACTAAGATCATTTTTCACATAACTCTAATATATGTGCATTTTGGTTTACTCAAATGGTTTATACCATAGAGTGGGTCAACTTGGTCTTTATTTTTTATTTTATGTCAATTTTATCTCCGAATTCATTAATATGCATCAATCAAGTTATTTTTTTTTTACGTTATTTAAATTATTAACGTTGACTGATTAAGCATGTTTTTCATGACAATCTATGTTGACGTCACACATAAAGATTTTGCAATGCGGAAATTTGGATAGGTAAGAAAAATCTAAAAACGAAAATATTGGTGACTTCAACATACATACCTATCTTAAGTCGTGCACCACATAATTAGCTGAGGCGTTGAGAGGTCGACAAGACAGCCCAAGAGCTTGGCTAAGCACATGGAGAACTCAAACAGCTCAGCAAGACATCCAGAAAGCTTGATTAATTGCATGGAGAACTCGAACAGTTCAACAAGACCTATGTAGAGCTTGGTCAAGTGCTTGGAGAACTAAAATAACTCAGATAGACATATAAAGAGCTCAGTAAAGTGCATGGACAAGTCAGATAGCTAGGAAAAACATCCTTAAAGTTCAATAAGGTGCATAAAAAAGGTGGATGGATAACTCAGATAGTTCAGTAAGAAGTGCAGATAGCTTGGTCTAACTTGTCGAGCTTTCTCAATATCTGGTTGAGCTATTTGACTTTTTTATTCACTTTACTGAGTTGTCCATATGTCTTGTCGAGCTATTTGAGTTCTCAATACACTTAGATGAGCTATCTGGATGTCTTGTCGAGTTGTTTGTGTTCTCCATACTCTTAGCCAAACTCTTTGGATGTCTTACGAACCTCTCAACTTCTCCATTATACAAATACAAATTTTTACACATGCACGTTGTGATTTTCCATATCACCACACTCTTAACACCGTTATGAAAAACTAATAACAAGGACTTGATTGATGCACATTAATGAAATTGGGGATGAAATTGACACAATATTATAAGTGACGACCAAGTGGACACACTGGCAAAACAAAATTACTTAATTAATTAACATTGAAGATTTTTTTTATATCTTACTCATTATTATGTAGATGAAGATAATTTTCAATGTAACTTTAAGATATGCTCATTTATTTGTTTGGAAATAAAGTAAAAGTCTTTATAGTATGATATTGAAAAATAAAAGTAATTTGTTAGTAGTAGAGCTGTCGAAACGGGTAACCCGGCCCGACCCGACCCGACCCACCACGGGTTGACCACTTAGTGAGTCAACCCAACCCGGCTCATTTATTAGCGAGCCAAAAAAATTCGAACCCGACCCAACCCACCACGGGTTGGTGGGTTAAACGGGTTGGCTCATTGGTTCACTTAAGTAACTTTTTTTTCACCTTCTTCTTCTCAGATTCTTATAACATGTTACTTTGATCGATCAAATTAAAACAGTAATAATTGAACCAATTGATATAAAAGAAAATGAAACAAAAGAAATATATTGTTATATATATTCTAAGCTATGAAGCGTAAAATTTTGCCAATTTAATTTAGTGAGACATAGAAGAAACTACATATAGACGTTAACAAAAATATATAGCACAAGATAAAATTGTCATGCTTGTAGATAGGTCTAAAAACAAGATAAAACAAATGATATATTCCCGAATTATCCAATCTATAATATTATCCATCTATTAAATTGGAGTCCTGAATGGATAAATTCACAATATTATGCTCTCTTGAAACATCTTCTTCTTTATCTCCATCTATAATATTACCCAATCTATAATCTTAGGGTTTTATTTACGAAGGGGAACTTTTGGAAAGACAGCAACGCGAAATGCTCTATCGCTAAGTAAAGGTTGTGCATTTTGAATAATTAATTTAATTAATTTGATTTCAATAAAAAAATAGGTGGGTTGGTGAGCCAATCCGACCCACCACGGGTTCAACCCGTGTGAGCCGGGTTATTAGTGAGCCGGGTCAAAATTGGCTCGCATAAAAAAATTTGCATTTTTTTCCAACCCAACCCGGTTCAAACCCGTGGTGAGCCGGGTTGGCTCACGGGTTTCAACCCATTTTGACGGCACTAGTTAGTAGAAAGGTTGAGTTTGATTAAATCTCTATATTCATATAAAGTTTTAAGAGACATTGAGAGAAGCATTTTGAGAGTCAAAGGCTAAGAAGCATGTTGTCACATTTCTCATTCCACTTTAGATAAATAGTGCTTAAGTGGAGCAATGAGCACAATCTACTCTCTAATAAATTATTCTCAATCTATAGCCATTAAGTTCAAGACTCAAGTTAAGATGTGGTTGGCCAAGCCTGTTACTCACTCAAGCATTGAAGTTGTTTAAGATTCTTACTTACTACCATTAGATGAAGGGAAACTTGATCACAAGTCCAAGAAGGTAGTGTTAATGGCTATGAGAGGGGTCAAAGACTTTAAAGTATAGCCATTGTTTAATAAATCAGAAACAGACATTGAGTTTGATAATGTCTTTGTGATTTATACAAAGTTTAAGGATGTAAGACCCGTATGAAAATAAAAATATACTTGCATGGTGCACATATTTTTGGTGGGCAGAGGGAAAGGAATGTCCTTCTCTTGCATGCTTTATTTTGTGTTGTTTTCGAAGAGAGAGAAGAACTTTAAAAATGTGGTTATTTTGTGAACTAAGGGGAGTAAGAGTGTACCATAGCATCCCCTACATGTTTCATTTTTTTCCCCTTTCTTTGGGCTTTGAGGAAAGCATTTAACTGAGACTTTGTGTTATTCTAAGAGGGCTTTATTCCTCTTATTTTCCATTTTAACCACTTAACGTTGGGCACCTTCATTACCTTACAAAGCACAAATTATCATTAAAAGTAGAGTTTATTTTAGGAAGCTGGAATAGGTTAAAAAAGGAAATATTTGGTGGGGTTTTAACACAAAATATTTTGAGTAATGGGGAAGATCTTTTTTAGACCATATTAGATATTAGAGTGTGTGGGTTTTAGGGTGTATTTAGGGTAAACGTTGGTGAGGTTGGAGAGGAGCCACGTGAGAGACAAAGTAACCCTAAAGCACCTTTAACAAGAACTTAAGTAAGCGTTGTGAGAGAGATGGAATAACAAACTTAGGAGCTCCATCAAGGACAAGGCCGTGAGTGTGGAGCAAGGGAAAGAAGAAGAATTTGAGATTAATGTTGGGGACAAAAAATGCTGAGAGCTTGTTGGGAATCATGAACCTTTAGAAAACCCTATGGAGAACAAGGTAAAGGGAGAAACCTGATTTATGTGTTTGCGTATGATGGGGCTCTAGTATTATTGTATGATGTTGTGGTTGTTTTCGCATTGTTGCATGGGTTTCGTTACTTATTGTATATGAAAAGTGAGTAACCACGTTGTTTCATGGGAGGTGTGGTTTATGATGAAGGCATGTTGATTATAATGGTTACATTGGTTTCAATTGATATTGTGAGTATAACGCATTTGTTCTTGTAGAATTAATCGTTTTCCTTTTATTCCTTTGAACCGTTCCCTTTTCGCAAAAAAATGGTGATCAACGTGGGTACTTTACTACCCTCTATCACCCAAGAGTGTTGGGGTGAGGGGCTTGAGTTCTCTTCCTGTTAAAGGAAGAGAAAGGAGTGTAGAATTAGATCAAACACTTAATGGTCAGGAGAGTTCAAACTTGAGGTGAAAATGAGAGAATCAGGAAGGAGAAATATTTTTTTTGGTGAAGGGAAGAATGAGGGTATAATGGGTATTAAGTAAGAGAGAAAGAACAAAGAAAAGAAAATAAGTGGAGGGAAAAGGGGGAGAAGGCTTCAGTTTTGGTGGCAAAGTGAAAACGAGAGAAAAGTGAGTTGTTGGTACGGTAGTTGGGAGAGGAAGAAGAACGAACAAAGGTTTTGTTTCGGGTAAGTGAGAGTTGTGATCTTGATGAAAGAAATGAGAGATATGTTATATGTGAAAGAGGAAGATAAATGTTTATATGAGAAAAGAGATGAAGTGGGTGTGGGTGAGTGTAACCCATAATGAAGAATAGTGAGAGATGGAGAATTGGGAGGAAGTATTGGGTAGCAGGGGAAGAAGAAAGAATGGAGGGAGAAGTGGTGGTAGGCTCAGTCTGTAAGGGGGAAGAAACTAAATTCTTTGGAGTGTAATGGGTATTGTGTTTACATGAGGAATGGTGTGAATATTTTGCATGGGGGAGGAGTACATGTACAGGGAGCACTGGGAGAGAGAATAACGAAATTGAAAACATGAGGGAGATGGGTTTCGGCGTTTGTAAAATGGAAGAAAATTAAATTAAAAGAGAGGAAGAGAGAGGAGTTCGAGTTACATGAATAGAAAGAAAGATGATAAGTGAAAGTTTCTGTAATAGGTGGCCCACGTGGGTCGTCTTTCGTGTGTGAATGAGAAGATGGAAATGAAATATGAACGTGACTCAAGGTGCAAGGCTGAATTGGTCACTGTTTTTGTAATATGATAGTCCATTCTTGTGGTGTTATCCGTAGTTTCGAAGGGATGGTATGAGGTTTCTTTTAAAAGAAAAATGTTTCAAGGATGTTTTTCGATCCATGTTGACTGTTGGGTCTCGTGAGATGCAACTTGGTGATTTTGGTAGGCCAAGTGAGTCCACTTGCACGATCTTGATAAAAAATATTTTAAGTTTTATTTAATAAAAGAAAATAATTATCGTTGTGCTTTAAACCTTGTGCTTGGGTTGTTAATGTATGTTAAGGAGAATATGTTTAGAATTTGTGATGTGAACATGAATGATGTTATTTCCTTGTAATATTGTTGGTTGAGTGAGCTTTTCGGTTACTCACCCTTGCATGTTTGAGGTTGTGGTTTCCACCTATGATGATCATACTTGTAAGGAAGTAGATGATGTTGCAGATAAATTCGGTTTGAAGTAGTTGACGAGAGATAGGGAATGTTCATTCCGGGAGTGGTTTTATTTAGATTTCACTCAAATGTTTCAGACTTGGTGTTTTTGTAAAAGATCCTTATTGAGTTTCTTTTTGTATAGACGCAATTTAAAGTTGTGATTTTGCTTCCAAGATATACTTACTAAAGATTTTGATATATGAAGAAAATGTTTTATACTTTTGACGTTGAATTTTTTTTATACTCATGACATCTCATTAGGAGTGTTACAAAGGAGGTATAAGGAGAAATGCCTAGATATTCAAAGGATAAGGGGTATTATAACACCCTAATTTCTAGGGTATCACGGGTTATTCAAAAATCCTATATTTCAACTTTCTATCACATTGCATAAACTTATTTTGCAAAACCATAACATTCAAACATGCATAATTTATTCAAAGTATATGAGTTTTAAAAGACTTGTCCAATTACACTATTCAAATAATGGGAAAAATGAATGTATTAAAATAACTCCAACTACATTGTCTTAAACTAAACGAAAATAACTTTTATTAAAAATCCAAGGTCTGTTTTACGTCACCTCTTGAATCTATCATGTCTCAACACTATCTATAACATCATATGCTCACGTATAATACATTATACGATCACCGTCGATAATTTTATTCACAACACACAAACACAAACACGTATAGGGTAAGCTACCGATCAAACAATCATAATAATAACAAGATATCAACACACTGAATATATATATCAACCATAAACCACTGCATACCCAACAATAATAATAATTAGAGTCTTAATCCTTTAACATGACAACTTAATCACTATGAATTACTCAATTCTCGATTTCTGATCCTTGATCTTCGATTCTCGATTCTTGATGTCATTACTAACATTTCACACTCATAGACTATTGGTCTATCCACTCATTAGTACTTACGCTAATACTTACTATAACCGTTATAGGGACACCACTATCAACATAGCGTTACCTAAAGCATCTCCTATACTACGATCGTCATTATAAATACATCACCATCATGACTATCACAGTCATGAATAACACCATGAACATCACCGTACCATGAACACCATAGTGGAAAGAGTCAGTCTCACTCTTGTACCTTACCTTACCCGCTTGTAGTCGTTCCTACAGACCAATATGTAGCATCCCCTACTAATATGTTCGAGTAGTCCCGCAATCCAGCTAAGGAACATGTAATCTTGCCACACAAGGACAACAAAAACACCATCACCCCCACACAAGGAAGGTTTAATACCCTAACAACCCTTCCTATGCACAAAAGGCAAAAGGAAACACCAATTCGCAAACAGAACCAAGATTTTACTAGATACAACTAGTAGACTTATCCTTCACTCTCATGCTCATAAACCATATACTCACTACACCCTAATACTCACTCATGCTCTAACCTTAACCACAAGTCAAAACTGACCCTAAACATAACCATTAATCTCATTATCTGATTATTATCACGTTTTACAGCTCCTCAAGTTTGATCCACGTTCATTCTTCATCAAAACACGTTTTTCTAGTAAAACTACACTACAATAATCGATTATTCCCGAAACGTTTACATTTACACAAGATACCTTATGATAATTGATTATCACTTAAGATAATTGGTTATCTCAGTGGTTTTGACACAACAAATTATTAGATTCATAACATATGAAGGGATAATCAATTATCATCCTACATAATCGATTCCCGATACAAAACTCAAAGCGAATGCACAAATAATCGATTATTGCCGAATCGAAATGCATCTTGAACATAATTCAAGTGTTCAAAACACACATACATCAATCCTAGATTACGAGAAAAGATACCCAATACATCATGCATGCTTTCACGCCTCAGATACCTTATGAACAGACTTTAATGCATACATTACATTACTTGAATCATCCAAAACCCATCATTATGCAGATTACAACCTAAACAAACCCAACATATTGCATATGATAATCATATCATTCTTTACAATATATATTTGCATGGTAAAGACCTCAATCAACATACATTTGTCCTCCCTTAGTATCAATACATATTATCATGGGATAACCCATTAAAACTGTTGAGGCTTCGGCAAGTGTACCGAATCGTTCAAGTAATAAACCGGTAAGACCGGGTATCGTTTTCCCAAGAGACTCGTAATACTAGAGAATTGTGCGATTAACAACTCATATAGACTTAAGAACAAAACATCAATTTACAGAACAAGTGCAGAAATGTAAATTGATACATAATTACAAGGTTGGACTTTGGTATTGAAGGCACTTGGAAATGGAAAAGACTAGAAATGGTATGAAATGACATTGCTAAGACTAGTTTTCACCAATGCACTCTTGTGTATAACCACTTTCATCTCCTCTCTATCAATTTACTAAAGTCAATCCACTAAAACACTCTAGCCTCAATCCCTTAAGTGAAAGAGCCTAGGTTTTCCCTATTAAACTCCAATTCCTTGGACAATCTAACAAGCAAACCCGCATTAAAGAGCTAGGATCTTAAGACAACATGTGAATCATCTTCCATCCCTAGAATCAATGACCACAAGGACTCTTGTTTCAGTTCTAGGTTCCATCTTACGTCCCCATAATCCATGAAACCCCAAATTCAAGTCATGAACATTCCTATTACATGCAAGCTTTAAGATTGGAAACAAGAATACTAGCAATTGATAGAAAAGGCATATATATAATCAAATCAATCATCCATTACACAAGAATCCATAGGCTACAGCAATCCCTAACAAAACGAATCTGGTTCTCCACTTCCATGGAGAACCCTAAAGCTTACAAAGTGGAAGATGGAAGAAGAAGGAGACCCAAAGGTAGAGAAGTAGAGGAACCCAGCAGCTCCTCACGCCCTCCATGAGCTCCAGTAGAAGAATCGGACCTCCAAAGAACCAAAGACCCCAAGCCCTTCGCGTTCCAGGGTTAAATAAAGCGTTTCTGCCACATCACCAAAAAGTCGCGCCCGGCGGCCCGACAGACCGGCGCCCGGCGCGCCATGGGTCAGCTACCTCACGCCCGGCGCCGCCCAGGTCAGTAGGCGCCCGGCGTGAGTCTCTGCAGCAGCATTGTGTTTTCTTCTATTTTGTGCAGATCTGCTTGCTTCTGTGGTTAGTTCAGCTTTATACTTTTCGTGGAGGTTCTTCCAATCATTGTATTACTACAAAATAAAGGGATTATAGATGAAATCTCATCAATATAGCCTAAAACACATTTATTCATGAAACTAAGATAAAAGAGAGGATTTAGCGAGTTCCAAGCTAGAAAGGAGTTGATTTTGCTCTTAAATTCATGCTTAGATAATGGTAAGAATTAGCATTATCAAACTCCCCCAAACTTACAACTTTGCTTGTCCTCAAGCAAAAGTACTTCACCTAGCAAATAATTCAATCACAATGTTCTAGCAACTTTAAGCACACTTTCAATCAATTAAACAAAATCAATCATGCTTGCTCAACTTATAAATCACATTCAAGAGACAATATAGTCTTAGCAAGCTAAACTTCAATCATGGTGCTCACAAATTAAAAGTCACAAGATAGATGCAAATGATAGATCAATAAACATGGCAAGTTGTTTTCAATGAGTGCATGGAACCAATCCTCACCAAGGAAAGTGTTTCACTCAAGCACAATGGTGTATAAGGATGTGTGTCTAACTCTCAACTATCACAATGTTACACAAATCAACTTTGCCTTTCGTTTCAACAATTTCAAACACATTTACAAGCAAGTTACATCACAAGGACTTTGATTGGCTTGTATTGTGGCTGGGCTAAGAAGAAAAATTGGTTTTTCTGGACAACAAAGCACCTTGAGATAAGAGAACAAACAATTTCATTCATGATATAGCTTAGTATCTCTTTTTCTCCAAAATTGAATAACCCACTTCTCAACCTATTTCCCAACTCTTTTTCATTGAATTCATGTTTTTGTCTTTCTTCTTCTTTCTTCTTTTTCTTTCTTTTTAGCTCAACTTATTGTTTTTCTCAATGCTCCCCTTTTGATAAGAACTCCCCCAAACTTAAACCATTCTCCTCATTCTAACATATATGTTCATCTCAACTCAAGGTAAGGAGGTTAAGGATTTTTCAATAGGCTTAAGGTTTCGGAAATGAGAAAGTTTTCTTTAAGGTTCAAAGGTTATACATTGGCTTTTAGGCTCAAAATGTAGAAGAGGTGGAAGAACAAGATGGCCTTGATCATTTGTAACATGCAAGTAACTAGTTCAAATAGAGAAACTCAGGCAAAATCAACTGTGATTCCAAAGTAATAACATTCATCAATAAACTCTGAGGCACAACATCTCACAGGTTTACTCCGGTTCCAAAATTTGATAAACATCATGCCAAGAATATTGATCACAATTAAAGCTAAGCATCTATCTAAACATATACAAGCAACCACAATCTCTGTTCAACAGGCTCAACCACATAATCTCAATTAGATTTTCAAAACAATTCTCATGGATAAAGAGCAAGCACAACAGATTTGTATTCAATTCAAGCATAGAAAATGATTCACTCAAATCACCAGACCAATTGCACAAGAACTATCCATTAGGCAAGTCAAAAAGAAATCAAAAACACATAAGCTGAAAACAGATAAAACAAGAAATTAAAACTGAAAAACCGATTAAAATGGACTCCTTGCAGCTCCAGCAGTATAGGACACTAGCTTCACTTTCATCTGCAACATCTTCCTCCAACAGTAGCGTATACTCCGCAACTGCTCCACCTCCCCCATCAGTAGGGGCCTGGCCCCCAGGCCATGGTACACGAGCAGCAAATCTTCAAGTCATAGGGTGCTCAGCTCACACTTGGCTCAAAGGTTGGCCAGTGGTGGTTTTGACTCTTTAATTCCTAAGGAAGATCTTATCATGTAACAAGAAAGCTCAAAGCAAAATTAGTATCCCATAGTCAACAACTGGAGAGAAGAATCCATAAAACAAACTAAAAGAAATATGCAAAAGAAAGTAGCAAAACAATCAAAAACCAAAAACAAGCAAAAAAAAAATTTGTGCTTAAACCAGTGCTGCTGGGGCCGGGCGCCTACCGAGCAGGAGGCGCCGGGCGTGAACCGAGCCAGGTGCTACTTGAGCCGGGCGCCTGCTGAGCAGAGGTCTGCTTGAGCCGGGCGCCAACTGAGCCAGGTGCTGCTTGCGCCGGGCGCCTATTGATCAGAAGGCGCCGCGCGTGAATTATGCAGAAAACTGCAGAATTCTGCAGTTTTCGAAATTAAGCTTCCCAACTTGTGATTTTTGGTATATGACCCTTATTCACACTCAAATCAATCCAGAATATCATGTTTTCATCATTGAAACTTGTCTAAACTATAAGGAATGAAATTGAATGCATGAATGGGTGAATTGAATGCACATTTCCAAAGCTTTTTACTCTACAACTCAAAACTGTACTTATGCATCCAAATCATATTTAAGAACTTAAGATCACACCAAAACATCCTAGAACACACTGTAACATGTCATAACAGATTTAAGCACTTGAAAACACACCAAACAAACCACAAAAACACATTACAACTCAAAAATCACAACAATGCAAAACTACACAAACATGCAAAACATAAGCCAAAAATGCAAATAACACAAAAATCACACAAACACAAGTAAAATAGGTAATAAAACTGGGTTGCCTCCCAAAAGCGCTTGTTTAACGTCATTAGCTTGACGGATTACTCAATGAAGTGCAAACTTTGTTGTTGGTGTGCTCCTTCCACCAACTCCTCTTGAACCACATTCTAGCCACCAAATCAACTCTCATAGCTTGAATTCTTTATTTTTGCCCTTCCACTACCTTGACATCTTCAAACACTCAATCCTCTTGATCAAATTTTGCTTGCTAGGCTTGAGTTCTTTGTCTCTCATCCAAGGGTGGTGGTGACTAGTCTTTCTCTTTTCCTTCTCCCTTTCTTCTTCATCTTTCACTTAGCACTTGGAGCATCTTCAAGGGAGGAAGAATTTGGGGCAGCTTGTGATGCTCAACATAGTTGTCTCCTTGTGTCCTATAATTCCTTCAATCTCAGGGTCTTCATGATGCTTTTGAGGCTGCAGTCCTCCTTGTATGAACATCTCCCTGCATATACACTTAGACACAGCTAGGCTAAAGCCACAAATTAGCCCAAACAAAACTGAAAATCTATTTACAACAAAAGAGTTAGTTCTATATACAAAATCAAGTCTACATAAGTTAGAAACCTCACAAAAGTCTAGTATTGACACGAGTCCCCGGCAGCGGCGCCAAAAACTTGTTGAGACTTCGGCAAGTGTACCGAATCGTTCAAGTAATAAACCGGTAAGACCGGGTATCGTTTTCCCAAGAGACTCGTAATACTAGAGAATTGTGCGATTAACAACTCATATAGACTTAAGAACAAAACATCAATTTACAGAACAAGTGCAGAAATGTAAATTGATACATAATTACAAGGTTGGACTTTGGTATTGAAGGCACTTGGAAATGGAAAAGACTAGAAATGGTATGAAATGACATTGCTAAGACTAGTTTTCACCAATGCACTCTTGTGTATAACCACTTTCATCTCCTCTCTATCAATTTACTAAAGTCAATCCACTAAAACACTCTAGCCTCAATCCCTTAAGTGAAAGAGCCTAGGTTTTCCCTATTAAACTCCAATTCCTTGGACAATCTAACAAGCAAACCCGCATTAAAGAGCTAGGATCTTAAGACAACATGTGAATCATCTTCCATCCCTAGAATCAATGACCACAAGGACTCTTGTTTCAGTTCTAGGTTCCATCTTACGTCCCCATAATCCATGAAACCCCAAATTCAAGTCATGAACATTCCTATTACATGCAAGCTTTAAGATTGGAAACAAGAATACTAGCAATTGATAGAAAAGGCATATATATAATCAAATCAATCATCCATTACACAAGAATCCATAGGCTACAGCAATCCCTAACAAAACGAATCTGGTTCTCCACTTCCATGGAGAACCCTAAAGCTTACAAAGTGGAAGATGGAAGAAGAAGGAGACCCAAAGGTAGAGAAGTAGAGGAACCCAGCAGCTCCTCACGCCCTCCATGAGCTCCAGTAGAAGAATCGGACCTCCAAAGAACCAAAGACCCCAAGCCCTTCGCGTTCCAGGGTTAAATAAAGCGTTTCTGCCACATCACCAAAAAGTCGCGCCCGGCGGCCCGACAGACCGGCGCCCGGCGCGCCATGGGTCAGCTACCTCACGCCCGGCGCCGCCCAGGTCAGTAGGCGCCCGGCGTGAGTCTCTGCAGCAGCATTGTGTTTTCTTCTATTTTGTGCAGATCTGCTTGCTTCTGTGGTTAGTTCAGCTTTATACTTTTCGTGGAGGTTCTTCCAATCATTGTATTACTACAAAATAAAGGGATTATAGATGAAATCTCATCAATATAGCCTAAAACACATTTATTCATGAAACTAAGATAAAAGAGAGGATTTAGCGAGTTCCAAGCTAGAAAGGAGTTGATTTTGCTCTTAAATTCATGCTTAGATAATGGTAAGAATTAGCATTATCAAAAACATACATACTTTCATAGGGAAAACCCAACACAAATATGACATAAACCCTATCATTATGCATACACAAACCATTGTCCAACAACAACAACAGATAATCATAATCATATAATCATGTATCAACACAAAAATTTCGATACAAGAAAATCATAATGCATAACATACAACTAACAAAGGTAAACTTCTCCATATCTTGGCCAATACCAGGGCTTTATTTATACTCCAAAAACACCATTAATCTTCCCTTATATTTTTCGCAACTCTTCCCTTTCTCTCCTAGAAAACGTCTCTTCTCTTCCTTATCTTTTTTTTTTTCGTTTTTAAACTTAGAGTAATAATGTGCAGACCGTTGTTTCCCCTTCTCCTTTTTAACTTCTTTCACTCTATCTCTATCTTTTAGGTTAAAACAAGATCTCTCACTTTATCTCTAAGATTCACCAAGATTTCCACTCATATTTTTCTCAATCACTTTTTAAAATATCAATGACTACTAAATATTACTACTATTCAAGTAATCTCCTTTTTTTCATTTTTTATTTTATTTTGCATACCTTTACTTTCTACACCCCCTTAACATAATTTCTGCACCATTTACTAAAGGTAAAAAGACCATTTTACCCATAGTCCAAAAATACAATTTAAATCTAAGTTTCTATTAAAGTTTTCTCCTTAGGATCTGAACTTCATCCATTCAATCCTAAGCCATATCTTTATAAATAAACCAACACATTACATCAGTAATGTTACACACACATATGGAAGTTTAATCTTGTATAAAAGCAAAAACCACAATTAAACCATACTCTACGAAACCTTAAATCAATTCATTAAAATTCTCAATCTAGGAAACCACACTCTATAATATCTCACCATTTACATAACAATCTACGAAACCTTAAATCAATTCATTAAAATTCTCAATCATTCTTATCATTGAATTACATACAACAGTGTATACTTTAATAAGTACTCACCCACAAAAATCAAATTGCACATAATATTACTTGAAACTCTTAAACCAATTCACCAAGATAGACTATATCCTCAAAGTCATCTAATATTGGATTGTACAATATGTTGATCTAAAACCATGGATGCGTTTGAAAATTAAAAAACGAACATTGATATACTTATATACTTATCCAAACACCTAACCATCTCAAAAATCAAATTGCACATAATATTACTTAAAACTCTTAAACCAATTCACCAAGATGGACTCTATCCTAAAAGTCATCTAATATGTTGGATTGTACAATACATTGATCTCAAACCATGGACGTGTTTGAAAATTAAAAAACGAACGTTAATATACTTATATACTTATCCAAACATCTACCCATCTCAAAGCTTCATAATATATTGATCTCTAATTGATTGGTGTGCCAAAACTTAATGTCAAACTAGCAAGTGCTTCCAACGAAGAAGAAAAAACTAAATAAGAAAGGATAAAGGGATATATTTTTTTAAAATAAGGGTGCAAAAAGAAGTTACGGGAAGTGCAGAAAACAATTATCTTAGTTGAGCTTAAACCATTTTGTGTTGGGCGAATCTCAATATAGTAAAAAATGGTTTTCAAAACACATTTTGGTTCAGTTAAGTTGAATTCTATATCAGCTAAGTTCTCTTTAATTATTTATATCTTTTAACTTGGCTTATGAAATGCTTACAAAATTTTCCAATTTTCTTCTTTCTCAAATCCTTTAGTAAAAAGAGTTAACATAAATTGAAAAGGTTAAAAAAATACCAAATAAACGCATGTTCTTTTAAAATTAAGAACAATAAACACTTATCAGTATTTTTATGATTTGGTGAAACATTAGAAGTGCTAACAACAAAATGCATCTTGCATAGTCTTGAGGAAAGTTGTTTTAATTTGCTTGCATGCCTAACTTTTGAAGAAAAGTTGAATTTAATCCAATCTTCATTCAAGAAGTTCGAAGGAAGTCAATAGGTATAAACTGATATGAATAGAAGTATCAATATGATCACATCAAAATAAGTGATGTTCTAAGCTTGTTTTTACTAAAAACAAGTCTTAAAAAAAAGAAAATTTAGAGATTAATTTTTACCAATTAATGAAAAAAGTGATAGTTAAAAAAATATCACAGAAGACAATTAACAAGCGTGAATTAAGTTGAGTGTCTTAAAACAGACGTATAGTAATAAAAAAATTGAATAGAGTTTTTGGTTTTAAAATCCTTATCTGTTTTCACGAGCAAAGCATGAGAGAGAAGAAAACGTGGCGGATATTAAGTTGGAAGAGTCAAACCTTACCTCACTGCCCCCCCAAATGCTTTCTTCCTCGGCACAGCTTACCCCATCTTTCTAATTTCTCCCTCGATAGTGCTACCTCAGTGCGTAATTTTTAACAATTAAAAAAAAATGAACGCATTTTCTTTTCCTCTTTGCTTCCACTTCAATTTTTCAAAAATATAAAAAACAAAACCACACCATCTCTCTCCAAAGCAGAAAATGACACTAGCTGTCCATTTTGCTGCACAAGTTATTACTTCACTAATAATCACTATTTCTTCTTCTTCGTCTTCTTCCACTCCAACCCTTCTCCCTCAAACCCTAAAAAGCTTCTAATCTTCCCAACCCCACCTACCCTCTTGAAAAAAGATCCCATTTTCGAACTTAGCTTCCCAATGGGTGTACCCAATGCGAATGGGTTGTAACCCTCTTCCGGTTCTTCTGCAATGGGAAAGGGCGAAGAAGAACGGCAGCCTCTGCCTCCGTCCGAGGATCCTCCGAGGAATGCGGAGTGTCGGTGCCACTGTTCTCGGATTCGGACGTTTGTCGGCGCCAGATGCATCATCATACTGGTCCTGTCGGTCGCGTTGTTCCTATCTGCGGCGTTTTGGTTGCCCCCTTTTATGAGCCTCGCAGATCGGAGGAGCCTGCATGGAGGTTCCAGATTCAAAGGTGGGGTCTTGTGGCTGGCGGCATTGTTTCATGGGGTTAGATCTGTTTCTGCTTTTGGTTTCGGGGGAAATGGGGTTTTAGGTTTTCCGATTTGGGAGCATGTTGGAGAAATGCGGGTGAAAGGAGTTTAATTTTTAGCTTTGGGTTAGATTTTATCAGTGAAGGTGTGGAAAAATGACAAGGGGTTGGTACAGTTTAACTAGTTTTATGGTCTTATAGGTTTCAGCAAGATGGTCTACCATGGAAGAACGAAAAAGGAAAATTTAATTAGAGATTTTTAGTGGATGATTAATGTCTCAACGGGAAATAAATTCAGTTATTTTGTTAGTTATTTAATTTGGGTGTTTTAATTGGCTATTTCGTTTCCTAATTATGGCGGGTTTGTTAATTGGCCAATTGAAGGGATTTGGAAATTGTGGGAAAGAGAGCTTGTTTGTCGGATCGTGTTTTCTTCGTTTTGGGAAGTTACTTTAATTTTAGCTATTTCAAGTAAGGTTTTAGGAATTTTTCGAGCTTGTTTAGTTGCTTTTTTTTTTCTAAATGGTTTTGGAGATTTTTAGTTGTGTGGCTTTATTTTATTTTTTCTTTACATGCTATATTTGGTGTTTGTGTATTTTGCTGTTTTATTCACAATTCACAAACTAGGTATTTTTATTGTTTTTAGATGTTCACAAACGAATTATGGTTGTAAATTATACAATATAGAAAGGGATTTTCTTTCATAGTGAAGGGTATGCATTAAACAATTTTGCTGTCTCAGGCTTTGTGACGCTAGTTTTATGAAGACTTCTGTTGATGTCGGTTGAATGACTTGGTCTATCCAAGAATTGTATGCGTTGCAATGACTGAGATAGACATATGGCAATAAACTTTATTTGCTATTTTTTCGTAGTTTTCGTTTGTAATCTTGAAAAGTTGAAATTGTGAAATTTTTGCTTGAATTTGGGTAATTTAGTTACAATAGCCGTAGTATTATTACTATGGCACTGTGACACCATGTCCCCAGCCGCTATACGTCATTTCAAAATTCCACCTCATTATGTAGCCAATGTGCTCAGCATATTTTCCACCATAAGAGATTCTAAGTGTTCAATTGCCACGGATATTTTCTTACTAATGGAGGAGTGAATGAATAGCATAACATATAAGTGATTACCTGAAGAATAAGAAGGTCGTTTATTGGGGGATGAAGTAGCGACAAGTTGTGTAATACGAGGAAGTTTATTGTTTGGCTGGTTAAGTATTTTGGCTTTTGGAAATTGTTGTTCTAAATGTTTTGTCCTTCGTAATAATTATAATATACACGGTGTATTACCTTTGCTTAAGGTGGTTCATCAAATCTCGTTATTCAATTTCTATTCCTTTCTCTTGCGAAATTATAATAAGCATCTCCACACTCTTCACCAGCTTAGCGTGCTTCATTGGATTTTCCTCATGCATGTGTATGCTTCAATTTATGGATAGATTTTGAGAAGTTGCTGCCATACTCAGAGATTTACTATCAACAGCTACCTGAAAAGACTCTTTTAATGTTGTAAGCTCACTTTGCTTAATGGCAATGTTTACTTTTGCAGATCATGATATTGTTGCCAGCTTTATCGTCAATAAATCTGTTTCTTTGCTAGAAGATTACAAGTTCCAGCTTGCAGATGAAATTTTTGATGAGATTGATGCTCCCTCTAGCAAAGTACCACTCTTCATATTTCCCTTCCACATCCTTTATTAATGTTTACATGCTAATACTTTCTCTCTTCTTTTTTTGTTAAAATAATCCAGGTAGCTGTCGTTTCTCTAGAATCCTTACCTGGGCCAAACAAGACAAGAGTTGTTTTTGCAGTTGATTCTGAAGATAAAGGCACAGAAATGTCCTATCCTGTCATCAGTTTGATAAGAGCATCATTTACATCCCTGGTTATACGCCAATCAATTCTGCAGCTTACTTCTTCATCCTTGTTTGGAGATCCCTACTCTTTTGAAGTGCTGAAACTGAAGGGAGGAATTACTATAATTCCACAACAGAATGCATTTCCTCTACAGAAAGGGCAAGCAAAGTTTAGCTTTAAATTGAATTTTCCCATTTATCAAATACAATCCAATTTTAAGGAGCTCACCAGTCAGTTAAAGTCTGGATTATATTTGACATCCTTTGAGGTTGGTCCTTTTTTACTGTTTATGGTTATTATTTTGTATGGTTTTTGTTTGAGGTCAACTTTCAGTTCTTATTATGTGTTATGTGTCAATGATCACCACACTGTTCTTGTGTATTGATAAAATGAGGAAGCTTGTTTGCTAGTATGAGTATTGTCTTTATTGGTGTTGCAGAAAACTGTCCTATATGGGGGAATCCCTATACATAATAAATACAATTTACTATCCTCAGTACCTGTTGAAGATTCTTGAATGATGAAATACTAGTCATAGGATGTGTCATGCTGATTTTCATTGGGTTTTCTCGGTGGTTGCAGAACTTGTACATCAGCTTATCAAATTCTGATGGTTCAACAGTCGATGCTCCTACTCTTGTCCAGTCAACAGTTCTACTTGCAGTTGGGATTACTTCAAAAGAGAGGCTAAAGAAACTGGCACAAACCATCATGGGACCACATAATCTGGGCTTGAATCACACTGAATTTGGTAGGGTTAAGCAGGTCCAACTTTCATCCGTCTTGCAACACTCCCTTCATGGAAATGATGGTAGTGGCTCTGCGTGGTCACCTTCTCCTGCTCCTCTGGCACATCCTCCACACCACCACCACCATCGACACCGGCATCATCATCATCATCATCACCATGAGACCCATCTTTCTCCTGAAATTTCTCCTATACCCTCATCAACACCAGTACCGGCACCAGCACCAGCATCAGCACCAACACCTACACCAACACCTACAGCTAGACATGCACATACTCATGCACATTCACCCACACCTATGCCTGTATCTACACCCAGGAAGGGTGTGCCTCCACCCAAGGTTGGTTCTCCTACCGCAGCAAAAGTTGCACCTGCACCATGGAAAAATTCTCAATCTCAGCCTCCTAATTGTCGATTTGGTTTTAGAAAAAGGTCTACCCATAATTCTGGGAAGCATGCTCATCCTCCAACACCTGCAGTTGCCCCTATTATTAACACACATCATCCTGTTCCTGTTGCATCACCAAAATCGCATATCGATCCCCCTACACACGTCTCTCATTCAGAACCTGCATTGAGTCCTTTGCCGAATGTAGCTTTTGCTCATGCTGAGCCCCCTCCTAAGAATGAACTTGCCCCAGAACATTATTACACGCATTTTCCTGGGCTTTCATCATGTAAGTATGCTCAGTAATATGGCAATAGTTTGATAGTTTAAAGATTGCAATGGGTGTCAAATTTGTTTGTGTTGGAGCACATCTTTCTTGATTGCTTGAACCTTGGAAGTTGAATATCATATTTTCCTTGGATCATACATGTGTGCAACTCTTTTTTGGATATTTCTCGTATCCAAATTCTGCAATGTTTTGCATCTAATTCCAGGTTAACAAGCAAGCAGGATAACTTTTTAATTCTTCGGAATTGTTTTGATAATTTTCTCTAGAAGCTCAAAAGGGAAAAATCTAAGTAGGAAAAACAAAAAGAGAATGTTCTCTACAAGCTATTTGTAGTAGTCTGTCTTCTCGAATTAGTTTAATTCGAAAAGATGATTTTTAATTTATGCACAAGTTAATTTAGTTCATGGAGAATTTTTTTTATTCCTTCTATTGTTCTCTTTTCCTAAAAGTGTTCCTGAAGTAACTTATTCAACATATATGGCTATAAATCCATATTAAAGTATTGTTTCTTGTGTACTAATATTCTGTTTTTGCAGCTTCTGCAGGTTGTCTTGGAACTGCTAAATGGTCAATTTTAATGCTTATAGTACTTGTGTTACGGGTATAACATAGTACTGGAATTGTATCACTCGGCCAAACAAACTAGAGTACTACAAATATGAGCTGCGCAAAAGGCGAGCTTCTGCACAGCCCATCTAAGTGGATATAAGCTGTCATCATCATGCGTGTAAATAGTTTATTAAAGAGATCCACATGCTGTAAGTGTTTTCAGGTCAAAGTCCACAAGTGGCAGGCCTTGATCACACAAATTACTGCTCTTTTGTGATGTAAGATGAAAAAAAAAATGAAAGAAAAAAAAGAAGAAAGTAACGATTTTCTTTTGTTTCTCACCACCCCTTGCAATAAATTCTGTGTATGCTTCTGTAAGCCAGCCAAAGGCTACGTTGGCCGAGCATGACCAGGAAAAATGTTCAACCCATGATGGCAATGTAACACGGTTTTGATGTTAAGATTCTCTCTCTCCCCTTCATATCCTATTATCTCTGCACGAGCCAAATAGCTTACAACAGCAACAAAATATGCTTGTATACTGTTCCCACTACAAGTTTACAACAAATCTGAATAGCGGTGGCAGATATTAAATGTCAAAAACATAATCTGGGGTGCATGTGTTTTTAGTTAAGGGATGTGGTTGATCTGTTAAATTTTCTTTTTTTTTTGGGAAGCTCATGAGCCTTCAAATTGAATCGGTGACTACTATTTTGTATTTGATGCAATTAATAAGTTGCACATGATTCTTGTTCATAAAGTTAAAAGAAAATCATAAAATATATCCTTGTGCATACGGTTGCAAAGATAAGACAACAAGGCAAAAGATACTATCATGTGAATTGCCTTTGACTTTTTGGATTGATGAATGAAACCGACTTTTCAAAACATTGTAACAGGATGATCTTAAAGGGTGTTGAGTACCTCATCTTTATCTTCTTTGTTTTGGTATTTCTGATTTCTGAAAATTGGCTAATGTCTGATCAGCAAGTGTGTAGAATATTGATCGTCCAGAATATATTGTTCCAAACGTCTTTGTTTAAATATTCATCTGTCAAAAGTCTTGTCATTGCTTTTTACTAAAAAGAAACAGGCTCTCCAATAGATAAAATGCACTAGTTCAAAAAGTTATAGTTTTTTGTTTCTCAATCTACGCATCCGTGACTTTTTCATTATAGTTACTGAAATACATTGGAGACTATCGAAGTCAAGCTTTAATAATAAACTATTATATCATATTTATTGAAGACTAATATTCTGTTAATTATACTTTTTATCTTTAATATTTCAATTCGAAAAGTTGTTTATGGATAAACTCAACTTCATTCTAACTAATGTAATGTTACAAACTTTCCTTTACTTATTTTTTACTTTTCTAAAATCGAATTATTGAAAATGATAAAATTATTGTGTATCATTGAATTATTTATTCGGTTTTTATATTAGTTTATCTCTAAATTGAGTTATTTTCAATTATTGTCATCATTATTTGGGTTATAAAAAGTACGCTAATCACTTTTAACTATATCTTATTTATATTTTTCTAAATAAAAAATAAGTCTTTTTTAACATTGTTTGTTAACACTTATCATTCTTTACTTTCAACGAGTATTTTATAAATTCTATATTGGTTACAATAATAGAGTTGTATGATAATTTACAAGCAAACCTTTCTTATAAGAGGATATACAAATAAGAATTCCTTGTCAAGAGAATATACTTCATGGAATGAAGGTTTTGCAAAGGAAGAAACACTCTTTATTATTCTGTTAGATTTTTTTTATTGCATTTGACACAAGCACATGCATAATAATTTTTTTTTCATATATCATTAATATGTTTTGTGAGTTAAATGCTCCGTTTTAATCATCTTGAACCAAAATAGTAAAGCTTCCATGTAAATCTTTATTTTTTCCCTCAATGTTTTATTAATGGTTGTTATTTAACTAACACTTTTTTTTTTTATCGTAGTCAACTTGTTATGAAAATGACAACTTTTTTTCTAAACGAGATCTAAAACCTTAAATTAAACATATAATTAGGATAAATTGATTTATTTTGTTAGAATCAATGTTAGAGTGCGTGGCATCATATTGGTGAAAAGTAGATGATTTTGCAAATTTAATTTATGTCTTGCATTAGATATATCTACAACTTTTACTTATTGACATCTTTTAATGTTTATTATATAGTCGTTTGTATGTCGTCTAAGTGTTCTTATTTTTGAAGAGTATGATAACCTTTGCATGACCTCAACTTATTTTTTAATATAAAAGTTATTTTTTTTTCTTGATACACACACTTAGATAATATATGATCAAATCACCAAAAACTTAATAACATTTGTTATGATAAAAAACTATGGGTAATTTTAACAAAACCATATTGATTTATTAGGATTACAATTTTTATTGTATATCTTCTACCTATTATTAAAAGTTGATGCCTAAACAAGTATAATTGATCTAGAAGTTTAATAAATAACAATATCAATTACAAAAGATCAAAATGAGTGTTTCGTTAAAGGAGTAAGGTGTGTAGGCACCACTCCTAAATATTATCATACACATAGCGAGACATGTTATGAAGATACAAGAAGAAAAAAAACACTTTTGTTGATTTCTTTTTCTCCATTAGTGAGGTTATTTATGAAATTACTGAAGAACAAACTTTGATGACATTATAACTAAATTTGTAACTTCATGATGAAATCCATATTCAATAAGTTGTTGTTGAAGATACAACTCTTTGGATTGCAGATGAACGAGATTATGCCACTTAAGGTTCATCTTGGTAAGCTCAATTCAATTTCGATGAAGCTTTGAGACATAGATGCAAAAGTAGAAGATTAATATGCAATGATGATGTGATAGCCTTTTTTCCTTATTTTATGAGAGCTTGGTGAGCTATTTGAGCATAAGAATGAATTCCATTACGATTGAAGAGGTTAAGTCTAGGCTTTTTGAAAGAGTTTCTCCATAGGGCACATGGGGATAAAGATTCCAAATTAGCAGTCTTCAAGAAGACAAGAAAATTGAAAAGTATAAAAAGAATAAGGGTAATTCAAAAAACAAATGAATTTTCTACAAGAAAATAAGACACTAGAGGAAAGATCGTCCAATATTGGTTAATCAAGATCATGTTGAAAATATTGTTTAAAGGAAGGCCTTATCAAAGTTTGACTTAATACTCATTATTGTTTCTAAAAAACAATTATCTAATTAATGAATGGTTAGTTATGATTTCTCCTTTTATCAATTTCAGATGGATCTATTAACCACATTTGAAGATTTCATTTGTGGTAACATGTTAATGGCAAATAACTCTTCATTTAAAACAATTTCTATAAGATCTATTCATATATGGATGTTTAATGACATAGCTTGGACTCTAACCAATGTCAAATGTAATCCAAAGTTGAATAAAAACATTAAATCCAAATATGAAAGGTTATTTGTGTCATGTTGAAGGTGGATTGATGCATGTCATGAGGAGAAAGTGATGTAGGAAACTAAAGAAGAAAATTAAAAGGTTGTTTGTAGCGTTGCCTACTACAAGCATCAAATTTAAAGAGACTTTTACATAACATACATAATTATCATACATAGATCTTTTTAAGACATAGACAATTTATACAATATTAGACAAAAGTCCATATATGAATATTTGTCCACCTTATCACCAGAGGTTTTGATAATAATAAATAATACCAAATTTTGGTTTATTTATTAAATTCGCTAAGTATGAACCAAATGAAGGTTCTTTAAGCACAAAAAAATTAAGAAAAAAAATGTAATTTTTCAAACCACTAGAATAAATAGAACTCATAATAAGATATATTATGCTTAAACCACTAGACAAGTGAAGAAGAGATGATTTGACAACTAACACAAGAGGTGATGTGCTACTATGCCAAAGTGTAGACAACCATGCAAAATAATGTAGACACTCATGTCTTCAAACACATTGTCTAAAAGACCATGCATCACATCTTTCAAACTAGACCTGGACACATGCATAACCTATATCTCTAAGTGTTTTAAGCTCATTTCAGTTTCTTGGATACAAATAAAATAACTACTAAATTAAAGTAATTATTTTTATTAATAGAAAAATTGGATAACAATGTGCATCCACTCATAATTATTTATTTCCTTAAAAGCGTTTAAGTGCTTATAGTGTTGTCTTCTAGATAACATAGATAGGGACAATGATTTTGCTTGTAAATATTTCACATGTGTGAACTTATCTCTTAGAATATGAGGGCTTGCATTTCATATCCACTCATTTGAGTTTGAAACCTATAAACAATATTCTTCTTTTTTAGCTCGGAGATGCTTTGTATGGTCATGCCATACCTCAAGGGAGTTTAAGTGACAATTGAATAGACTTTATGTACTTGTTGTAAGTCGTAGTAAGAACTTGTAAGTATTTGATTATTCAATGAAACTATTTGTCATTTCCATTGGATAACTAGACGTAACCTTATGTAGCAAAAAAATATTTCTTAGATATTTGTTCTCTGCTTTGTTTATATTAAAATAAAAAATAATATCTATTAATGACTATTTATTGTTAGCAAACAAAAAGTCAATCCACTAAATAGATCCTCATTTCATTGAGTGGATCATTGAAAATCCTAATCCCATTTCCTTAAAAAAGTATAGTAGGAAAAAGTTTAGAGATGAGAAAATTTCTTGGTAAAATTGAACGAACAAAAAAAGAAAAGAATAACTAAAGATATTAATTTTTTAACTATCTAAATTTGGTAGTTCTTCCTACTTATTTCACACTTTAATAATAATAAAAAGCTCTTAATGAAGTTACATGTTAGCTTTATAATGGGAGGAAGGGTTACATATGGTTGTTTAAAAATACTTGCGAGAAACTTTTGTAGGTGACCTATTTGACATAAAGGGTTGTTTGATGGTTTTATAAATATTTTTCCTAAGATATTTTAAAAGGAGATACACAAGTAAGAAATACTTAGTAATAATACATAAATTATATTGATTTATCCAAACAAGGCTATATCTAGTTTTGTAAAGCTAATCAACAATGAGTTTTCCATTCAAAGTGTATTACAAGTATTATTGCTATCACTTGTGTCTTCAACAAGTACATAAAATCACTCTTAGTTATTTAAGTACATACTATGAGCATGCAAATATGATCATTTGTAGACGATAAGATTGTTTAACATTTTCTTTCTTCTTTATAGCATATTACTGTTAGTTATTGTTCACTTTGTAGTCTATCTAATACTTCTTGAAAGCTTTATCTAAGTATATAGCACTTGTCTATTATATTGTGGAATTATTCTTCATGGACTCACTCTTTTGTTATGATCAAGTGTTGCTTTAAGCTTATTCTTTTAAGCTTGTTTCACGTTAGTTAAACCATTAGACATAACAAAAATGTCTTGTTTATTATCATAGAAAAATCATGTGTTAAAAGTAAGACCTAAGGATATCTAAAACTTTTATCTTGTATGAACTTAACACATAATCACTTTAACACTTAATCATCATCATCATACTATTAATTAGTCATTCAATTGTCTTTCCTTTTTATATCTTATTCTAATGTAGTGTTTGGATGAAACAATTTCAGAGTAGTTCATTTATTCAGAAAATTTGAAATTCTCTAAAGTAAAATAACTTGTTTGGATGAAGAAATTAAAAGGAAATTGAAATTGAGAAATTTTAAGAAGGTATTTCGAACTTCGACCAGGATTGACTTGTCTTGATTTTCGATCAGGGTTAACTCGTCTTGAGCTTTGGCTAGGCCGACTCAGCTCGACCTTTTACCCACGTCGATGTGACCTTCGACGCGGATCGATATGGTTAAGCCTTTGGCTCGGGTGACTTAGGTTGACTTTCGACTCCGATCAACTCGACTTGACCATTGGCTCGGCCTAATCAACTCAACCTTTGACTTTAACCTACTCGTCCAGACATCGGCCTGTGCTAACTCGCTTTGGACTTCAACCATAATCGACTCATTTAGACCTTTAGCCTGGCTAACTCGTCTCGAGCTTCAGCTAGGGCCAACTCGTGTCGACCTTCTATCAATACCTATTTGTCTCAAACTTCAGTCAAGGGTGATTGGTCTCAACGTTCAAATGGGCCAAATTGGCTAGACCTTTGCCTGAGTCAAATTGTCTTGGCCTAAGGCTCGACCTTTAACCCCTGCCTAATCGGATTGACCTTCGGTCTAGATTGACTATTTTTGAATTTCGACCTAGTTGGACTTATCTCGATAATCGACTCATCTTGATCTCCGGGCAAAACCAACTTGTCTCAACCTTCGGTGAGGTTGAGTATTCCCGACCTTCGATTAGGACTGATTAGCCTCAACCTTTGGCTAGAGTCAACTAGTCTCGACCTTTGGCTAAGGCCGACTCGACTAGACCTTCCGTCCGAGTTGACTCGACTCGATTTTCGATGGATTTAACTCGACACGAGCTTTTGTCATAATTGACTTGGCTTGACCCTTCAACTCAGACTAACTTAGCTCAACCTTTGGTATTATAGGTTGAGTTGATTCAGCCCGAGGCAAAAGTTGAGCGAAGTTAACTATGGTTAGAAGTCTAGACTAATTTACTTCGATCGAAAGTCGAGATGAATCGATCTAGACCGAAAATTAGACCGAATGAGTCCAATCCAAATACTTACTGAGAAGTTTTGACATATATTTTTTATCGGATTTTCTTAAACTTAGAATGTTTTCATTAAATAAACTTGTAGCATATATTTCTCTGTCGGATTCTCTTAAACTTATTGAGAAATTTTTGTTAAACTTACTAATATATTATATTATTTTTACTTAACTATATTTCAAAATTTTTTATTGAAGAATTTATTTTTCTTCATTTAAGATTTCTTATTTTTATTACTAAAAGAGCAATTTTAATGTATACTTTTTTTAAAAATGAAAATGGGAAATTTATCGCATAATATCTCTTAAATGTAGGGGTGGGCAAAGTATACTGCACTGCACTATACTATAAAAATTTGCAGTTAACTATAAAACAGTTCTCCTAAACTAAACTGAACTGCACTGGTTTTTAGTCCACTCATAGTACAGTGCAGTTCAGTAAACTAATTTATATTACACTTTTATAAGGACACATGGCCCCCTTTTCTTACTTTTGTTGTCTGGAAAATAAAATAATATAAGGACACATGGCCCCCTTTTCTTACTTTTGTTGATTAAAGAATTTGTAAACGACAAACACATGGGAACTCATGCTGAAAGGAAGAAAAGAACACGGAGCAAAGAGGAGTGATGTCTCGTCCTATGGGATCCATCCACCCAAGAAAGTGATCTTTTTCATTGGAAAAGCCAGCCAGCATGTTCACGGAGGAGAAGAAACTTCACGTAAATTGCAGCTGGAAGAAGTGGATGCATGGATGGCTGTCCAAGGACCTTCACGGTCCAGCAACAAGAAGAAGACGTCCAGCAACAAGAAGAAGACGTCCAGCACCTTGAAGAAGACCTTCACGGTCCAGCAGCAGAGAAGATTGACATGGTGATTGGAGAGCTGGAAGAAGATCCCAGACAGATAAAAACACGGCTGCCACATGAAGAAGCACACAGCAGCCCTAATCCTTTCGAACTCTAGCTTCAAGGGTTTTCAACTTGGGGGTGAAATTCTCAGTTAGGGAGAAACTGTGGTTCACAGTTAACTGCACTTAAATTATGTAGAGTTCAGTTTGTTTTAACTGAACTGTAAAATAGTTTAATTAATTTTAGTTAAAATAAGTTTAGTTTTTTTAAGTATAATATAATTTAGTTAATTGTAGTTTCAGTACAGTTTGGTGAATTATGCTCAGCCTTACTTAAATGGTCAATTTCCTCTAGTATTTGAATTTTTAAGGTTAAAAAAACCATTAAAAAACTATAAATGGAGACGTCCTTAGACATTTGAGTGTTTATGTGTGGTTTAATATATGTTCAACATTAAATGGAGTGATGTAGTTAATGTTCAACATTTTATGGAGTGATATGATCAATATTCAACATCAAATATTAAATAAAGGTAATTGAACTCTAATTATATACTGTCAATGATTTTACGTGTGCTGATTATGCTTGCGCTTGACTATCATATATTTTTTCTTTATCTACGTTAAGTCATAAATTTTAGGGAACAATTTACATTTTATAACAAACATAGGAACTAAATAAGAGTATTAGTATTTTCATGGAATAAATTCATATTAAATGATCATTTACTCACTCAGTAATTCAGTGAACAAGAAATGATTTTAGAATCCAATTATTTATCTTCATTATTATTTTTTAATAAAGAATCGTTATAAACTACATAAATAGTAGTTTTCTCTATTTGTATTTTGAGAGAAAAAGAGAAACGTTTTCGTTTTTCACCGTTAATTCCTGAAGTCTATCATAGAACGAGGATTAGGGAGATTCAGCTGCCGAATTACTACACATCACATCACATCACATCAGTGATGAAACTCTGATGATGATTGCAATTAGCAACCCATTCTTGACAGCACTCATATCAAGAAATAAATATCACAACATCGTGTCTCTCTATCACACATAAACTACGTATCAATCCTCTCTAAGCTAGTAGCGTCTTTCTTCACTTCGCACGTTCTACTTTTCTATCAAATATCTCCCCACATTGTTTCTCTGTCGAACAAGACAAACGCTTCTCAAACACTTCCATTTTAAATATTTATATTCCCTTTTGAAGACCCGCAATATCATATCTTCAGCTTGAAGAAAAGGTGTGTTCTATCCCGCTCTCCCTCTGTTTCTCTCTCCACCCATCTTTGATTTCACATAAAGGTTAGATTTTTATTAAACTAATTTTTCATGGCGTGGCTTTCTTTTTCTGGAATTCTGTTAAATTTAATTATGTTCAATGGGCATGTGGTGTTCGATTCAGAATCCAAGGCAATAACATGTTATGAACGAAGTGAAGCATTTCATAATAATGCTAAAAGTTGTGGAACTTGAGTTTTGCCTAATCATTTCATTTCCTTTTCTTTCTGGTGAATCCCATAGAATGTGGGCTTAGTTCCCAGAACTGGCAATTTGATTCTGATCTTTCAGCAGCACTGATAGTTGCACTTGTTTTTTTTTTTCATTAAAAAAAACAATTTTTGGTCAGAAATTGAGTTGTTTTTGCTCTGTCATTATTGGTTTTCGAAGATATGGTGAATCCAGGATTGTTTTCTGGGAATAAGTCCGTGAATTCAGTGAAAGTAAGCTTCCGGATACCGTATTTTACCCAATGGGGTCAGAGCTTGCTGGTGTGTGGCTCTGTTCCAGTGCTTGGTGCCTGGAATGTGAAGAGGGGTGTGTTGCTCAGTGTTGTTCATCAAGGGAGTGAGCTCATCTGGGGTGGAAGCATCACAGTGCCAAGAGGGTTCCAATGCCAGTATAGCTATTATGTTGTAGATGATAAGAAAAATGTACTGAGATGCGAGATGGGGAAGAAGCGCGAACTGATACTACCCGAAGGTGTTCAAAGTGGACAGGAGGTCGAGTTCCGTGATCTTTGGCAGGTGCTGCCTTTCTCTCCTTCTACTTTTCTGTGCCACCATTTCAAGTAATTCTTTCTAAGGTTATTTTTTGTTGCTTCTGTAGGGATATGTCCTATTTTTACTGCCATTCCTGTTATAAATTTAGATTCAATTTTGTTAAATGATGTTACCCTGTAATAGACCTTTCAGTGTGTTCTTTACCCGGAAGCTATAAGAATGAAAGATATATTTTTAACAAAAATAACATTAAAACAATATACTCAACAAACAACAAATATCACTTAGAATAGTTCTAACCTAGCTCTAATATCATGTTAAGAAATAAATTTTAAGTCTAACTTAATTTCACAAAACCAACAACTTGTAAAGTGAGATTTGTAGCTACTTATATACTTTAAAGTAACCTAGAGACTTCCAACAATAATAAAATAATTCATTGATAAGCTATTATTCCTCGATCTTTTTGCTCTGAGTTTTGCCAAAATATTTCACTGGGCGCAATCTTTCAAAGTTAGTGCATAAATTACTTCTGGAAGTTATTAGTTGTCATTTGTAGTATAATTCAATAATTTTTTGTTAGAATAACAGTATTAGTTTCTAAAACTATATTCTCAAGATGTTTACGTTTTTTATTGTCATGTCCAGGCTGCCTCAGATTCCCTCCCTTTCAGAAGTGCTTTCAAAGATGTCATTTTTAGGCAAAGCTGGGATTTGAGCGAAGCAACTGTAGGAGACAACCACATTAATTTTGAACCAGAAAGTAAATGTTTTCAAATTAAATTTTCAATCTCTTGTTGGGACTTTTAGGTTGTGAATGTGTGTAGAGTGTTGGTTTATTATTTTTCTGTTAACTCCTTTTTTTTTTTCTGATGACTAGGAGAAGCTGTCTTGGTCCAATTCAAAATTTCCTGCCCTAATGTTGAGAAAGACTCATCAGTGAGACCTTTTTATCCCAAATGCCTAATGTTGTTTATCTGCATGCAGTGTAAATTCATTGAAAGCATGTATTATGTATATGTTACACGGATACATCTACCACTTACCTTGAATTAGTGACCTTTCTTTTAACTTTTGCAGATATATGTCATTGGTAGCAACACAAAGTTGGGTCAGTGGAAAGCTGAAAAGGGACTAAAACTCAGCTATTTTGGCGAATCTGTCTGGAAAGCTGAATGTGTGATGCAAAGGAGTGATTTTCCAATAAGATATCCATTTTGAAATTTTCATCATAAACTATATGAAGAAATTATGGTGTTATTAGTTTCATATGTTACAGCCACTAGTTTCATCGAGCTTTATATTTGTCCTTAACAGTAAATCCACATATAGATATGGAAAATATGATAGGAGTGGTAACTTTTCTGTAGAGAGTGGTTCGAACCGAGAAGTTTCTACCAACTCCACAAGGAATGATGTGAAATATATTTTTCTCTCAGATGGCATGCTGCGGGTAAGTTGCTGAAATTACATATTGTATGGAGATTATGCTTTTTTGTTTTTGGATTTTATAGCTTTAAACTGTTGGTTTTCTTTGATAGGAAACACCTTGGCGTGGTGCTGGCGTAGCTATCCCTATGTTTTCTGTTAGGTCGGAATCTGATCTGGGTGTTGGAGAGTTTCTCGACCTTAAGTTGCTAGTTGACTGGGCTGTAGCATCTGGTTTCCATTTAGTTCAACTTTTACCTATCAATGATACATCTGTGCATGGGATGTGGTGGGATTCTTATCCATACAGGTATGGCTGCTTCAAAATCATTGTAGAGATCAGATAATAATGTTGGTACTTTTTAAGTATCATTATAACTGGCATTTTGCAAACATGGATTTTACTCTTCACTAAATAGAGATATACAAAATTGATAAAACATTAGAACTTGGTCTTCCACTAAAAAAAAATGGAGACTAGTTTCTTAATTCAGAATTAGCCCAATTTAATAGAGTGAAATAACAATAAAACACCAATAGAGAAAAAAAATACTCCTGCTCCCCAATACCAAGAGTACTGCGTGGATTTTAGTTGATGGGTCCAGTAAAGACAACTCGGAACTTTGAAAATGGGAGGCTGAAGATGCGAGGATCACTTGAACCACATATGGTGGGCAATCTGAGATCACTCTCTACTGCGGAAGAAATATGGGAATATTTGAAACTGACTCATAATTAGGTCTAGGGCAACAGCGCATGTCTTTTCCAATTGGAATTGGAGACTGTAAATTTCAGCCAAGGAAATTTGCCTTTTGACCAGTACTATTCAGGCTTCCTGAATTTGTGAAGTGAATATTCTGATATTACCAATGCAAAAGTACCTAAGATGGCACTACCAACAACTCAAGCTGCTCAAGAGGAGAGAAAACGTGATCAATTTTTGATGAAGCTAGGACCATAATTGGAGACTACACAGGCTGGACTTAAACTGAAATCCTATCCCTTCTCTGGATATTTGTGTTGGTGTGTTGCTGTAATATCAGAAGCTATACTCACTCTCAGCTAACAAGCCACAGAGGAAAACACTCGTAAAATTGTATTATTGATGTCCCATGAATTGCACAAGGGTGTTTATTTATAACCGTTGATCCCCCAAAAGACCCTAGCTTCTTATTTTAAGAAGCTAATTACAAATTGACAACAAAGAACTTCTGTTTTTCTCTAAAACTAACTTTACTAACAGACCCTAGTACAACTTATTAAAATTATCCCTCACATCCAAAAGGACTTGTCCTGAAGGCCTTGTAGCACTGCAATGAAAATCTAGAATTTGGTGTTGCATAGCGTGTACCTCCGGCCAGAATGCATCTTTAGGTTGGCATGCTGCCATTAAATGAGCACCCAGTAACCACTTGATTTCCCTTTTCCATTTCTGAATGGCCTGGACTTTTCCTGGATCTGGTTGCACCTATTTAGAATAAATCAGATGGCCCAAATAATCAATTTTTGTTGTGCCAAAAGTGCACTTGTAGTTGAGAACCGGATTGTGTTGGTGCAATATTTGAAAGGTAACACGTAAGCAGTGCAAGTGATCAGACCTTTCCAGATAATCCAACAAAGTCCTTTCTTGCTTCAATCTTGCTAAACCAGTGATAGGATCATCAATAGCACCGAAATCAAATTGGCTCTCGTATCCTTAAGGATCTGTTGCCAATATTTCCCTTTAATATTAATATTTTGCATGCAATGCCTTTGCCAAGCAAAATCTTTCCATTCATGAACCATAGCAGCAAATGACTTCTTTGAGTTTCAAGGGTTCCCTCTAGTTCAAAAAACTGTTTTACCTTAGCTTTCTAGTCCTGAAAATTTGATCCATCAAATGAAGGAAACGGAATGTATGCCCATTTCAGTGGTGAAACAGCTGTGTCTATCGACTCAGCATGCATCTCATTCTCTGTTATAGTTTTCTTGGTTATCTTGAAAGCTGCAAATGCTGCTATGAGGCCTTCAATTGACAATTTTACCATCTCCAAAGCTTGGCGCACTGATTCTTGAAGATCGGAGAGGTTCTTCTCATAAGAATCCATGAATCTCAAGCTCCCTTGTTGTCACCATCATCACCCAGCAAAACTGATATCAATTGCAATATCAGAAGCTATACAAGCCACAGAGGAAAACACTATTTAAATCGTATTACTGATGCCCCATGAATTACACAAGGGAGTCTAATTATAACCCTTGACCCCCAGAAAGGTCCTAGCTTCTTATTTTAAGAAGCTAATTACAAATTGACAAATAACAACTACTGTTTTTCTCTAAAACTAACTTTACTAACAGACCCTCAATACCACTTACTACAGGTGCTGCAAGAATAACAACTTTTAGTTATTCATGCTGGGATGGATCCAGATCAAGTGAATTCAAAAGCAATAAATGTTGCTTATGTGGCACAAAGAAGTGGAAAATAGAAAGGATCCGTATAGTATTATTAGTGCAAGGATTTTGGTCACATTGCAACCAATTGTCCAAATCTTACACCTATCCAACCACCCAATACCAGTCAAGCCAGTCTCACACTTGAGATGGCTCAACAAATGATAATTGCAACACTTTTTGCCTTTGGTATTCAAGGTAATGATAAGAAAATTGTTCTTAGATTTTTTATTCAAGGGCTTCTAGTCACATGACCTGTAAATCAGAATTGTTACAAAATATTTGGTGTAACAGAGGTCCTCAGTATATTCAAATTGCTAATGGAAGTTATCTTCGTTTTCATGTTGTCGGGATATTGGATCTTCTTTTCATCTCAGAATGTGTTTGTTACCTGAATTACCTACTGATTTGATTTCATGCGGACAGCTCTTATATAATAGTTGTAACATCTCTTTCTCTAAAATAGGTGTCTTGTACAGAATCAAGTGTCACGGAAAGTGATCACTAAGGGACCTAAAGTGCAAAGACTGTTTCCTCTGTAATTTTGTATTCTTATAACTTTCTCTTTGACTTGTAGTACCATCACTAATCAGAGTGAGGTGTGGCATAAGAGATTACCTAACTCTCAAATTTGAAATCTTTTTGTTTCAACATGGCTTTCTTAGAAATAAAGATTAGACTTATGACTAAATTGTCTATTAATTGTATGCAAACTTGGCAAAAGCAAGATTTTACCTTACCTTCTTTACATGGTAATCGGGCTACCGAATGTTTTTATATAGTTCATTGCGATATATGGGGTATTATGTTGGTTTCTTCTCATTGTAATTATAAGTTTTTGTGACATTCATTGATAACTATAGTCGATTCACATGGGTGTACTTTCTTTGCTATAAGGACGTCTATTTCATATATTTTAGGGTTATATTTCTTATGTTGAAAAACAGTTTTCTAAATGTGAAGAAGTTTTCCAATCTAATAATTGTGGTGAATATGTTTCATTAATTTCAAGAATTTTTGAAAAGGGATCATTCTCAACGTTGCCTTTATTTGCCTCAACATGATGAAATTGGTTGAGTAAAAGAATTGCAATCTTTTCGATGTTACTCATACTTTGCTTCTTGAGTCCTTAATGCCTTCTAATTTCTGGGTGGTAGCCATATAAAATTCTATTCTCGAGGTTACACGAGTACACAAACCACTACTAGTTACCCTTCTTAATCTTCCCTTGAGATTAAAAACTCTCAATCACAGAAAAAACACCCCAGAGAAAGTATATCTTAAGCTCACTTAGAAAAACTTCATAGTGTGAAGGATTTACAAGATGTCTCAACACCCACAAAGAACAGAAAGATTACAATGATAGTTAGAAAGATTTGGTTCTAATGTGCGTTCTTCAACACACCCTTTCGTGCCATGGATTGAACATCTCGAGTGTGAGACTGAATATTTGAGAATAATCCAATAACAACTCAAGAGTGACTGATACGATATGTCCACCAAACCTTGCTAGAACAAGGTCTGATATCATCTTAGAAAGTGTACTTTAAGCTTAATTCAATCAATCTTACAAAACTGACCTGTAAGATGAGGATTGTACCAACTTAAATAATATAATTTGGCCATATCTCTAATTAACATGGGATCTCCAACACTAACCGTACTAGCACTGTTCAACTTGTTGCCGATCCCATGTTTCATGAATGTAGCTAACACATTGAGGTTGTTTGTCACTTTACTTGTGATGCTACCTCATTTGTCTTCTTCATGTATCTTCAGATTGTTTATGTCTTTACTAAGACCCTGTCTCGATCTAACTATCAATTTCTAGTTGGCAAATTGATGCTTCAAGATTCACTAACATCAGTTTGAGGGGGATGCCAATGGGATTAGCTAAATCCTTGATTAATTTTTTCGTTATTGTTCCCCTATAATTTATATACAGTATTGTTTGCTGATTTACTTGCTGTCTTATCTCATTAATCATTATTGAAAACTTTGAATAGCTGTAAATTAGTCATGAATTAAACTAAGTTTTCTTGTATAGCTATTGGCAAACTTTCCTTGTATAAAGCTAAAGATTCTTAAATGTGATTCTCAATGATAAGAGGCATTCAGTCCAATTTGATATTCATGATGATTTATTTTAGTGACTAATTGTTGTTTCAGACATTTCATACTAGCTATCGAGACTTGATTGATTGATATTGTTTTTGTTTCTTTTCAGTTCACTATCGGTCTTTGCATTGCATCCATTGTACCTAAGAGTACAGGCTCTTTCCAAGAACATACCGGAGGAGATCAAGGTTATGTTTAGGATATTTATTCTCTATTAAGTAGCAATGGTAACAATTTCAAAATGCTGATATTTGAAATGCTTTGCGGCTCCTTTAAACAGAAAGAGATTGAAAAGGCCAAACAGCAATTAGATCAGAAGGTAATGCCATCAAATCTTTATAGGACAGGATTCTCTAATTTATGAAATGCATCATTGAATGGCTGTTACAAAGTCTAAATAATTTGTCTTCTTAGTCACTCCTTATGTTTTAAATGAATTTCAGTTATTAGCAAACACCACTATATCCTGATTATTGACATAATAAAAAGGTTGTTCCTTTCTGCAGGTTTAATGATTGGTGGTAAAATAATTTCAGTCTTCAATGGAACCCCACTCTTGATTTTTTTTTTAAAGTGCAATAACACTACAAAACCTTTAGATGTAATTATTATCAGTTTTTTCTTTGAAAATCCAATTCCTGCCGTTAGTTGAATAGAATACATTTTTGATTCAATTCAAGGGTTGAAATAAAAGAAACCCAAAGCACATCCTTTTACAAACAATTATGAGATGTTGCAATCTTTACTTTTACCTGTATAAATAAACTTAGTACTTACGGAAATTGAGATAACTGTCTAAGTAAACTTCTACTATAGTCCCTGAAATTGTAAGGGTGGTCACTTGCTTCCCAACTTTTCAAATTCTCATTTTACTCACCAACTTCACCAACTTTTTGAGCAAAAAGTGCTAAAGTGAATATGGCATTTTGTTAAATCAAATATTGAAGTGAGAATTTTGTGAAGTCGGGGACAAAATTGACTGATACTTGGATTTTTAGGGAGTAAATTGGAACTGTACTTCTGGTTCATTTATTGCAAATATGTTGTTACTTTTGTCATTCTTTATACACAAAACATATTGGTAAATGACACTTCCTTGTGGTTGATATTTTCTCCCTACAGGATGTTGATTATGAAGCTACAATGGCCACTAAACTCTCAATTGCGAAGAAAGTTTTTGCTCAAGAGAAAGATTTGATACTCAATTCAAGTTCCTTCCAGCAGTTCTTTTGTGAGAATGAGGTATTACTACTGCATTGGGTTCCTGTTTAATATGTTGGCAAAAGATGCTTTATATGTTTTATCTTTTTGTATCTTGTACATTTTTTCCCTCTCTTCTATAGTAAACTTTCCATGATCAATTATTTCTTGCAGAAACTACAAAATGACAGCCTTTTACCTTTTCCTCACTAGGCAGGGTTAATTTCATGAATTAAACAACATCATTAATATTACGAATCACATCATATCTATTGAAAAACATTAATCTCTGAATTTTTGGTGGGTAGTTTTTTTGGATCTCCCTCTGCTTCTAGTGATAGAGGCCAACCTTCCATCGGGCTCAGCTTTTATCTTGATGTTAACAGGGTTGGTTGAAACCCTATGCTGCTTTCTGTTTCCTGCGAGACTTCTTTGAAACATCAGATCGTAGTCAATGGGGTCGTTTTGCCCATTATTCAGACGATAAGGTATATGCCATAGTGTAGTTTTTATTCTCTTTTCTTTTTACACGGTTATATTTGAGGTTTTATGTTTCCTTTTGTTTACAGCTAGAAAAGCTTGTATCGAAGGACAGCCTGCACTATGAGATAATTTGCTTCCACTACTATGTTCAATATCATTTACATTTACAAGTAAATTAAATTGAACCCTATCCTCTTTAAGTTCTTCATGACAATCATATTACAAACAAATAAAATCTTACCATTTACTTCTCATTCTGACCACAGTTATCAGAAGCTGCATTGTATGCGAGAAAGAAGGGAGTAATATTAAAGGGAGACCTTCCTATTGGAGTTGACAAAAACAGTGTGGACACCTGGGTCTATCCAAATTTGTTTCGAATGAACACTTCTACCGGAGCACCTCCAGATTATTTTGATAAAAATGGCCAGAATTGGGGTTTCCCTACTTATAATTGGGAAGAAATGTCAAAGGACAATTATGGCTGGTGGCGAGGTCGATTGACGCAGGTTTTGGTTTTGACTTCTTGATCTTATCTTTAAGTGGACAATATCTTCCAACTTAAATATATAGGCTGAAGATATTCTTTTCTTAAAATCCTTTCTAGATGGCAAAATATTTTACGGCTTACAGGATTGATCACATATTGGGATTCTTTCGAATATGGGAACTTCCGGATCATGCTATGACTGGTCTAGTTGGAAAATTCCGGCCATCTATACCTCTTAGTCAGGTATCCTCATGTTCTCTTAAATTTAAAGGGCGCTTGATGCCATGAATGTGTGCTGAGCTACTTTAACTTGCTTAAGAAACTTCTTTTTCTTGCTCTGCTTTTAGTTAATTTATATTTCTTGTCTTATTTTCTGTAGGAAGAACTTGAAAGAGAAGGGATATGGGACTTTAATCGCTTGAGTCGCCCATATATTAAGCGGGAACTATTAGAGGTTAGTAGTCTACCATTGTAGGCTATTACAACTGCATTTTTATGTACTAAATTTACCTCCAGGCTGGATTTCTGTAATGTGTTGCAGTCTTGTAAATGTGTTTCTCAAGGTAAGCTACATTATATTCATTGTTGTTCAGGAAAAATTTGGAGCTGCTTGGACATTTGTTGCAACAACTTTTCTCAATGAATTCGACAAGAACATCTATGAGGTGATAATCCTTTTTTGTATAGTTTTCTGTATAGTATTTATTGATTTCTGTTTGATCATAAACTTCCACATAGCTCATGCCTTTAGATTTGATCGTATAATTACATGAATGGACTTTCCTTGGTGCAGTCTAAACTAAGGTGGAACCTAATTCCAACAAAAAAACATGAATTACACATGATTGATTTTTCTAGTGTGTAATGTGCTTTGTCTTTTTTTAGTACTTTTTGTTGTTATTATTTTCCTGTCTTTTTTTTTGCTGTTTCTGTTCAATTTATTTAAGTGTGTTACTGATGCTTAGCTGTTTGAGGTAGAAAGAAATGAGAGTGGAAGTTAATGGTTGGGTGAATTTCAAAATAATGTTCATGTTTGTGGAGAAGCATGATATCCACTCTCTTCATGGGATTAAAAAGAAAACAGACTATTTTCTTTGAATTCTAAAGAATGTGAGTTCTGACCCAACAAGAAAGTTGTGCCTTGGTGACTGGTTGGTTGGGCTTTAAATTATGAAACAACCTCTTTGCATATGCAAGGGTAAAACGGTGTATAATGACTCTCGCATACATTTGAATATTTCGTAGTGGCAGATCTTGACCATTAATGTTGGGAGGCCAAAATAAGATACTCAAACTAAGTGTAATTTTAATGTCTAGTCTCCACGCAAAGCTACTAAAGTTCATTCTCTACAGATCACAAAGTAACATGGACAAACTTCTCTAATGACATCATCCTTAACCTTACGCGTAAACAATTAATATGTAATAATTGTACCTTCTTTAATCACAAACAACACTGACCCCTGACTCTACAGTCGGAGAAAATATTTCGAAAATGGTAGATTTGACGATAGAGTTGGGGTGTCATGGCTACCCTTGTCCTTTATAAACTCTGCCATTGGCCATTGGCTTTTGGCATGAAGCTATTTTATTTATTTAATTAATTTAGCGTATGAAACTTAAACCCATAGTTTCTTTCCTTAGAATATTGCAAACCTAGAAAGAAATGTATCCTTAGTGTAACACTGGAAGTTAACATTTTTCAAATAAATCTATTAATAATAGGTTTAATAGTCTTTTTTATCCCAATTTTTGTCAGATTTATTTAATGCGGTCCCTTAATTACTTTTCGCCTCAATGTAGTCATCATTTTTGTTAAAAAAAGTAAATGTTGTGGTAAAATTTTGTTAACACCGTTCAAAGGATGATGATGTGGCAGTATAAATGACCTGTGGCAATGTGTAAGCCTAGCCAGATGGGAGCCAAACCACCTTGATTTTTTATCAGGGGCATAAATTGCATAACAATAGAAAAAGTCATGTTAACCTTGTAAAATCATCAATAAAGGTGATAAACCACTAGTCCTTGAAATATTAAGAACATTACAGGGATCCTACTCATTTGTATGAATAAGATAAAAGGGAGAAGTACTGATTTTATTAATCATAGAAAAAGGTACACATTTGTGGTTTGCCAACTCAAACACCTCACAGTGAAGACTCTAGATTTAAATTTTTGAACAATGAAGGAAACAATAACATTATAACACGAAATGATGTTTTAAACGACAATGATACAACTAATTTTTTTTGGTGTTGGTACTGTCCGTCATCAAATTCAATTGCTATATAAAGAGTTGCTATATAAATCAACATTACATGAGAGATCCTGGGTAAATTTTTGTATATATTTCAGGTTTGTGAACAATTTAGGCACATGTTTAACATTTTTTAGAATTATGGTTGGGTTTATTTGGTAATTTCCATGACCAATTACAATTATCATGTTTCCGTTGTGGAAATTTTCTTGCTAGGATATGGGGAGTATGTAGAAAAGTATTTAGGGAGGGGTGTCACATGATTTGTTGCATGGAAGTCTAAAATCCAATAGTGGGTAAAGGGTGTATTTGAGACATTAAATCCAACAAAAAATGATAATCTACCAAAATATGTCAATGAACACATACCTGTGTATTTTTCTAGTTTACTAAGGAAGGACCTTGCTCTTTCTAGCTTCTCATGGTTGAGTTGGACAAATCCTCCTTGATTTTCAGGAATAGTAACAACATGGGAAACAACACAACATGAACTATTTGAACCTCTCTCTTTGAAGGACCTCCTTTGTATATGCAATCTTTGTTGGGTTTTCTATGCAACTTGTTGGTTTTTAGAGAATAAAAACAGATGAATATTGGCTGGCTGAAGTTTTTATCTTATTAAATGCAACTTAATTTAAATACATTTAGAAATAACTAACTAAAATATCACATCTCGTGATTCTAGCAACCACTACTAATGACTTGGCTGAAAAATAGGAAATAACTAACCCACTAACAGCCATTGACTAATTTAAAAAAATAAATCTGAAATCTTCCTAAATTCATGCAACTAACAAGGCAGTTCTCAACACTCCTCCTTGCCTTGGAGGGTGCAAGCTCCTAGCTTATTCCTTAGGAATTCGAACCTGTTGAGTGAAAAAGATTTGGTAAATATGTCATCAGCTTGGTCTTCCGAGCAACAGTAAACTAAACATGCCTTGCCACTTTCTTGAACTTCTCTTAAGTGAAACAACTTCACATTAAAATGTTTGGTCTTCCCATGAAATATAGGATTATGTGAGATTGAAATTGCTGCTTGATTATCAACAAAAACTTTTGTGCATTTATCTTGCTTCATACCTAAATCTGTTAAAATATTCCTCAACCAAATAACTTGATTCACAGCAGCTACAGCTGAAATGAACTCAGTTTCTGTTGTTGACTGAGCTACAACCTCTTGCTTCTTGGAGCACCAAGAGAAAACACCTGAACCCATACTAAAACAGTACCCTGAAGTACTTTTCATATCATCTAAGCTACTAGCCTAATCACCGTTAGAGAAACCAAATAATTTAAAGTTTTGTACCTTGTAATACTTAACTCCATAATTGACAGTTCCTTTGATGTATCTTACAACTCTCTTTGCTGCCTTTAAGTGCAGTTCACTAGCACAATGCATAAATCTTGACAGCAAGCTAACTGGGAATAAGATGTCAGGCCTTGTGGATGTAAGATACATTAGACACCCAATCAAACTTCTAGAATAAGCTTCATCAACTTTATTTGTTCCATCCTCCTTGATAAGCTTCTCTTTTTGATTCATTGGAGTGTTCACTAGTTTGCATTCACCAAGGTGAAATTTCTTTAGAATCTCCTTTGCATATTTTTTCTAGCAGATAAAAATCTCATTCTTCTTTTGAGTGATCTCCATGCCCAGAAAATAAGTCATAAGACCAAGATCTGTCATCTCAAAGACCTTTTCCATTTCTTGCTTGAATTCTTCAATTAGTGCTAGGTTGCTTCCTGTTATCAAGAGATCATCAACGTATAATGAAATAATTAAAGTATCAGCACCATCATGTTTGATATAAAGTGTAGTTTCAGATACACTCTTTTGAAAGCCCAAGTGCAGTAAATGATCATTAATTCTGCTGTACCACACTCTTGGGGCTTGCTTCAAACCATATAAAGCCTTTTTTAGCAAGTAGACTTTATCTTCTTGTCCTTTGATAGCAAAACCATCTGGTTGTTCAACATAAATCTCCTCCTGCAGAAAACCATTAAGGATGCTGACTTGGCATCCATATGAAACACTTGCCACCCCTTTTGTGCTATAATGGCAAGTAGTAACCTAATTGTATCATGTCTTGCTACTGGAGCAAAAGTATCTGAATAATCTATCCCAAATATTTGAGAATAACCTTTTACAACAAGCCTTGCTTTGTGCTTGTTTACAGAACCATCAGGGTTGGATTTTGTTCTAAACACCCATTTCACCCCAATGACATTTTTGTCATAAGGTCTTGGAACTAGCTCCCAGGTTTGATTTTTCTCAATCATGGACAGCTCCTCCTGCATTGCAGATAACCATTTCTCCTCCATAGCAGCTTCTTCAAAACTGGCAGGTTCACAAATAGTTATATTGCACAGTGATACATTGCTTTTTTGATAGATATCAGAGAGTAACCTTGTGCCTCTAATAGGTGGATCATCTACAGTGTCTTCAACCTCCAATTCAGTGTTCTGACTTTTCTTTGAATCACTCCAGCACCAGTTTTCATCTTCCATGAAAGGCACATCTCTGCTTATTAGAATTTTTCCAGTTTGAGGTTGAAAAATCCTATAAGCTTTAGAAATTGTGCTGTAGCCAATAAATAATCCCGCTTCAGCCCTTTTATCAAGCTTATCACATTTAATCTGAGGTATATGTGAATAACACAAGCAACCAAATACTTTAAAAAAGTCCAAAGAAGGTTTAAAACCAAACCAGGCTTGAAAAGGAGTTTGATTTTGCAAGGCTCGTGTCGGAAGCCTATTCTGGATGAACACAGCTGTATTTGCAGCTTCAGCCCAAACCTTCTTTGGTAATTCCTTTTGAAGAAGCATGCACCTGGCCATCTCCATGATTGATCTATTTTTCCTTTCACTCACTCCATTTTGTGAGAAGTGTAAGGAGCTGTTAATTGATGCTAAATCCTAGCTTCAACACAAAATTGTTGAAATTGATTTGCTATGTACTCTTTTCCATTGTCTGACCTCAAGATATGAATATGGCAATTGCTTTGATTTTCAACAAATGCTTTAAATTTCCAGAACACTGCAGCTACTTCTGATTTGTATTTAAGAAAGAAAATCCAGCACATTCTTGTTAGGTCATCAATAAAAATAATATAATAAAGACTTCCTTTTATGGATGGAGTTCTTTATGGTCCAGCAACATTAGTCTGAACTAGCTGCAATTTTTTACTAGCCCTCCAACTACTTTTAGGAAATGGTTTCCTTGTTTGCTTTCCGAATCTACAAGCCTCACATTCAGCTGGAACTCCACAAACTAATTGATTTTTCAGCATGTAGTTCATTCCCAAATAATGGAAATGACCCAACCTTTTGTGCCAAAGATTGACTGAGCTTGCTGTTACTGGAAATTCAATCTGCTCGTCCTTCATTGGATTAAATGAGAAACTCTTTCTCCTCATCTTGACTTTAAACATTTCAAGGCCTGTTGGATCTTTAATGGTGCAAACTTTATCTTCAAAGATAACTTTGAACCCTTTCTCTAGTAACTGTCCGACACTAAGCAAGTTTTGACTAATATTAGGTACATATAAGACATCAGGGAGGGTTTTTGTACCTGTGTAAGTTGTTATAGCTATTGAACCTTGCCTTTTACTGGAATTTGTTCATCGTTTCTAATTCTGACCCATTTGACTTCGGTCATGTCCAAACACTTGAACAATTCTTTGTCATAGGTCATGTGGTTTGTGCAACCGCTATCAATCAACCAAGATTCATTTGAACTGCTACTGGAGAAACAGGTAGCAGCAAAGAGTTGGTCTTCATTTTCTTGCGCATTTTGTGCATCAGCTTGTTGGACATTTGCTTTGCAAATTACAACTTCATGACCGATCCTATTGCACCTACTGCACTTTGCATCAGGTCTTTTCCAGCAAAGAAATAGTGGATGACCCATTTTTCCGCAATGTTGACAAGGTGGATAATTTTTCTTTTTACCCTTACCTTGTTTTTGATTAAATACACTATTTTCACTGCTTGCTGGTTGGAACCTTTTGAAATTTTTCTTTTTATTGGTTCCGACATTATGATGCTTGACAGGGAGTGCACCTTCAACCACACGATCTTCTCTCATTAGCCTTCGCTGTTCTTGGGCTTGCAAAGCGTGTAACACTTCTGCCAAAGTAATCTTGGATAGATTCTTTGTATTCTCCAATGAGGCAATAGACGCTTCATACCTTTCTGGCACTGTCACAAGGATTTCCTCGACAATTCTTGAGTCCGCAAAGTCGCTGCCCAACAACTTTATTTTGTTGGCAATGCCCAATAATGTGTTTGAGTACTCCTTGATTGTCTCTGACTCTTTCATCCTTTGCAGCTCAAATTCCCTCCTTAGGTTCAACACTTGCATGCTTCTTATTCTGTCATCTCCTTCATATTCTTCCTTCAAAAAATCCCAAATTTTTTTTGGTGATTTAAGAGTCATAATTTTGGTGAAGATCAATGTTGTAACACCAGAAAACAAGGACGACTTTGCCTTTGCCTTCTTTGTTTTTTGTTCCTTGTGATTTTTGATTTGGGCCATGGTAGGATTCTCCGGCAGCGGTTGAACAGAGTAATCCTCTTCCACAGCTTCCCACTGCATTTTTACAGCCCACATATCATAGTCTTCCCCATTAAAGATGGGAAGTGCTACTGGAAAGGAAGTTGACTCTCCTTTCATTCTACAGGTCCCTTAAGAAAAAGCTGCTCTAGATACCAATTGTTGGTTTTTAGAGAATAAAAACAAATGAATATTGGCTGGCTGAAGTTTTTATATTATTAAATGCAACTTAATTTAAATACATTTAGAAATAACTAACTAAAATATCACATCTTGTGATTCTAGCAACCACTACTAATAACTTGGCTGAAAAATAGGAAATAACTAACCCACTAACAGCCATTGACTAATTAAAAATAAAAATCTGAAATCTTCCTAAATTCATGCAACTAACAAGGCAGTTCTCAACATAACTTACAACGTTTATCTCTTGTGTGGCCTGGCTTGTTGCAATAAGTACATCACACTCCTTCATTTTTCCTCTCCATCCTTTTAAAAGAGCCCCATGTATCCATGGTTGTTGTTCCTTCAACAATCATTGTTGGATTTTCTGCAATAGGAGTCTCTAGCATTAGACTCCTACTTTCTTTACTCTGAATGATGGTCATGACTTCATTGAGTCCTAGAGTCTTCTCCTTTCCAAATATTTGAACCTTGACTTGATAATATTCTTGTTTTAGACCTACTAAGAAATCATACACTAGATCTTGTTCAATGTACTCTCTAAAAAAATTTAAATCCACATAACACTTGGTCTTAGTGACCTTGTAGTGAGAGAATTCCACCCACAAAGCATTAAGCGGATTAGCATACTTAGTAAAAATTTTGGTGCTCTATTCGGCTGTCATGGTTTTTACCTTCACATTATAATTATGTGCAACATCTTTTGCCTTTGAATACATTTGATTTATTGCAATCACATGGATTTTGCTGAATTGAAAAACATACATGTGTCACTGATTTCTAAAACCGTTGAGTTCCATAACCAAGCCATGACCATGGAGTCTTCTTCATCCCATGACTTGAAAGTAGGATCATCTTCAACTAGAGCATCATCATTTAAAGGACCAGCCTTTCCTTTTCCTTTCCAAATGATCTTAACGAGTTGAGACCATCTTAGATAATTTTTTCCATTCAACAGAGAAGTTGAATGAGGACTATAATTCTCATGTATTGAGGCTTGTCACCATTTTCCATTTCATCCATTACAATTTTGTGCAACTAAGGCACAGAGAAATAAATTGATAAGAGACGCACCCCATAGCTAGACCATAGGGGCACAACAATGAAGGCTGTAACATGCTTCAAGGTAGGGCAGCAATAAAGGCTGCAATAGGGGCTACAGAGGCAACAAGGAAGGCTGTAATCTACTTCAAGGTGGGGTGACAATGAAGGTTGCAATAGGGACCAAAGAGGTCATCAAGGAAGGCTGCATTTTTAGGGTTTACACAACAATAAAGTCTGCAATTAAACCACATGATCAGAGGCTCCGAAGGATAACGAGCTATGGTACCATCTCAAAACTAGAAGAAAATAATTTCTGTTATTCCGTCTCATTACAAACATTTCACACACACATATATATGTGTGTGTGTCTATATATATATATATATATATATATATATATATATATTGATTGGATAATTTAAGAAACAAGCACAACCTACTTTAGGAAACAAAATCCTAAGATTTTGGGATTGATATGCTAGTAAGAAAACCGAGATACAATCAATATACATAGTTAAAACCAAGAGGAATAAAATCTGAAACTTCCTAAAATATATTGGACAAATAAAATCTAAAACTTCCTGAAACATCTAGACATGTATCATCATATGGTCTAGTCACTAGTCCTGCAGATTTGGGATTTTTGTTCATCTCTACTCTTCTCCTTTAGCTTCAGTTTCAGTGCTAGTACTCTCTTGAGTTTTTGTTCCTACATTTTCTTCAATTGTTGGTCCAAAATACAAATTTGCTAATACCAAAGGATCATCATCTTCCTCTCTTAAACTCTCCCCTTGAATAACTTACTTTCTAATTAAAAGTACCATCTTTTGACACAATTTTTTGGAAGGAGCATAGAAACACTTATAACATTTTTGTGTGCCAGAGGACCCTTAAAAAACACATTTTATTGCCTCTGGGTGTAGTTTTCCCCTTTCATTTTTGTGCACATGGATAAAGGAGACACCCAAAAGATAACATAGGATGAACCTATGAGGTTATATTATGACAATAAATACGCAATCCATATAACTCAACCTAGTACAGCATGATAAAACTAAAGATATTGAAGTGGACAAACATTTTATTAAAGAAAACCTTGACAATGGCATGATTTGCACTTCATATGTGTCTATTCAAGGACAACTTGCAGCAGACATACTCACCAAGGGACTGAGAAGTAGTAACTTGTAGATAATTATATCCAAGTTGGGATTGGAGAACACCTATGCACCAACTTGAGAGAGAGTGTCAAAATATATTTTAGGAAGTTTCACATATTATCCCTATGGTTTTTGTTGAATATAGTGAAAAATAGGTATCGGAGTAAACTCCCTTATGTAGAAAATACACATAAGATACTATATTTATAATAAAGAGAATATGGGCTAAGTCTAAATTATAAATAATGATAAAAAGAAATAATAACAAAAAAACAAAAGATAAAAAAGATAAGGTATAAGATATCTAATATATCTAACAATTTTTAATTATGTGTATCTGTTGTAACATGTTTTTATTACTAGCATAACAATCCTGCAATCTATTGATTTGTTCCCTAGAATAGGTCGTTCTTATTTCCAAAATTATCCAACAAATGAATGTATATATATTAGATATATGTAATGAGATATAATAAGAAAAAAGAAATCATATCTTCTAAACTTGAGACCCTTCAAAATTTGAAGTCAAGTATAAGAAGGAAATTATTGTTCAAAAGGAATGAAAAATAAAAAATGGAAGTGTATACTGTGCATATTATGTAAGAGTTGTCACAGATAGGGAATCCACCTTAGTATATTGTATGTTTGTGGGTGAAAATTCGGTGACTTGGAGAAGTAAGAAACAAAAAGCTGTTGGAAGGTCTAGTGTAGAGGTTGAATTCTAAGTTTGGCACATGTGGTGTGTGAACTTATGGCTAAGAATTTTTCTAAATGATCTTGAAGTCATATGTCAAGAGTCTATGCCTCTTTACTGTGATAATAAATCAATTATTAGCGTTACTTGCAATCCAAATCAGCATGATAGGACCAAGCATGTTGAGATAAATAGACACTATTAAAGAAAAACTAAATAGTGGCCGTATTACCACTTCTTATGTTGCATCTGGGCTTCAGTTAGCATATTTATTTGCAAAAGGTCTTTCCACTAAACGATTTTATGATCTCAATGCAAGCTGGCAATGATAGATAAGTGATGATTCATAAGAAAATATAGTTAATAAGCTAAGTAGGATATTAAGTGTGTTATTAGAAGCTGTTAACAGATTCTAGAGATTTCTTGGTAATCTTTACTTTAGGCTTAAAGTTCTCTCTCTATATATAGAGGCTGATGTTCTATTTCAAATAAATAAATTGAATACAATTTTTTCTTATTCATATTAATCTTTTTCAAGTTAATATATTAGTTGGTTAAGCTTTATGAGCCAAGCAACATGTCTTTAGTGAATGATCTAAACAGCCTGAAAATCCACTACAACATTCCCTCCCAGTATTTAATTCAGCTTTATCAAACACTATACGTCTTGGAATGTACTAGGAAGACAACTTCTACAAAGTGCTATTGCTATGTATCAATCCTTATTGCATTAGAGATTAATCAGCTTTGAAATGGAATTCACAATTTGCATAAAATTCGGTTTTGGAAATCCAGTGGGTAGTATATCTTAACAAAACATAAACATGTTTGATGTTCTTTATTGAAGTGATAGAACAATATAGGTTGCATGGTTACTTATTTGTTAAGCAAGAGTGTGTTGACATTCAAGATTGAAGTTATATGTCTGTACCTGTGGGCAAACCTCATGCTATATTTTTGTAAAGAAGTGTAATCAATGTAATATGTAGGATTCAGTGGCACCAATCTGGGGGGTTTATAGATTGTCATGTATGATGTGATAATATATAATGTCTAGATTTATTGGTTAATTCTAAATATGCCATTCAATGACTACATTTGCTGTCTACTATTTTGCAACCATTCTATGTTCTATCCGAGTGTTGAAGTGTCTTGTTCCGTAATTTATTTTATTTTCAATAAATGGATTTAGTTCAAGGAGGATAGCAACACAGAGAAAAAAATTGCTTCCAAACTGAAAACTTGTGCAGAAAGTTCTGTATTGTTGGAGAGTGAAGAGAAACTGCGGCGCAATCTCTTTGATCTTTCACAGGTAGCTTCATCAAATTTGCTTCCTGGTTCATATTCCGCTTCTGTCTGTGTTTATATTTACTAGGAAATATAAAACTAATTAAGATTTATTTTGATTTTGACTTACAGACTTGTTAAGAGTTTTACTCTATCCGGTAAACCACATGGTTCTGTTGTTTTTAATCTACTTTTTCACTGAACTGAAAGCCAAAACCTTAGTTACTCCAATGATGTGCCACTTTCTTAATAATTAATTAGTAGCATAAAATATTTTACATTGATGGTAAATTAATTTTTACATTCTTCAATCTTAAATTTGTTTTTTTAATATATTTGAATTTTTATTCTGTCTTGTTATCTGTGTTCTTTTTGGTATTGCAAGTGCTACATTATGTTCTACGCTATTGGCTTGCAGAATATAGTTTTAATCCGTGATCCAGAGAATCCAAGAAAATTTTATCCTCGTTTCAACCTTGAAGATACCTCAAGTTTCCAGGATTTGGATGATCATAGGTACCTTAATAATCCGTGACTCGTGGGCGCTGTCTACTAGGATGGTTCCTACAATTATGCCACTTTTAATCCAAGTTCTATGCTGAAAACTGTTCTTCATCTACCACAACTATTTTTTTCACATTCTTCATGGAAATATCTACTCACTAGATCTGTTATTGCTTGTCATATAATACAGCAAGAATGTTCTTAAAAGATTATACAATGACTACTATTTCTGTCGTCAAGAGAATCTTTGGAGGCAAAATGCATTGAAGACCCTGCCTGTACTTCTAAATTCATCAGACATGCTGGCCTGTGGTGAAGATTTAGGCCTCATTCCATCTTGTGTCCATCCTGTATGCCCTTTATGACTTATCCAAAAGATCTTGAGAAAATTATATTTTTATTTTGGGCACATTAAAAGGATCTGTCTATAAATTTGTAATGCAGGTTATGCAAGAATTGGGATTAGTTGGGTTGCGCATTCAGCGTATGCCCAGTGAAGCTGATCTGGAATTTGGTATTCCTTCTCAGTACAGCTACATGACGGTAAGGCTTCCATTTAAGTAGTGAAAGACTGGATATAGGGTTAATTCCCTTTGTGTAAAAAATACACAGAGGGTGATATATTTATAATGAAGAATAATGAAGAAAATATGGACTAAGCCCATATAAGATATGTGCTATTGCTTGTCTTTGTCCTTTTTTCATTTCTGTGCTCTTGATTGAACTAATGGAAACATACTAGTTTTCTATTTTTATTGAGACTTCACGGTTGCATTTTGAAAAAAATAATAATACAAAACCATCCATAGGTTGGCAGGATGATGAATCTTAGAGAGTATTTGGAAAATTATCAGAATATACGAAGAACATCTAATATCTAGATTGTATCTTGAATAATTAATAATGTCTCTGATTATCTCATAGTTTCTATAAATAGGGCTAGTGCTTTGTGTTTTACATCATACTGTAACACATCATCAAATCATCAGAATATTCACTCTATTCTATCATTTTTTACTTCTCAAATGAAAGTTTATGTTGTTCAGAAGGCATGTGATTAGATAAGCAAAACAAAATGGTCAATTTGGTCTCAAAAAGTGTATAGCAGTTTGAAGATAATCCCTGAATTTTGTGTATTTCACACCTGTCCTTAGTTTAGATAGATTCTTTTATTTCATAATTAAAATGCAACTTAGTAGCTTTTAAAATAGTAATATATAAGGAGCATTTTAATGATAACATTCAAGAACTCATCTAAAAAACTAAGGATAAAATTGAAAAAAAGAAAACTACTTTCAGGGATTATTTTTAGTTTATCAACATTCAGGGACTAAAGCTTAGGGACCAAATTAGCTATTCTACCAATTAGATATTCAAGGTTTCCTTGTTATGATATGGTAAATCTAAATTCATCTTTATATAGAGATAACTTTTTCAACTTAGAGTGCTTTTGCTAGATAGCCATTTGATTGGATGACTTGGGCAATGTGCAGGTATGTGCCCCATCATGTCATGATTGTTCTACCTTGCGTGCTTGGTGGGAAGAAGATGAAGATAGAAGACTCCGGTTTTTCAAGAATGTGATGGAGTCCAATGAACTGCCGCCAGATCAATGTGTTCCAGAAGTTGCACATTTTATTATAAGGCAACATTTTGAAGCTCCATCAATGTGGGCAATCTTCCCTCTTCAGGTATTCTCACAGTCATGTTGATATAAAAGGGTGAAAGAAAACTTTGATTTATGGCTATCTGGACCCATTTTCTATTTGAAATTCATGCCCTTAATCTGGTGGAGCATGTGGACAGGACTTGTTAGCATTAAAAGAAGAATATACAACACGCCCTGCAACAGAGGAGACAATCAATGACCCTACAAATCCCAAGCACTATTGGAGATACCGTAAGTCCTAAGCTTTGCCCTAAGTTAACTCTGCTAGATAATCTGTGATTATTGAACTGCCTTTTGTAAAATTATGATCTAAGTGTGTGCTTTGGATTGTTGTCAGGTGTGCATGTGAGTTTGGAATCATTGATTAAGGATATTGACCTTCAAACCAATATCAAAGATCTTGTACGTTGGAGTGGAAGATCACTCCCTAAGGAAGAAGCTTCAGGAGTAGATGCCAGCGTAGTGGCAGCATTGTCAGTAGCAGAAGCTGTTACTGTGTTGTCAGTAGCAGAAGCTGTTTCTGAGAAACAGAAGTTTTCCAGTGCCACGGAAAAGCCTGTTCTTGTCAAATAAAAATTGTGGATGATGTTCAGCCCTTCAAATCATGTCCCATAACCTGCTAAGATGGAGTTAGTAATAAGGAGCATATGTGTTATGTTTTCATCTGTTCCTGTTATGTTTCTTAAAGAACAATGCAAATAAATCTCGAAGCATGTATTATTATCTCTAAGTTTTAGCTATTAAGAGAAATGATAGAAATACATTCTCTTATCAAGCTTAGAAATACCTCCATAAATTTTACTCTAACTTTTTTTAAAACAAAAATTTATAGACATAATGAAAGTCACATTGTTTTATAATTATAATAAGGCATAATTATTAGCTTGATTTTCTTGGTTACAAAGTTTTAAGTTGGTTCTTCTCTTTTTAATAATTGTGTTATAACTGTTGAAGTGTTTTAATTAGGTAATTTTTTTTAAATACTAACGATATTAATGATATATTACGAGTCAATTTATAACTATTTTTCTTTTAACTTTTTGGAAAAATATTTGATATAATAAATGTTATTGTTTTAATTTTAATTTAATTTTTTCTTTGATTCAATTATTTTTTAAATAGAATAATATTGTTTCTTTTTAAATTAAAATTAAATTTATTATTAGTATAAATATTATATTGATATTTTTTATTTAAAATATTTTTTTAATATATTAATTTATTTTATATTATTAATCCATATTTTTTTAATATGTATTTTTTTATAAGATTAAAACTAAACATAAGTATCTTGTTTTAAAAATTATTTATAAAAGTAATAAATTTGGTTTTTTTAATTGGAATTAAATTTATTATTTATATAAATGCTCTAATATTTATATTAAAACTTAATAGTGAAAATCATAGATTAATAATATATAATAATATAATATGTTAAAAATTTATTTTTAATAAAAATATTAGTATATATAAATAATAAATTTGGTCTTAGAAAGAAAAATAATATTGTTTCACTGTAAAAAAAGAATAAATTGAATAAAAAAATATAAATTAAATTAAAGTCAAAACAATAATAGTTAACACTGAATTTACACATGACAATGTGCTACTAAGTGACAAAATTATTGCAAAAGAAATTAAACAAAATCACATAATAATATGTGACACGCCTTTACGCCTTTGGTAATTTTTTTTTAAAAGATCTAATTAAAGTATTTTTTAAATTGAGACACAATTTAAACTTTTTCAAAAACAAAAATCAACTTAATTAGTACTTTCCAACTAAAGTAAAAACTAAATGAGTAATTAAGATTATTTGCTAATTTCATGATTAGTTTTTTAAAGCTCTGATAAAAGCATCTTTGGAAGAAATTAAAACCAAGTATTGACTTTATATAATAATATATGGCTGGAGAGTTTTCTCTTCTTTACCACAAAGACATCACATGGAAATATTTGAAAATACCATTAGAGGAAAGCCTTATCATAATTTCATCTTTCGAAGTCATATGATTGACACTAACATTGTTCGAAATACCCAAAATAATAGCAAAGAATTGGTCCAGACACCAAGCATCTTTCCAAAAGACATGATTTAGAATGTTGCAATGTCTTTCCTCAAATTTATTTTGATTCTTAAGTTACAGATTTTCACTTGAGCGAAAATGGCCAATTTGTCAAAAATATCTCCTTAAAATAAATAAATAATATTTATGGTATAAATTTCAAAAAGTTTTAAAAGTGTTATACGTGACCTTAAAATAAAAAACTAGTTTATTTTACAGAACTAAAAATATTTAGCCTATAATGTAAGTTTAAAAAACAATTGACTAAACTAAGTTTTGTGTCATAGCTAGCTGTCAATTTTGTTTTGTTTTCATTCCGTTTAATTTTGTTTTTGCGTGTTATGTTGAGAAAGATACATTGTTGTTTTTTGATTGTCTGAAATTAAACAACTCGAATTTGGCACAAAAATGAAGGTTAGAGAATCTGATTGTGAGGCAGTTTTTTGAGCGAAAGAAATAAAGAAGAAAATGCAGGGAGAAACAAGAAACCTGCGCTGCGGAGAGCCGTTTAACAGCCACAAACCAATAAAAGCAAAATGGCAGCATGCAACGTAACAAACTGACCACAACGTATTTTTGGGTTAATGTCAGATGTCACGTCGTGAAAGGGCCACGCAGGAAGCAAGAAGCCGTTACAGTTTAAGGTTGTTAGTTAAATAGTAAATTAAGAGGTTTGATATAACATAAAAAATACTATAGAATTTGTGAGGGAAAAAGATGCCAAGTGTCGGGAAAAATAGCGAGGTTGGGAAGGAAAAAGAGGAAAACGAAGTTAAAAAGAGGAAAAGGATGAAAAGGTGAGAGAAGGGGTTCGTGCTCAGAGGCGGGGAATATTAACGTCAGGAGTGGGAGTGGGAGTGGGAGTGAAAGTGGAGTTTTATTTCGATATTACTCCGGCGACGGTTTGATTCTCTCGCCCTCCCGTTGCTTCTCGTTTCCCTGAATACCTTCAGAGTGTTCAGGGTATAAACATCGTAAATATTCCTTTTTCTACTTTTCACACCAATTTTAGACATATACTTTCTCTTTCAAAATGCACCTTATAATCTTACCATGATTGTCATATGTCATTTTTTTTCATTGTGTTTCCTGATTTTCAATCATAAATGGTTTTAAAAATGGTGGCATTTTGGATGCGAGGGATGAATTTTGTTTGTTATATGACATGCTATATGTACGGTTCCTAATTTCGTTTCAGCCTTCTTTTTTACATTTTTCTGATTGGGAAATTTGCAGGTTATTAGGGATTCAAGAAAAAAATGTGCAGGTTAGCCAGCTTTTCTGCTAGTATGTTATCCAGAGTTTAAGCGATGACTTCACCATTTGAAAAATTTCCCATAAATTAAGCCAATACACGGTAAGAAATTTGGTTTTGCGTTTTCAATTGTTATATAATTTGTTACACTCAGAGACTCCCTTTTCATGCATAGATTCTGCACCAATGTTTTCCTCTTTTAAAAGCAACGGCAATTGTAGAGTCATTTTCATAACAAAATTTTCATCTGGTTTATCGTCTTTATTTCTTGTTCCATCAATGCTACGTGCATGTTATATTCTCACCGTAGCCATCTAAAACAGCATTGTAAGGAATTTTCGCGTGGAAAGATTCTAATTTGCATTGCCTGCACGAATTTTGTTTGTCTTCCATGGCATTCATCTGGTTAACGTAACTTTTAAAATAATAATTAAAAAATTGTATGATGCTATCTTACATGACAATCGATTTACGTAGATATTGCATGTGATTTGAAATTAGAAGCATGGTGTTTGTGATGAAGGTGCAGACGCCATCGTCTTGAGAAAAGTAGTTTGGTGAGAAGAAGAGTGTCCCTTGGAATGCAGAGCAGCAGCCATTCTCAAAATCTGAATGAGATTTATCAAAATGGCTGTGACGATTGACAGACATGAGGGGTTTGGGCCGTTTAGCCGATCCCAGAGATGCAAACTCCAATCTTACGGTCACCTTGATCCGAACGTTGTCGAACATAGCAAAAGTGGTGGTACTTTTTCACACTCCATTGAACTAGCATTTGAAGCCTATAATATTCACCGCAGTTTCTCCACTCCATGCCTCCCCCTGACCACACTGGTAGGGGAAGAGCTCACTTGTCACCCTCCAAGGATTGAGATTGTTCGTGGAAGTGGAGCTCCAGTACATGCTCTAGTTGTTGAGGTTGCCATAGCTTTGGCCTCAGGTATCAAACCAATACCCATCCCGAGTGGCCTAGGTGGTGCCTATGCTTTCCGCAACCAAAATGGCACCAACATCGCTGTAGCAAAGCCAGTAGATGAAGAGCCTTTCGCCTTCAACAACCCAAAAGGCTTAGGGGGTCAAATGCTCGGCCAACCTGGCCTCAAGAAATCTATTCGCATTGGTGAAACTGGTATCCGAGAGTTAGCTGCTTATCTTCTTGATCATGGAGGCCTTGCTGCCGTGCCTCCTACGGCTTTAGTCAAATTTTCTAATGCTGCATTCTTTGTCACTTCCAATGCAGCACCATCTGCTCTTCCAATGCCTAAAGTTGCCTCTCTCCAACGCTTTGTTGGTCATGGTTTTGATGCAGGAGAGTTGGGTCCTTCTTTCTTCTCAGTTGCTTCAGTCCACAACATAGGGATCCTTGACATTAGGATCATGAACCTTGATAGACATGCAGGGAATATGCTTGTGGCCGAGCATGACTCTAACAATGCTAGCTATGGTGGTACTGTTGCTGACCTTGTTCCCATCGACCATGGCTTTTGCCTCCCTGAGTGGCTGGATGATCCATATTTTGAGTGGCTACATTGGCCACAAGCCTCTATTCCTTTCTCTGACTATGAACTTGACTACATTTCCAAACTCGATCCCTTCAAAGATGCAGAGGTTTTAAGAACTACCATTCCTTTACTCGGGGAATCCGCAATACGTGTTCTTATTGTTTGCACCGTTTTATTGAAGCAAGCTGCTGCTGCTGGCCTTTGCCTTGCTGAAATAGGCCAAATGATAACTAGGAAATTTCGTGAAGGTCAAGAGTTACCGAGTGAAATGGAAAACATCTGCTTAAAAGTCAAGGCTAGCATCCACACCAAAAACCGCACAGAACAAGGGTCTAAATGTGAACGTGCTGAAATTTCCTTCGGAGACCTCAACCAAGTCCAGTGGGAAGCGTTCTTGGAGCATTTTGGTGAGCTTTTGCACAGTGTTTTTGAGGACAGGAAGTGCAACGCCAAAAAATTGGAACATCTTGGAAGTTACTGAATATTAGGAGGATAGGTTGCCAAAGCGAGACACCAATTACTGTCGCTTGTAGCTGTACATTAACACCATTCATAGTGTAGCTTTCAACTAATTCCATTCTGCAACTTTCTTTATCTTTTTTTTTTCCTTCAAACCATATATATATATTTACCCTTTGTCAAGTAGACCTGTATCCTATATTTCACCTGTGATTATGTAATTAATTACTTTTGTATTTTTATTTTCCCCATTCAAAATGTAATCAAGCATTCGTTATATTGGTCCTTCCCAATATAATGTAATGTTGCTTGTGTAACTGTTGCGCCCTTCAATTTTATAAGTTAAAAAATAAAAATAAAAAATATAATTCAAATATTAATATTTTTATTATTTGGCGTTTTCTCAAGGGTGTCACACTATCATTTTTTTTTTCCATTTCTGTGGTGCATGCATGCTTCAGGTACATAGTTGAAAAAGACACATGAAAAGAAGAAAATGAAGAAAGAATATAGGTATGACTACTGTGAATCCAACATATGATTTTGGGTTCAAATTGCATGGATGTTGCACTTTGAATATTAATTTTTCTCATTATTTTATTACAGGGTTAAAAAAATGATTTGTTAGAAAATGAATTTTTGATATATGGCAAAATATACTCATATATATGATGGGAAGAATTTCAACATTGAAAGTATGAAGAGAAATCGAAAGTGAGTCTTCCCTTAGCTGATTAAACTCTGATGGAAACAGTGGGAGAAGGGAAATTTGTGAATGCAACAGAGTGTGGAAGGGAAAGAAAAGAAAGATCAAATGTCGGCAGGCAGACGTTTGTACAAGTGTGAGGGGAGCCTGGGAGAAGGCACACCTTTTAGTGGTGTCCTCATGTATGTGACCAACCCAGGATTCTCACCCATGTCAATCTCTTCGGGCTTCACTCCCTCCGCCGGATTCCAACTGAAATGGTGCAAAAGGTGGCCCAACATGGAAGTCACCAAGTTGATTCCAAGTTGAGCACCGGGGCAAACCCGACGACCCGCCCCGAACGGAAGTAGTCTAAAGTCATGCCCTTTCATGTCCACATCCTCCTCCAGAAACCTCTCGGGTCGGAACTCCAACGGGTCCTTCCACACGGCCGGGTCACGGGCCACGGCCCACACGTTGACATGCACGTTGGAGCCTTTGGGGATGTCATAGCCTCCAACTTTGACATTGGCATTGGCCCTGTGTGGGAGCATGAGTGGGGTTGGTGGGTGGAGCCTCAACGACTCCTTCGCCACACATTGTAGGTATGGCAGGCTCAAGAAGTCTGCTTCGGTCATCACCCTTTCAAGCCCAATCACTCTGTCTAGCTCCTCTTGGGCCTTCTGCTGCACTCTTGGGTTTCTTATTAACTCCGCCATGGCCCATTCTACAGAAATTGCAGAGGTATCCGTCCCTGCCGTGATCATGTCCTGTGAAATTAAGAAAATATGAGCTCACTGTTTACACTTTTGAAACTAAAAAAATAGATAAAATTGAAAGAGTGTTAGAAGAAGGAGGTACCCAGAGGAGGCCAATGATGGTGTCTTCACTGAGGTCATATTTGTCTTGCAATGTGAGTAGGGCATCGACAAAATGTTGTTTGGCACCACCGGATTTCTTCCGTGCTTGGGTGTGCTCTTCCATGATCGCTCTGGTGAGTCTATCACGGCGAGCTCCGTGCTTGGCAAAAGCCTCTTCTTCCAGAGGGAACATCCACCGCAGCCAAGGGATGTGTTCCGCCATGGCCAGAGATGCTCCTAGCTTTAACCCATTTTCCACAACGCCCTTGAATTCCACTCCTTGTTCCTCTAATACACCTTCCGAGTTCACAAATCTTTTCCCAAATGCCAATCTCGTTATGTTGTTGAATGCCACTTCCCCCAAGAACTTCCTCACCAATATTCCCTTCCCCAAATTCTCTGCTCAATTACACATCACAAAAACCACTTATTTTTATTTTATTTTATTTTATTTTCACACAAATATAATATTATTCTTTTTCATTTTTTACTCTTTTTTTTAAATATAAAAAATTACTTTTTCATAATCATTTTATCTTTAGAATGTCAAATACACTTATTCTTTTTCCTGCCTTACTACACTACCGAGAAATTAGGTGGGAAGCAACAACTATATAAATTTTTGCACTGTTTGGGTGGGTAAAACTTTAGAGTTCCTTACAAAATAATCAACATAGCAACCACCCTACCAAACCATTAATTATTACGCAAAGCTTTTTGAAAGAAACAAGAAAGTTTTTCAATTCAATTTCAATCTTTTATTTTTAATCCTTATAAAACTTAATTATTTTTTTACTTTTTCAAAATTATATCATTTTAATCTATTACTAATGTGGTGACATATTAAAAAAATGCATGACATAACTTGTTAGTGGCTGAATTTGTTGAACTAACGTTATCCATAGATATATGTGGACCTAAATTCTTAAGGAAGGTACCTTTTTTTCTTTGCACACGAAATAGGTTCACTTCACCAACCACATCTACATAACCATAATTCATCGCATCGCATTTACGCCTTCACCACCTAATTTGTTGATTGATTGTTACTAATGTCCTAACAGATTTATATAATCAGCATACCAATTTGAAATTGTGTCTAAAAGTTATATATACGTAGTTTAAGATGAAAGGAAAATATGCTTGTTATGAAATCCATTTATTAAGCATTTAGAGGGTTTTTTTTTTTTCCTTTTATTTTCTATCCTTGGTTACCATTATAGTCTATTTCCTTTTCTTTCTTCCACTACTCTTTCCCATCACTCGAATTGTCTTGTATTTATGATTGCAAATACTTCATTTGGGGAATTATCAAGTTGCTCAATGCCAATAAATAAATAAATAAATGTAAATCAATGGAAAAGCGAAAACCACATGAGTCAAAGCCCAAATCTCGTGATTATATATGCAGAGAAAATAGTTGTTCATCTGTATTTTACTTATAAGTCATAATGATGTAGACATGGGAATCATACTAAAAGACTAAGTGAATTAAAATTATAATCACTACTATTTACTTTTATTCTACTTATGTGGATTTAAACTAACTGACATCTATATTTGTAACAAACTTTTTTTTGTCGTGACTTTTAATGAAGAAGATTATATATAACGTAAAAATAAGCATGTGTAAATATTAAACCCGATTTTAAAATAAACGCAAACCAATTTATAAAGAAAAAGAATGTGTTCCAACCAATTTTTTTCTAGTTTATCTTTTAATAATTTTAAATAAGATTGTGTTTCCTAAAAAAATAAAAATATCTTTTTTTTTTGTTAATAACTCGCGGGAGTCATGACGCGTGTCAAGAAATAGGAAAACAAATGAAAAATAGTATTCCCAGCAATGGATACTAAAGTGATTTTTCTTGCGTGGATGTAATAATAAAATTGAACTTTATAAAAAAAAAAACTAAATTGACCTCTCGCAAGTTCATAGAGGTAATCAGAGTGAAACTCTCTACCATCAGAACAATCCTGCTAGGTTGTTGTTGGAAAACTGTGTAAGAGATCATGTGTATGATTTCATGAAGTTCTTTGTTCTCGTGTTTTTTAATTTCAATAAGTTTATCATTCAACTAATATTGCCAAAGCAGAACAATATTGTAATTTTCGAGAAGGAGAAACGTACCAGTAGTGGTGCAGTGGTGGAAAATGGATTCAACCATGGCGGTGACCTCGTCTTCTCTAATGGGCCTGAGGGCCTCGAGACGTTTGGGGGAGAAGAGCTCTAGCGTGCACACCTTCCTCACTTTCACGTAGTGGGGTCCGTAATCGGCCCAGATGAGATCCTTGCCGTCGCGGCTGAACTTCGCCGCCGAGCGGCTGCGGTGGCGGTCAGCGAGGTGCTGGTCCTGCTCTTTCAGCACCTCCTTCGCCAGCTCGGAGTTCGAAACGATGACGTTCAGCGTGGAGCCGAACCACACCGATATGATAGGCCCGTATGACTGTGCCCACTCCGCGAAGCAGCGGAAGCGGACCGGCTTTATGTCGTAGAGGTTACCGACTACCGGCCAGGGCCGTGGACCCGGAGGCAGTTTGAAACTTAGCCTCTGGTACAGCGTGTAAGCTACCCAGACGGTGATCAGTGATAAGGGTAGAATGAGAAGAAGAGCCATTGCAGAAGAAAAAATTGAAAACGAAGTAAAGAAAAATATTGATTAATGGTGGAGCCTGTGCGGTTCCTGAAAGAGTAGGGGGAAGGTTGATCTTGATTTATATTCCATAACATCGACAGGGAGTTGGTGAAAATTGGATGTATGTGTGATGAAACGTTTCGTTTAATACATGCTAAGCATGCATAATGTTTTCAACTTCTGTTTAATTTCCGTTTCTTTATTTTATTTATGTGGCTATATATATATAGTTACCCATAATTTATTTGAAATTATCACGCCCACTATGCAAAGCTGTAAAGATAAAGCATGTGAAATTGGTTTTCGAAAAATTGGAATTAGGTCGATGTGTCTAATAATGAGGTGGGCTGAAACATGTTAATTCCTTTTGACTTTTGCACCAAACATATATATATTATAAAGTTTGGCATTTAATTTGAAAAAACGAAAATAGAGTTTGTGGATAGTAATTTTTTGTAATTGGGTTGATGGAAAATGATTAAATTTAGGTGTTTGAAGAGTTATATTATGATAAAAAAAATGAAAAATGAAGTGTGGTGGGTGAATGAAAGTTGGTATTTGGTGAGAAGATAATCGAAATTGAATGGGTTGATGTGAGGATGAGGATGTAGTGACGGTTGCAGTGAAGCACTGGACTATGCTTTTTGGGATGTTGCGGTTGGTGAGGTGAGTGGCTTTTGTGATTTAAAATTGAGGTATCCGAGTTGAACCCTTGAAAATTTTTCTTTATAGGTTAAAATAAAGCATGATTTAATTTATCAAAAATGATTGTGCAGGTCTTGAGCTTTAGATTGTGGAAGAATCAAAGGTTGGTGATGATGTAGACCCCTCCCTACTGTGCAGCCCACAGACATCTCAGAAGTGGAATTTTTCAATTTCGAGTGGAACTGGTGCTTATGTTTCAGTTTGAAGTTGGTCTAACCTCGATCACAACTTTCTATCCATCATCATCGATAAATATATATATATATATATATATATATATATATATATATATATATATATATATATATATATATATATATATATATATATATATATATATATATATTAGAAAAATAGTATTATAACACATTTTTATATTCACATTTTTATATTCACTTACACAGTATAAGGGAAGTAAAATGGTTATATAAAGTATATTTCTTTTAACAGAGAATTAAAAATATGAAAAGATAGTATTCATGTAAAAAATTTGAGTAGGTCAAACAATCATTTTTTATATATTTATTATAAAGCATGCCAATTTAGTTTTATAATTTTTAAGTTTAAAAAATTATATAATATCTAAATAACAGGGATAACTTCTGAGAAAGTATATCAATATCTATGTTTTTTAAAGGAGGTAGTTAAATGAACAAAAAGGTTAATATTGTGTTGTTTAACAATTAAGAAAGGTATAGGTAAGGATGGAGAACATTTATGTAATTTAATACAACTTCTATGATGATTAGTGTATTTGATTCTAATATAATGTATTTTAATAAGTGGCTTGGACTGTTTTAAAATTGATATTCTTGGACCTCCTTTGTCATAAATACACTCATTCTTTTTCAAGGGATTGGGTTGTACATAAAAACACCCCCAGAAAAAAATACTATTTATTTATTCATCCAGCGTTGTACAAAAAAAACACCCCCAGATATATATACTTTACAAGTGTCAAAACAAGTTTTACTCGCAAAATCATGTACTGCACGAAAATTAAATTATAAGACTGCAACAATGTTTACAGCATGTCACAATTTTCTATGATGGTTGTGAAAATAACCTATGGAGCAAACAAACTTACGTATTTATGACGATATATTCTAATCCACCGAAAAGATTACTAAACAATTTTTAATAATTTTTATATTGTCGAATATATGTCATTGGAATGGAGATTCTGTATAAATCGATACAAAAGTTTATGTTTTAGCTCACTTATTAATAATAAGATAATACTATTTAAAGTAATACTTTTATTTAAGAATGACAAACATATTTTTTTATAACAGTTCGAATTATTAGTATTTACGGATATTTAGTGAATATTTTTATATTCGTTTATAAATTAGTTAAGTGTTATATGATTATTTATTATTTATAAAATTTAAATTATATTTTATTAAATTTAATTTAATTAAAATTAAAATTAATTTATATTTAATTAAGTTAAATTTAATTAAAATTAATTTTTAATGTATATCTAATTTAATTTATATCATATTTTATAACTTTTTTTTGTAATTTTATTTAGATTTTATTTTAAAAATTAATAGAATATTTTTTATAGAAAATATTTGTGGTGCGGATATTCGTAGATTTTAAAATACTCACTATATTTTTTAAACATGCATCTCACAGATAATGTAGTAGATAATGGATAAATTTTTTTTATTGTGAATTGATAGCGAATTAACACTATCTGTGTTCGACTTGACTCATGTAGAGTTGCAACACAGGATACCTGTTGACGAGATCCAAAATAGTATAATCTTTCGGCTTCGTATCCTTCTCGAATCTATCTCCCTAAGCCATGTTTTTATATAACAAAATATTTTGAATCAAAAGTTAGTAAACAATTTAACATTTTGGTTAGCTAGCTTAAGGAAATTAAATTAAAGGACAATTAGAGATAAAAAACACAAATTTCAAATTTAGAAAGGGAGACAAGGATACTTGATTGACTCTCTTTGATCAAGTTTTACAATTATTTATAAGGGTGATGAAATGAGGTTTTCCTTTAAAGGAAAGGGTTAAGAATAAAGAGGTATTACCATATATGTGATTAGAACCACATCAATTATATATGATTTTTTACCTTCCATAGATTGAGAAATGCAAGATGTGGATGTACTTGGAGATTGAGATGTTTATGCCAAACTGTTAGACTTTAACAGTAGATACTTTTGATACTCTTCCTTAGTGAACTTAGAGTTAATAGGGTAGTTTCAGCCTTATTGGTTGTTTGTGAATGAAAATCATGCAAGGAGTAGCAATTTTCTTGAGTGTGACTCACCCTTTTGTAGTATGTGCACTACGGACGCCCCCGACCTCCATGTCCTCCTCTTCTAGTACCACGCCCTCATCTTTCTCGTGTGTGGTAACCATGACAGATGGTTCCCTTGGTTCATAAACTTCTTAATATTGAGACATCGGGACACGAAGAAGGCGTGTGGTCAAGGTTTTCATGGAAGGGACCTCATGACTGGTCAGAAGTTGATATCTTATATGATCAAAGTCTGGATGTAGAGCACGAAGGATCATCACCATAATATTTGAAGCTTCTTCTTGATGTCCTCCAAAGATTTGACTTCCAAGAACACTCTCAGCTCTTCCACAGCTTCTTGGACTTCAGTCATGAAAGAAACCATATCATGGTTTTCCATTTTGAGACATGCAAGCTTGTTTGTCATATCATAGAGACGCTGAATGTCGTTAGCATATATGTTTTGAGCTTTCTTCCAAAAAGAGTGACATGTTTTGAAAGCTATAAGAGATATCAGAAGCTGAGGTTCCATAGATTGCCACAATAGAGCACACAATTGAAAATTTGCTTGTTTTCATTGTTCAACTTTTTCAACAAGCACCTAACTTCCATCTTACTCAAGGTGGTCTTAATGTCCTTGGCCAAGAAACCATATTTCAATGGTAGTACATCAAAATATATAATTTTTTTCATTTAACTTCTTCGAAAGTAATTGAGGGACTTTCAAAGAATGAAAGAACACTTCCAAATGCCATTTATAAAAAAAAAAGTTGTGATGAAAAACTGCAACAACAAGGAACTAGAAAACCCTAAGAGTTTTCTTCAAGAGGAGCTTCTGAACTTCATCAAAGTAAAATTTTGAGTGTCAGAAGAGAGATAGGATCGACGACATTTATAAAAGTGGCATAGTAGTGTTCCGACAAACAGAAGGCGATGCATGAACAATAAATATTGAAAGAAAAGAGGTGAATAATAAACAACAACATGAAAGTGTTGAAAGGGAAGTTCAAAAGATGGAGGAGGATAAGATAAGGAAGGAAAGCAGGTTGAAAAACCTTACCTTATCTAAAAACAATTCTCACAGTTTATGGATCTCTTCAAGAACTAAGCATTACCATTCCTTTCTATGAAACTCTTCAACAAATACTTTCATATGGAAATTTACGAAGAAGTTTCTTACAAAGAAAAATAAATACCTTTTATAAAAAAAGACTTTAAAAATAGTACTTTTTTTAAGTTGAGTATTCGTGTAAAACTAAAGAAAGTTCGATAACAGGTAATAGTCGACAAAGATTTGATATCATTTTAAAAATTAGATTTTAAAGTTTAATTTAATATCATTAAAGATGAGATTTATATTTAAATATTTATTATTTATATTTTACTCATATTTTTAGTTTATATGACATTTTCAATATTTTTAGGTTTGTGCGAGTATCTACTAGTTTAAGATTTTAAATATATCTCTGTTCCTTAATATTTAAAATACATCTAAAGTAAAAAATTTTCAGTTCTCCAAATTTGGAAATAATTTTTAATTATATAATTTGAAAAATTACTTTTAAACTGGTTTTCCAAACAGTTTTGAGGAAAGATAAAATAAACACGTGGTAGGATATTTATTAATATAAATGTAAAATCAAAATGGGTTGCCATTAAAAAATATTATACTCAATAGTTTAAATAAAATATTAGCTTAAATATATATTTAATCCCCGTAAACATTAACGAATTATATTTTAGTTTCTAAAAAATAAATATTTTCCATCGCTATAAATTTTGGAACATTTTTTAAGTTTTTATAAAAATGTATGAATATTAACTTTAGTTCTTATATAATATTTTTCTTTGAATTTTACTCTTCTGAAATTTCAAATAACTATTTGAAGTCTCTAGTATCATTTTAAGACATAAATACTGTTTATTTTAAAAATTCTAAACTAGCTCATTCTTGAAACCATTGTGCTGAAGATGCCAGCTTCATATGCATTGTATTCCTTTTGCTTAACTTTGAGCTCTTTGTACTCAAGTTTAATGTCTCTGTTAATAAGCCAGGAGAACAAATAATCATTCATTTATCCAAGACAAAATAAAAATTGTCAACAGCAGATAATGAACAATAGAGCTTGAAAATGCAATGGATAGTGCTTGATACCTGTTATTTGGATCAATGGTCAAAGCTCTTTTAATGTCAGCCTCAGCTTTCTCCAAGTCTGATGTTTTCATGTATGCTTGGCATCTTCTATAAAGAGCCTTGATATTTGAAGGGTCTTCTTGTAGGACCTATGTATTTATCAAAAATAGGATTAATTTGAAGCATTCAACCTGTTGAAAATTATTGCCAAGCCAATATCTATATATGATCACAGAGAACCTTTGTGCATAGTCTTGAAGCTTCAATATACTCTCCCAATTTAAGTTTGCAGGCAGCATTGTTCAAGTTGCAGGATAAACGTAAGTTATTAGAACGATGCTTCTCATCTTCACCGAATGAGTGATCAAACTCAATGTACTTTACAGCCTACAATGTCAGTGAAGTTCATTCTGTTATACACCAAATCAAGTGCCATTGAGATCCTTCTACAAGAATACTCAATATAATCATTAGAATTAGCATGTAATTTAAAACAAATAACTCAACCTTTTCATATTTCTTAGATGCGTGCATGAAATTTTCAGCTTTGAACAGCAGATTTCCTTCATGCTTCTTTCTCTCACAGGCTTCTATTTTCTCTTCTGTGTTCATTTTCCAAAATGGTTTTTCCTGTTCACAACAGAATCATTTGAGAATATTATAACTCTACATAAATGTCGTTACTGGCTTCAAGTTTCAGGTTGTGTTATTCAAAACTAATTACAAGTCAAAGGGTGCACTTGCCACAGCCAGAACAATAGTTGTTCTACTGTTTCCAACTCTTGTCCAACGTAATCAAGTTTAAGAACATTGAGAAAGGCTTTACCTTGAGACGAGTAATCATTATTTTCTTCTTGGTCAGTTGATAGTCAGAAAATCTTCAATATATCGGCAAAGGAATGAGAAAAATGATTTGACCAAATGTGTGCTTAGAAAACCTCTGGTCATATTTCCCCTCGTATTTTTAATAAACTAATATTTTGAAACACATAGGAGCTACTAACCTTGACAAAATCAACCAACTCAACTTCATAATAAAGGACTTTATTATTTGCTGTGTTTCCCTGTGAATTATTAGAGCCGCACAAATATTCTGCATGGACGATTACAAGAGCTTGTTCTGCTTTTTTCATTGTCATTATTGCTCTTTCTAGACCCTCGGGTACTTGTTCTGAAAATGCATAGAGGAAAGCAGTACAAAGATTGAAAGCAGATGATAAAAAGGAGAACACATGCTGCCAAAGGTTCTTGACATTTTGCATTTAAATATTCATGATCCATGATCATAAACAACAGCAATTTTTTACCTTCTTGAGTTGTAAACTCAAAAGGTTCTTCCTCTGATCCTTTCCTCTCAATAATTATATCATCTTCCCCTTTGCACAAATATATCACTGCAGGAAGTGAAAACATTAGTTCAGAACCACAGGAAGCATTTGGTTCAATGTTTACTTGACATGTTTTCTGTTTAGGACAAAGTACACTATTCTTCTATGATTTCTTGAAATTTCTAATGATACTATTTTTTTTTTAACGCTAAGACTAAACTCTCTTAGTTGTTTGAAACACATTACACACCCTTGTTATCCATGTGTACCTGTAAAGAGAGTTAAAGCAGGCGTTAAGAGTGTGAAATTTCAAGAAACTACAAGAGTTTCAGTGTAATTTCCTCTCTAGTGTATGATTGAGAAAACAATTTCGTCTTGTTTTCAACATCATGTTCTTGAGATACAGTTTACCTTTCACTTGTGATCCCTCGTTAGGACGATCAAACCCCTCACCCACTTTCTTAATCTTTTTCAGTATCTTCTTGTCTCCTGTGACATCTGTAACAACTTTCCATGATACCAGTTCAAGCTTGATGCTAGTTAAATTAGAATCTGGTGGAGAAACACCATCTAGCTGAGTGGTCATATTTGAATTTTTACTCTGCCCGTCTGCAAGTTATGTCCTGATATTATTACATGGTTCGAATTATGGCAATACATAAATGTTTCATTCGAAATAAAAAGTGACTTTAACTTACAAAATAATCTCACTGCTAGTTCTGCCACTTCGCCCTTTCTCATTGTCTTTACTGCTATACTCATAGCAGGACATAGATAGCCTGTTCCAAAAACTATCCTTAAGCATTCCATAAATGCATTAGTTTTTTATGATTTTTTAAGGATAGTGATCTTAGTGTTATTCTCCCATAAAAATTGGGCTTTCACCTGACATAATGTAAACTTTTATCATAGAAATTACTTAGATGAAACTTTTAATTTTGATTGGATAATAAAACTACAAATTCTTGAAGAACTGCAACTTATTTTTTAAACACCTATGAAAACTTTTCAGAAGTTATGGATAATATTAGTGATAGTAAGTGCTGAAAGTATGTTCAACTTTTACTAACGTACCATAACTTACATTAAACTCCACTCCCTCCTCAGACTTTGAGACAAGCATCCCATTCTCCAGCCGTGCTTCATATTTCACTGCAAATTTCGATGTGCAATATCAATGATATATTTGCAAGTGGCCAGAGTTTATTTAGAGAACAGCATGTTTAGTTTACAGCAAACACACTTAAATATATGAATGATATTACCTAGCATTGTTATTATAGTGTAATTACCTAGAATTTATATAAAATCACGATTATTACTAGTGTTATTACCTAGCACCTCGTCATCTTCTCTGGGAGTGGCCCATCCTTCTCCCTCTCTTATTAGCTTTTTCATGATTCCTCCATCGCCAGTCAAATCCCTTATGGTGCTCCAAGACAGCATTTCAATTTCATAAATGAGAGTTGCATTGGGAGGAACCAATGGAGGAGAACCTTGTTCCCCATATGCCAAGTTAGGTGGTATTTTGAAGATTGCTCTCTCCCCTTTCTTCATGGTGGCAACTCCTTCATCCCATCCTTTGATAACTTCACCTGGAAGGAAATGAAAATAAACGTGCTCTGACTAATGGCACTTTTCCTCTCTACTCATGGATTGAACAGTAATAATAGCTAGCCATGCCAATTTCCTTTCATCAACCACATTGTACACATACTAGTTTATGATTTAATGGCCCTTTTTTCCCATTCAGTAATTAACGCAAACGAAGTGCTTACACTGGCCTAATTTGAAACGAAACGTGAACCCTTTATCATAACTGGATTCAAGAGATGCTCCATTCTCAACATGTCCTCTGAAATGAACTGAAAGGTTAAAACAAAAGGGTTGTGTTAGAATTCAGAGAGATACCATAAGCATGTGGCAGAGTTTGAGGGTGGTACTATGCTTTCGAACCTTCCACTTCATCTCCAGAGAATGGAGTTTGCCAAGAGACTCCTTTTCTGAGAATCCGCTTTGTGAGACCTTCATTTCCAATTTCCTTGAAAAAGAATTGTGAGTCTTCAGTTTTCAGTTGATTTTGATGAGAGTGGCTCAGATGAGAAACTGCCATTGGCATCACAGAAACAGCAAAAAAGAGAGCTTCAAGTTTCCAAAACAGGATAAGCCGTTATTGGTTTCCCTCCTTTGGAGCTTTCGGTTGAGAAGCCTTTCCTTATCATCATTTTTAATTTCCATAATTTCATGTTATTTTTTTATATAATTAAATTCATGATAATTTATTATTTTTAAATGTGTAAAATGTGTTTTGAATTTATAATAAATAATTTCAATTCTAATACAAAGTTACTTTTAAGTATTGTCAATTTTAGAAAATCTACTGGAATTAACGTTATAAATACACAGAGTACACTAAAAAGGAAGACAAACTGTTAAAAAAGTCAAATATACAATAGATAAGCAGAAAGGATAATTTATAATTATTGAAGATATTTTTTAGGAATTATGGAAGTCATTTATAAAATCAATATTATGTAATGTAAAGACGGTGGTGTGTCTAGCAGATCCATCAATTTGTAATTAAGTTGGTAGGATAAATTGACTTTTCTCAATCTGTTAATATATATCAATCAGAAAATAGTTTTTTTATATGATTAAAAATAATAATTATTCTGTTTAAATTAAAAAGTACTAAATATGCATTTAATATATATATATATATATATATATATATATATATATTAAAATAAAAAAATATCAAAATATTAAAAAAAACTCACATGTTTAGTTTGTTTTTGAAGTAACATATGATTTTAGAATCACAATATAGGACAAGTCATAGCATGGGACAAGCAGAGTATTTTTAGTCTCTTGTCACCTTATTTTAGTCTATTGTCACATTACTTAAATTTTTTAAAATCTAAATAGTTCTAGCAAACATGTTGTGTCTATTTCTTATATGTAAACTTGTTTATTCACTTTCTTTCTCTGTCTCTCCAAAAGTAATTTGCTTATTTGTATCTAATCTATCAAAAATATAGTTTCTTTATTCATATTTTTTCTTTTGTTTTGTTAATCTCAAAATTATTTCTATTTTCCATTGTACTTAAAATATAGGGTTAAATATGTTTTTAATCCCTTAAGTATCACACGATTTTGGATTTAGTCCCTACTTGAAACTTTGATGGTTTTTAGTGCTCATAGTTTTGAAACTATTATAAATAGTCCCTAATTTTGGATGGCGTTAACTTTTGTTTGACGTGGCTAACGACCAGCCCACGTCTGATACCAGGTATGAGTTTATTCTCTGCCACGTTTTCTGAATCTGGGATTGAGAGCAGTAATCCAGATCAAGTTCGAACAGCTTTTGATCCTTCTCTGGAGAATAATTCAAGGCTATCAAACACAGATGTTTCTGATCCAGGTACTTTGCCTGAAGAAATTGCTCTTACTGGGTGTTTAAATCTTCCAGAACAACCATCCACACATTCTGCTGAGGCTAATAATGGTGGCCAAATATGCTATGGTGACTTCAACTCTATGCAGACTATTCAAAAAGGTGGAATTCAGCAGTGTAGTAGCCATTACCTGGTGAAGTGGAAGCGCCACCGACATCTCCTTCAAATCGCGCCGTCATCGTCGAGAGAGAAAACCAGAGCCACCAGATGGCGGTTTCATCTTCATCGGACCACCTCGTGCAAGCCAACGCATCAACCTCCAACAACCTGCAGGAATCAAACCAAGAAGCCAGAGACACAAAAAACCCATCATGAAGCCACTATCCCCATTCTTGCAAGTCACAAAAAACCCTAATTTTAATGTTCCTTCTGAAGTGTAAACATTGAAGAAATTAGGGACTTGTGTGCAAATTTGGAATAAAAAGATTCAGAAAACGTGGCAAAGAATAAACTCATACCTGGCATTAGACGTGGGCTGGCCATTAGCCACCTCAAACAAAAGTTAACACCATCCAAAATTAGGGACTATTTATAATAGTTTCAAAACTATGAGGACTAAAAGTCATCAAAGTTTCAAGTAGGGACTAAATCCAAAATCGTGTGATACTTAAGGGACTAAAAACATATTTAATCCTAAAATATATAAATTACAAATTAAGAATATTACTTATTTTAATAAATGAGTCTATATAAATTATTATTTTTATTAATTTAATAAAATAAAAATAAAATTATTAAAAGTTTTATATAATGATTGATCACAAACTTGCAGGTCAAACGTCATGTAAGGTGAATTAGAAAAATTAATTTGCATTTTTTTATGGGAGGCAAGTTAGTATGCTTTTCATCACCAATCGAATGTTTAAAAGAGGAAAGATCGATCCACGTTACTAATGCTAAACGACATGACATATGGTCGTTTTGTCCATCCCCAAACTAAAACTGCTAGTAGTATTCTTAATTTTGAAATTTATATTTAATTTTTGTAATATTTTAAAATCGCCATGTGCTTGATTCACTTTATATTTCACTTAGGTATTTTAAAGCAATAATTCATGTAATACGAAAATGGTAGGATTAAATGGGACGGGTAAGGCCTAAAAATGGGGCCAGAAAAAAACTCTTAAATGCATCACTTGTGTGGGCCTTTGCATTAACACATTGTTATTCAAACCCTCTGAAACATTATTTACACTTCCTATAGTTAGTGATATACATGTATTTTGTATTTTACTCCTAAAAATACCCGTCCACCGAATACTTTTCGGGAGTGCTGCACAAATATTATTTTTTAAAGTGTTAACAAATTTAACATTAATTAGTTAAAACTCCAATTTCTGGAAGTCACTTATTAGGAAAAAAAGTTAGACACAATTATGTTTTAAGTTGTTACTTGTTTGCTGTTTATATTATAAGTTTATTATTTCTTAAATATTAATTTTGCACACATTTTTTTCTTATCCTTTAAGTAAATTTCAGAGATATAAACAAAAATATCTTACACTGTGGTTTCATTATGTATGTCGGCAAAATATAAAAGAAAATACAAGTTTTTATAAAGTGTAAGAATTTCTCTTAACAAAAAAGGTTTCCTTTGTATATAATTAACGTACAATTTTTTTTTATTTATGTGCTTTGGTTTTAATTTGGTTTTACAAAATTTCAAGTAGAATAATTTGAGTTGCGTATACATTTATTTTCTAATTTTATTTTTTAAAACTAAAATAGTTATTTTATTATTTTATTTTTTTAAATAACTGTCATTTTGAATTTGGACACTTTTTTAAGTTTAAGAAACTTTTTAATTATATTTACATAATAAATAAAAATTATTTATATTTAATTTTATAATAATAATAATTTTATTATTTTAATTATCTTTTAGAAAAATACCATACACATACCACATGGTTTTCATTATTATTTATAAAAAAACTTTCACGAAATATCTTCCCCTCTGAGTTTCTAGCCACAAGAATGAATCAATATTGGTTTATGACCTCAAAAATAAAAAGAATATAACACAAAAAGCAAAACTACATTTATCCACGGATGACCGTTTCTTCAGGTGACGCCAGTGACGTGTACAAGGTCTTGTCGCATGATTTAATTATTGCAGTTTTATTTTCAAAGAAAATATAAAAGTATAATTCCATCATATAAATTTACTTGGGCATAAATAGTTTTTTAAAGATGAAAAACAATAAAGAACTAAGTTTCTTCCATTCTATTTTTTATGTGAAATTAAACTTTTGACCTAGGATGATGTTTTTATTATGTCTAATAATTTCACATAAGAATGAAGACTTAAAATATTTTAAAAAAATTTTCATTTGGACCAATATCACAGAAAATAATTTTGTATAATAAAGTTGAACTCATTGCTGTTGTGGAAGCTCCAATTATAAGAATCATATTTTATTAATTTGTCGCCATATATTTGATAATTGATTGGGAAATATAAATCTAGGATGACATAGGCAGCATGATTATAAAAGTGAAGATGATTGGGTGAGACAAGGAGAAGAAAAATATATAATATAATAATTAATAGAGAAAAATAATAAATAAAATGAGAAGTGGTGGTGGGTGTAAATGTTAAGACTGTAGGGTGAGTCTCGTTAGTGTCTCCCGGATAGGGTTCTCTGGTGCTTTAAAAAAGAGCAAGTAGATATTAAAGAAAGAATATGTGGAAAATAGATGTTGCACAAATACTTCATTCCATTAATAACATATACAGTAACAATTAATTTCCAATATTACTCTAAAACATGTGAACAACTTTTATAGTGGTTGTGATGGATGATTTTTGATGAATGATTAGTATATCCATTGAAGTAGTGTGTGGTGCACTAGGGAATGAAACAGTGCTTTAACATGGCTCCCCACTCGTCTAATTATTTCATGGATCATTGTTGGTCAGATCGGCTTAAGCTAGGTTTTCTGAATGATTGATTATTTTAAGTCTTTCATAATTAGTGAAAATCTTGAGAAAAGAAAACACCCTTTTTACCCTTCTCCGTGTACAAAAGTGGATACACAATCATGTTGCAATACGTAGTGGACGTTGCATCAGATGTCTAATGCTAATTGGCCATCACACATCTCTCAAATAATTCAACATTTTGTTTTCATCTATGTTTTTATATTCATATTCATGTATAATGTATTCACCCTCAAGTTGTTAGAAGAATGATGCAATTATAATCATATATATATATATATATATATATATATATATATATATATATATATATATATATATATATATATATTTGTTAGATATATTATTTTATTTTTAATTAATTTATTATTATTTTTATTTATATTTTGGATTTATATTATTATATAAAAAATTTTAGTTTCATGTTGAAAGTCTCACGTTAATTAAAAATGATCAATTTAAAATATGTAAACTTCACTTTATAAACATGTTTTATAAAATTAGATAAGTTTAAAATTCATTTCATAACCTTTTTAAGACGAGATTTGCATAATTTATACAATGTAAATTTGTTTTGTTTCTAATAGATTCGATGTAGATAAACCAATCCTATGTGATCAATTAAATTTGTTATTTAAACATCTACTTATTCTTGACTTGATACCACTTAATTAATGTAACAAAATAGTATGATTCCTTTGGATTACAGACTATGGTTCATACATTCTCGAAGAATTTCAATGCTCGTTAATACGTATGATTTGAAACTATTATTTAGATATTTGATCTATGGATTCTTACGGCGATGGTACGTTTCTTTTTTTTTCAATGACTTTCTCAAAACACTAGCAAGATATTAGGTATGAAAATTTTGCATCGATTCATCTTAAGAAACTAGGTTAAAGTGCTGATTTGAGGCTTTAAATTAGGATTATTTTTAAAAAGAAAACTCTGTTTTTCTCCTTATCTGCTCTAAGTGATTACTTGGCGAAGATGTCTAAAATATTCAGATTCGTTTTTTTTTTCTCTTGAAGTGAGATTTTAATTAAATATCTATATTTTTTTTTGTTTATTTTTAGTGGGTGCTAGCATATAGGTCCATTATACAAAGTTATAATCATCCATTTATTTTTTGTATCTCTGTCATACTCTTTCTGTTGTAGATGAGAGCAAACATATTCTGAATCTACCACCAATAAAATAATGCTGCCTAATCATCCACTAATGTCCATTTCTTAGTTAAAGTTTCAAAACAGTTAATTAATCCAAGAGCAAACAAACTTCATCAAAATTTGTTTGGCAAATTCTCATTTTCCCTGTGCCTTTCAAGGTTGAATTAAATATAGTTCTAACTCTAAACAAAGAAATTGAGAATAACTTTGTCAACCAAGTTTAAACAAGTTCATCTACATTACCAAAAGAAAAACACAATGCTAATCTTCCACAAGAATCAAAGTTAGAACAAAACGAGACATAGTGGAAGTGTATCTAACATTTCACATTTCCTCCAATTTGGCCATTTAATTGACACATGATGGTGACAGAACCATGGTTTTGCATTTTTAAAGAAGTTTTGAGAATCAGAATGTTTTGTGCAAGCACTTTATGGAATTGTAAATCTGCATCTCATGATGTTCTCACACTTAATCTCACGGTTGCATCACTTGGAATCAGTGATGCAATTGCTCCTCCCTAGTAGATATTCAGTGAGTGAGGAAATGTTGTATCACATTCACATAATTGGATTCTCATTCATAAACAGATAGGAGAGAATCTGTTCTTGAAAAGAAGAGTGAAATATTTTTACTAATCTCAATTCATGATATAATCTTTTCACTAATCTTAAATATTAATTTAGAATAAAATCTTTCAGCTGGTCCACTGAAGGTAGAACATTCCTGATTTCCTGTCCCAGTTCTTCTTAGTTCTAGCTAAGTTGATTATTTTTTGGAAACTAAACTTTGATTATCTGGAACCAAAGGTTGACTAATCCCAAAAGGTTGATTAGTAATTGTAACATTGTGAAATCTCAGCCAGAAAATCTTGTAAACTTATGGGAAATGAGCATTGCCTTATGCAGAAAGCATTGTCTTTTCTTCGTATTCCTAAGCACGATTATACATCTAATGTTAAAACAACAAATTCAATGAATGATACAAAAGTGCATTTGCTTTTAAGTTGCCTAAATTTGATTCTGGTATAATTAAATTCGAGCCGTTAGATTGCTTAGATTGCTTTCTTTCAAGCATTCGCATGTAATCTTGAGGTTACTTTACTTTGTTCTTGTAATATTCTGCCAAACGAGGATCAGGGAACTTGTGTCTTGTAGGATTAGATAAGTTTCAGCTTCAATTAATCAATAAATTAATTAAGAAGGTAAAAGAAGCAGCATCTAATGCTTAAATTATAGAAATCTTTCATGTAGATTAGACCGTTTATGCCTGCAATTAGATGTCAGCAATTATCATTCTGCGAATTATTCTGAGAAAGGGAAAGAGGAAGAATTCTGCAATGTCAATTTTCCTTTTCACCAAAGTGTGCAAAATTTAAGTTACATTATGGACAGTAAGGTCCAGACAGAAGGTCCCAAAAAAGAAAACTCTAGTTAATTTTCCGAAAAAGATGGTGAGTACACAAAACAAAAACCCCTCGTAATTTCTCTGCTCTCCTCAGTTAACGACCCTTTTTCATTGCAGCCTCTATTATTCATTCCTCCATTTCTGATTATCACTACCACTTTAAACTTTTGGAACAACAATGGCTACCCTTAAATCTCTCGACGTTTCTTCACCCTTTTGCATCTCGATATCGTTGTTTGCTTCGGCTTCTTCCACCACAGTCTCCAACCTCCCATTTTCTGAACAACACTTCATCCCCTCAATGGTTATCTCCGCTTCTTTCTCCTTGTTCTCCTTGTATTTTCCCCACAGAACTGCGTAAAGTCCCATTACTATGAGAATAGCTCCCATGACCCTGAAATCACAAGTAGATGATTCCACATCAGTTATTGGATTAGCACCAAAAACATGTCCACCACTGTTTCAAAGTGTGAGCCTTTTATGATTACGATGTTTCGACTTTCATGTAATAAATACATAGCTTTTAGTTTATGATAAAGTGAACTGGCTCCGTTAAGACCAACTTATAAGCTGTGAGACGAAACCGCATGAAAGCGAAGTTTCTCTGTGGCTAAAAGCATGAACCGTTCAGTGGGAATGGGAACAGTGACTGGATGTGAAATTGTGAATGAGTAGGAGTACTTACCCTCCAAGATATATTTTTTCTGCAAGGATGAAAGCACCCATGATGGCTACGATAATCATCATCAAAGGGCTGAAGGCAGTTACAAAAACAGGCCCTTTCTTTTGCATGACAATCCCTTGAACATAGTAGGTGATTCCTGATGATATTATTCCCTGTTCAGCAAAGTATACGTCTATTTAGACTCTCGTATGGTTCACCTATACCCACCAAAATAGAAAAAAAAATGATTGTATTGTCTGAAACTACTGTGTCTATGCTCTTTATTTGAGCCACATGATTTCAGACAGTACAATAATTTCTCAGACAAAGTGAGAGAGACTTACAGCATAGGCTGCTGCAAGAAGGTTCATATCCCAGCCAATGCTCCAAACAGATGTCTTGTGTTCCATGACAAAGGTAACTGCAATCGACTGCAGTGTACCTAAGGCACACACAAGTGCTGTGAGAGAGAGCTGAGCAGGGTATTTCCTTAGTGTGACTGCCTGCATTAACCACAGCATAATGTAACAAGTCAGTCGCATGAATAAGAATCAAAGAGGTGGGTAAGCTACTCTCTCCCCACAGTTTGAGTTAAAAACACTTGATTACTTGCCTGAAGGATGAAGAAAGAAGCCCAAGCAAGGGTGGCAATTATGAGAAGAATAGAGCCCTTAAACCAATCCTTTTCCCCAGAATCAGTGGTGTTTTCTGGAACATAATTTCTGGGGTGATGCATGTACTGAGAACCCAAGAAACTGATGACTTGCCCTTTGTACAGTGTCATCAACATGGCCCCAGCAACCGTTACTATAGTTCCTATCACTTTTGCTTGGCATCTAAGTTTTCTCATGTCCAACTTTTCCATTCTAATTCATCCCAAGCAGAGAAAAAAAGCATGTCAGGTCAAGCAATACAAAAATTGTAATAACAGATGAAGAGAATTAATATTCACTGATAGTGTGCTTTAATATACCTGAAAATAGCAGCCATCACAAACGTCATTGCAGGGAGCATGTTGCTTATTGCACATGAGTAGGTAGGGGAAGTGAATTTCAACCCCGCATAGTATAAGTTCTGATCAATCACAGGCCTATAACAACAGAACAAAAAGGGAAAATTTTAGAACATGTTTTTCTGGATGCACCGATCATAATGAACATGGGTGTCTAGAGCAACAAAAATAGTTACCCAAGTAGACCCAACACGAATATTTGCATGAACATAAGAAATGTAATCTTGGGCCTCACTTTCCTGCCAATGACAAACAAAAGAAGATGAGAAGGTTGATCAGAAAACGATTCAAAACAACGAAGCGAATACTTTTCTATTTTCTTCTGTCATAGGTACCTCTCAAGAACAAGAGCAAAAGGAGCAATAGCCGCAGTAGCAAAGGCGTGTCTATAAACCACAAGCACATAGTGGCTCATCCCACGGTTGAGGGAGACCTTAGTGATTATGTTCATACCCGCAAACCCAAATTGCAGAGAAATCATAGCTATGTAAGGCTTGCACCTCTGAAAGAAACTCCCACAATAACCCTCTCCTTCCATTTTTTTTTTTTCTCTCTGATATGTGTACGAGGTAAAGGACGGTACTCTGAACTAGGAACAGGGTTGTGTACAGAGGAAGAACACTTGATGTTGCTTGTGTCTCCTAAGTGAAAAACGTTGCACCCACTATGGTATTTATAGCTTCTAAACCCTCCTCGTAGAAGTTGTGTGGCATAACGGTACTGAGAACTAACTATGGTTGAAAGTTTGTAACAAAGATAATTTTGATGTCTTTTTTTATATTTTGAAGCGTGTAAGAATCTCACCATGGAGCTCACACGTGACCCTGCTTTAGCACTAGGTATAATACGTAAGCCACAGGATATTCTTAATTGTTGTGTGTGCATACAAGAAACATTATGGATTCCACGTAGCGATGATTGGGTTGTTTTATTTACTGATAAAATTTAGGTAAATGGCAATCATTCTTTTAATGGAAGAAAATGTTTTTTTAAGGTTGCTTTCATGTTTAAATAATGTTCTTAAAATAAATTTAAGAAACAATTAGAAATATTTTTTTACCATATTCTCTTATCATCTTTTTAACATTTTAACTTAATTACACTTTTAGTGTTTTAAGTATTATAATTGTGCGATTTTACTAACTGAGATCCCGATTATATCAATTGGGTACTCAACATTCTGATGATTAGATTATTAAAATTGTACAAGTGTGATATATGAAACCTCCATACTGAGATTACAGATTTTGTTATTGAGCAATTTCATCAACACAATTAAAAACCCAAAAAAGTAAAATACCATAATTATAGTACTAAGTGAAGAAAAGACAATTAAGCTTAACATTTTTATATGTTTTCTAGGAAAAGATACTAACATATATTAGCAATTTAGAACAATGGAATAATGATATAATAAAAAAATGCTATTGGAATAGCAATCACAGTGGATTCCACTTATTTTAAGAAATAATAGTGCTTGTGTTTGATGATGGCATTAAGGTGGTGAAATTATAGGGGCGAATGGACAGGTCCCTCTCGAAGCTTCTCTGCCTGAGTTTGACGACGCAGCGAGTTTCTTTCACACCTTATCCATCGGAACGATAGGAACTAAACATAGACATCGATTTCTTGTATTTAATTTGTTTTGTCTTTCATTTTCACACTCGTGCATGCATGGTTAAAATTATTATTCTGGAATCCCAATGCAGAACTCAATTATTGAGAAAGCAAGTCTAATGTTGTATTGACATTATAAAATCATATCTTTTTTCATGTTTTTTTGGTTGGTTGTGAGCCATTACACTTCGCCAACTTATAAGTAGATTTTTTAATCACCCTCTCAACTGCTCTTACACACGTAGCACATGCGAAGTTTTAAATCATTGAGACGAGTTTAGTTCATGAAATAAACAAATTCTTTTCAAGTCTATGGTTCACAAAAAGCCAATAGATATATGAACCATGAGTTCAAGTAAAACTGTGCAAGGGCTTCATCGTCGGTTGTGGCAACGTGTCTATGTTGCGGCAAGCATAAAGGAAGTTCGTTTTAGAAAAAAAAAAAAAGAGAGTCAGAAATTAGAAGTGTCAGAACCCTTAAAACCCCAACTTAATAGATTACATGTGTAAGTGCAAGGGTGACTGAAATTCAGAAAGTGAAAGACAGATGTGTGATGCAGATTGGACGAACTTTTGACGGTAGGAGTAAAACTTAAGCTTTCAAATTTCGTGCCACTTTCTGCATGCACCCTTCATCTTCAACCTTCTGAATCTCCTTCTTCTCTCTACCATCTCCACCTTCTCTCTAAGGATTCTCATCCTTTTCTTCTTCCGATCACCACTCAGGCACCGTTTGAACTCTCTTGGCGTCAAGGGCTTTCATTTAAACCGATCGAGTTGTGGTTCTAAGTCGATGAGTTACTTTCTCCCTAGAATGTTCGTTTCCTTTCACATGCAAACCCAAATTTCTGGTTGCATGAGTGTATTATCTCATTCTGATAGAAACTTTGGTCTTGAATTTGGTTTAGTTTTAAATCGGTGGGCTCTAAGTGTATAAGACTGGTAGAGGTGAACCCTATTCTGCATCTGTGAGCGTTCGACTATGTTTAGAGGTAAGGGAAGCTTATATAATTTGATTAAGATTCTTGTTCTGAATGGTTGTATGTTTGTATGATACTTTGTTTGATTATTTGATGAATATGAAATATTCGTATTACTGCATGCTTGGATGTGTGGGTGGATGATTGATAAATGGTGTGAACTGAGTTGAAATAGGGTTTGATCTTCAAACTGCAGTATTATGAGTAAATTCTATAATTGTGGTCGAGCGTCATTCGTGATCGTTTGATTCTTCATGGAAATGTAGGGTCTTAACTGAATTCTCATGCTTTAGGGATATTGTCTGAGAGTCATTCTATAATACTCTGCAGAATTATGTAAACTGTAACCGAGAGTCAGTATTGACCATTCGGTTTTCCTTTGAGCGTCCGTCTAAACTAAATTCTTCTTCTGGAGAGAATTTAGTTAATGACGATCGTTTTATATTACTAGATATATGTAAATGAGTGTTCGGTCTAAGTATAGTTCTCTTTATATTTCCTAAACAGTTTAGTTAATGTATTCTATAATACGTAAAGTCGTAGATGATATCGTTATTTTTCATTAAAAATAAGTGTGACGTAATTGTATATATATATATTCCTTCATTTTATTTAAGTTTAGTAGTGCTCAGTCTTGGACCAAGTGTTTGGTTTCAATAGCGCTCGTTCTTGATAAGTGCTTGGTCTTGGACCAGCGCTCGTTCAATAGTGTTCGGTTTCTACAATGCTCGGTCTTAAACCAAGCGTTCGGTCTCGTCTCAATAGTCTATCATTACCGTTTTTAAAATAAGAGTGTTCGTCCAAACTCAATAGTGTTCGTTTCTTCATAGTATCTCGTCAGTTATTAGTATTTGGTGTCGAACAATATCAGTCTCTAAATGGTGTTTGGCCTAGAGTCTTAGTACTCGGCCTAGGCTTCGTGACGTTCGGTTTGAACTCTTAAGGGTCAGTGCATTGAAGCGGATCCATTTGTAAATAGCGCTCTGTCATGTTAGTTTCTAAGGAGTGTTATTCCATTCGGACTTGTGCTATGATGAGAAAGTGTGATCTGATTTCAGTTGAATATATTGATGATGAAGTATAAGGGAATTTGAAATGTGATATGAATGAAATAGTTTGGTTATGAAAGAGTATTCCAGGGAGGAATATCTCAGAAAGTGATTAATTGAATGGTAAAGTATGAATGTGGGCAAAGCTTAGCTGGCGTTTATCCTGATATTCCGTGATTACTCATTCTCACGTAGAGAGGAGTAAGTCATGTGTGGGAATGACAGGAAGTCCTAGTCCATAAGGTTAACTTGGACGGAACGGATTAACCTCGGGTGGGAGCTGTTGAGGGTATCACAGTTACTACATCACCCGGGTGCACGAATGTCGTAGCTACACAGAATTCATACAGTCTGGACAGTCAGAGTCAAGTAGTCGTTCTTTGCATGCCAGGATGTATGAATTATGATTTGGTTATTGTTTGATTTAATCATGAAAATTGTATGTTTTATTGAATTAATTAAATTACATAGGCTTACCCTATTTATTGTCTTGTTTGTGTTGTCTGTTTGATTGTTTATCCTGTTGCAATAATCATCCGTGTGGATGTGAGCAGAAGGAGAAGAGTTGCTGGAAGAAGCACTGAAAGAGGTGGAAGTGAAAGCCGAACCTTAGGAACGTTCGGTTATTATTGCTACTTATGTTCTGTAGAACCGTTCGTTATTGGTGTTTTTGGAAACCGTTCGTTTTAGGCGATAGAATTTTGTAAAGTTTTAAATTCTGTAGTATTTTGTAAGGTCGTTCGGCCATAACTGTGTTTCCGATCTTTTGTAAGACTGATCTGTAATATTATTAAAATGTGATTATTCTCTTATATAATTTATACTGTATTTTTGGGATGTTACAATAAGACATAAGTGTTAAATATGATAAGTATTTGATTTATGTAATAAATTACTTTAGTATGAAATAAATATTTTAAATAAATAATCATATTAATATTAAATCAACAAGTAAGTTAAGACGAACTCAAATATACATAAGTTAAACAAGATATATATAAAAACAATAGACACATGAAACACTATATAACTGCATCACAAACACACAATTAAATGGTTAGATAATTTGCTGCAATTAAAAATCTTATCGGTTTACATTAGTCCAATAAAACAAGAATTTAGAATATATGGCGTGTTTCAATGAAACAAATATCTTTAAACAAATTATAAAAGAATGAAAAGATTAGAGAATGACGATCAAACCATATAAAGAATTGACACTACTCCCAATCCAAAACTTTAAGATAATAAATTAATGAGTTTTCATTTATATGATGTTTTATTTTTTCATTTTTATTCAATGTGAGACTTAGACTTTTATATATTTTGTATTTTTTTATTTATACTTAAACAAATTTATTTTTTTATTTAATTTATAAAACTTAAAATTTGGTGCATCTAATTTAAATTTACTTTTGAGTTGGATATAAAACATGAGCTCTTGGTTAATTTTCTGAACCTACAAACGAAATATGTTAAATCCACGAATTTTATGGAATAAACTTAATTTCTCTATTGGTCATACTTGTTTTTAATAAGTTCACAAATTTAATAGACCAATTTATACTGATCCCGAATGTGGTTTCATTTCTAGAGATATTTTCAGACAACTAATTTAATAATAAATATAAAAATGTCTTTCATTATACATGTGAGAGGGGAAGTGTTTCTTTTTCTTTTTAAAGTAAATAAATAAAAGGTTTTCGAGTACTCTTGCATATATACACTTTTGGAAAGAAGGTGATTTGTACCTAAAGGTATTTATTTGATACTAAAAGGTGTGAAATTATGAGAAATAAAATTTAAAGTTTGTTCATGAATATGCCTTTAGTTCAAGGATGAGAAAGTGGAGTACTTTGTTCGTTAAAACGTACATGAAGGTTGTAGCATGCCCACAGCAAGCAATTTGGACTGAGAAAGCTTAACAACGCGATTGCCATTAGTTATAGGCATTGAAGAATCTTCCTCCTTTATGCATGAGTAGATGTTATCTAAATAAGGGGTTTAGTATAATGAATACACAATACACATGATGTTTTGCATTTACAGATTCTTTTAATTTTAAAAAACACGACTAATCCAGAGTACTTATAAGTATAATCTAGATTCCTTCAATAGTTGGATAGTACTTTTCAAGTTTTCTTTGAATGTATTATACATTGTTTTGCATTTCTAGTCTTCATTACAACAAACTTTTTCTGATATATATTTCCCATCTTTAATTTGATTAAGATTCTTAAAGATGGTGATAGTCCTTGCTTGAGTTAAGTATGGTCGTCTGAATGTTGTTAATTATTTCCATGGAGAATGACACATTATATAAGATTCCAACATAACAGAAGTTGGATATATATATATATATATATATATATATATATATATATATATATATTTAAAAGTTCTTTATATTTTTAAAAAATAATATATTAATGATACCGTCGGCCTAGACATGCCGCTGATGGTTTCTTTAGAAAAAAAAATTAAGAGCAAGTATCAATACACTAACAGAAAAATGATAATCTAACCAGAGAAAATCGTGACATACAAAATTGTATCATAAAGTTAACACTGGAATGAGTTCAACAAAGACAAGCACAAATTAACATGGAAACAAAAACAGAGAAAGAAAAAACACAAAATCAGAATTAAGAGGAATGACACAAGTGCAAACTGAATAGAAGATCAATGAGAACTCATAAAAGCACACCCAAAAAACTGGCAACTCTAGCTTCAAATTAAATGCCCAAGTGCCCGAATTCGTGCAAATATCGCAAACCCAAATGCCGATTTTTGGCTCTGTTTCCAGATTCTTAGTGGCTGTGGTGATTCTGATTAGTTCCAAAATATGTTGTTATACCTAAAAATATATTTGTTCAGTTTTTAATTATACTATTATTTTCCACCAACAAATAAATATGCTTATATTCCTCCTTTTCGGCTTGGAGGAGAATGGAGTGCTTAAACTGATTGCACTTGAAGATTTGGGTGTGCCTTGAATTTTCAGCATGATCTAAACCAAGATGTTTGGGTCTTATCAACTACAATGTAATCTATTTTCTTTCAGTCTTTTGTTATTTTCTGATGACATCAAGTACACCAAACTTAGCATGTCGTAAAAGATATATTGCTAGGACCTTCCATGATCTTGCTATAGATTTAGAATTCCTTATATGCTGTATTGGTTCTTGACAAGACACCAAATAGCCATGCATAAAAATCAGCCATTTTGCTTATTCTTAAAAAAGCATTAAGCAATTTTGATCAGAAGGAATTTCACCTATAAATCCACAGAATATTCGGTAAATAATTTCTTATATTGGAAATCAAAAGGTTTAACCCTATCTTCATTTGACAACATGTTAATGCTCTGTGAATATCACAATTCAGGAACTTCATCATGTTTCTTTCTCTTTACTCACCCTTTTGTATTTCTCTTTTTCCCTTTTTGAACACAAGATGATGCAATTGATGAGTTGCTACGATATATATTTGTGCATGTCTCTGGTGATCAATCAAGCAAATTATGGTGATTTTTTTTTTCTGTTTTGATTGATCATTAATAATGATAAAATATTTACAAGTAATCATGGAAATTATATTTATTTCTTACCGTTTTATGCACAATGTTTTTGAAGCAAAAGAGATGAATACTTTTATAATTATTAAGGAATAATCTTAGTTAAACTGATTGTTCAATTAATGATCAACTTTGACCTGCAATGAGAGGACATCAATGCCGTGGAAAACACTCTTTTTTTTTTCTTTAAAAAAACAACTTTTATGTTGGGATTATTGTAAGACCAAAATAAGAAAAATAATATAAAAATCATAATAAGTCATGCTGCAGAGTGTTTCCAAGGGAATCTTCTTACTTTTTCACCACACAAAAGAAGACGGAAATGAATATTATTTTCTCGATCTACTTTATCTTCTTTTTTCTGTAAAGGAAGCTTAGATTTTAATCATAATTTTCTCCAAGCACTTAAAACTTGATATGGTTTTGGCATGCTAGCTAATACATTGATATCTAATATAAATGAGCTATTGATTAAAGCAAAAGTAATTGTACTTAATAAATATGGTACTAATAATTAATGAAACTACTAATAATTAATGAAACATGTGTTACCCTTTATTTCTTAAACCGTGGGCATAATTCAGCCCAACATTTGCAATTCCACACAACTCATGCAAAGCTATTAAAAAAATCTTAACCTTTTTATAGCTTGAGATGCATGGTTCATGCATTTAAGATAGGGTTCTCTCAAAATCTTCTTCACCTAAATTAATGTTTATCAAACTAGCTAAATAAAGCCAAGGAAAATGAAGAGTATTAATTAGCGAGCAAAAAGTGCGCTTAAATAGATAAAGTGTAATTAATTAGTTGCAAAGGTGGTTGGACCACACAAGACATGTAATTAGCCTATATTGAGAGCAGAATTTCCACAGAATGGTTTGAAAGTGCACTGATTTGAGTGGTCACTACTAGTTGTCTGTGTAGAGTGCAGTATCTAAAACAAAGAAGAACACAACACGCACTTCCTAACTCATACGCATTCAAAAGTAAGCTCTTGATAGGACTGGCCAGCCATGGGTGTCTTTCCTTTGCTGGAAAGTGCACCAATTTTATGCCCAACCTCTTTGGGTTATTCATCTAAATACCCTTTTGCACAATCTACATATACTTTATAAAATAATCATCTTTTGAACTTTGATCTCTACAAATATCAAGAAATTCATTACCATCATAATAATAACACTAATAATGATAAATAAACTATATATAATTAAGAAGTCAAAAGACGAAAGTTTGTAAGTGTTAACAATTAGTTTAAAGTGTAGCCTAATTATAGGAAAGCCTAATTAATGTATATGATATATTCATGGCAAAAAAGTTATATAGCATTATCATCAAACACATTATGTATACTATGCACTTTATTCGCTGATTCAAGTGTGGATTTTGTCACTTGCAAACTTCGTGGCAACCAAGTACATGTCGGTTCACGTAGTACATTTCATATTTTCCAAATGGCTGTACTATATACAGTAAAATCTATATATGGTTAATCAATCCTTTTCAATATATCTATGTACTATAGTAAACTTTTACCTATTCAAAACTGAAACAGAATGAGAAAAAACGGTGGAATTGGAAAGGGAATGAGTTATATGAAGTTAATTAATCTGGCCTAGCACAGTGTAAAATCTTTCAGTAAAGTTAATTTACATTCTGTAAAGTCGATACCAGAAGATTTGGTTTCTATGTGCGTACTACACTTCTTTTAGTAAATAAGTAATTCTCTCTGCAACTTGCAATTTATCTTGGTAATTTGATAAGAACAACGCGTAATTGTGAAAGGTTTTTGAGTTAATTAGCTATTGGTCAAGATAAAGTGAAAACTAAATGAGAGAAAATAAACCAAATCAATATATCTCCAAAGAATGACACGTATCGTTAATGCAACTTTATACAAATAGTTCAGTGCTGTATAACTTTTTCCTTCGGCTAATGAAATATATGATTAATTCAAGATGTGACGAAATGAATTGAACCACAGAATGCAGAACATATATTTGACTTTCCTTTTCGGCCACAAAATTAGATTTTAACACACTTGATGAGTGAGCTTCCCATAGACAAATATCATATATGTATTCCAATTTGAAAACAATACATAGTTGTTACATAGTCTCCAGATTTTCTTTGTCCTTTTCTCCCAAATCAGTGATACCACGTATTCTCCAATGTATTTGTTTGCCTATGTCACGTTTCATGATTTGTCGTGGCCATCATTAACACCAACAAAAGTTTCAGACATATTGTAATATGCAATGAAAATCAAAGATCACAATATCCCCAAAAGAGGACGTGCAATGTTTTAGACCGCTGGATTAACAAAACCTCCTAATAGAATAGGGATTTCTCCTATGTACCCTATAGCCAGCAATCATAGCACACTTTACTTCATCAAAGCCACCATGCACAGTGCAAATGGCGAAGTTTCGGGGAGAAAATATATGCAACTTGTGAAATGACTTAAATTCCCTTCATCGTGTCAGCGCAGCAATTAGAGCAGTCCCCAAGTGACTGGGAATAGCTGTTTGAGCAAAAGTGGAGCATCACAGAAGCTAAATGGAGATCTAATCAGTAATCACATACCAATCATCACTACGTTTCTGTCTCCTAAACGTCACATGCATGTAACATATATAGCTAGGCCAACGACATAATTCAGTCACCAACTTGTAACATTCTGGTTTTGATCAGTATCTTTCGTAAGGACAACGTTGAAATTTTTTCTTTACTCTTTTCATCATGTGTCGAGAGTAAAATACCGTGTCTTTCTCTCACTAATCTCAGTTTAAGAATATAGTTTATCACTTTCATTCAGATATCTGTTTTCAAAGACGCATGCTTCATGTAACAAGTTTGAATTTCGGACATTATACTTAAGTAATTCGAGTTCAACTCCATGAGATCATATTAATATAGTGTTAATTTTGTTTTTAATCTTTTCTTTAAGTTTAAGAAATTGATTAAAAGTTTAAAACATGTACTAGGAAGAAAAAGAAAAGGTAGATGAAGGGACAAAGCATAGAGCTGTAACGGGTCCTCTCAAGTAGCAAATGTTGGAACCGAGTGAAGCAGTGAAGAGCCAATGAAGATACTCTTCACACAGGTTGTTTGGTGTTTTTCTGTTTTCCCTTTCCCTTTTGATTGCTCTTTTTCTCTCTGGAGTCATAGACTTTTCAACAGTAGGGTGTGCAAGATTCCACTACCAAAGCATAGCCCTCTCAACTGGTTTTGATAATGGGTTTGTGATGGGGTCGAGGTTCTCAAAAGCGACCTGAATATTTTTCGTCAATAGGGTTGATACTTTTGTTGTGTCAATTTGCTTCCTCAATTTTGTCGGTTTCTCAGGTGAAGTTGGATTAGGTTGGAAAATTTTCACGCATGACTGATGATGAATTGCTAGCAAGGAGAGCACTAGCACACAAGAGGACACACCATTCTGATCTTTTATTTGTTACAGTGTGGAAGTGAAGACAAAATCTAATCAGAAAAAAATTGTTTGTTTTATTTTATAATGGTTTAACACTCTTATCTTCTATTACATTTTCATCCTATTTTTGTTTTGGCCTTCTCACTTAAATTGTTAAAGAAATCAAAGAGAAACTTTAGGACCTAAAATATAAATGGATTTTGATCAGTACATTGCTGCCACTGTTACACTGCAGCAAGTACAAGACAATATGGCCACTGGTTTTACTTTTTAATCATTTCACTCGCCATTTCCCAAATGTACTGTGTCAACAATGCACTAAAACAAGTTGATAAAAATTTAAAGGAACATTGTTTTTTCTCTTACGATTTCGATACATAGGAATGCTCTTCTGATTATTATCATTGAGTTTGCTATTGAGGTTCTTTTAAGAACGACTGAAATAATGACGAAATTGATTTCTTCAGTGCACAGTTGATCATTGATGGACTAGTTTCATCGGTCTGATATAGAGTCTCTACTTTAAGTCTAGTAAGACAAAATGGTACAATATTCATTAATTATTTTTATCAACTTTTCTTTGTGTATATATATTTTTGAAAGCTTTTATCTCATGCACATGCTGCTTAATTTTTGTGTATGAATTCACATACTTAGCACCGGCCATAGAGCAATAGTTACACACGTTTTGGCAAAGTTAAAAAAAGTATACATATGTATCGATTAATACGGCTTAGGATAAAAAATGTGAGGACACAATTGTTGCTAAATTGTCTGAGACACAGTGACCTATTTGTGCACTCAAACTCTGATTGTAGTAAAAGAAGACTAATATGAAAAAAAAAAAAAAAACTTTGGTCGGTCAAGGTGCAATTTTGACTCATTTTGATCGTTGATTTCATTCAAAGCGCAATGAGAAGGAGAAGACAGTGTTCTTTTTCATTATCTTTTGATGAAAAAAACATAAAGGGCTTCCACTAAAAAGTATATAATAGTAATAAATCATGCACGCAAGTTTGTATCTTTGAAAACCAACCAAAACAAAAAGCCCTCTC